>NC_079878.1:33481944-33790730 GCF_029227915.1 Hydractinia symbiolongicarpus | reverse complement strand
GTTACAACGTTTGGGACACATATTCGTACCAACATGTGGGTAGCGATATTTGCCTGATATTACTAGGTTGCATCGCTTTTAACAGTGAAACGATTGACTGTGGGACTTAATTGAACTAACTTTGGACTGTGACCTGATAAATGTGATAAATGAGGAAACTGGACTTCAAGAAATAACATTCTTGTTAATTTGACAAGATTGCCGGAACTCAGCGATTACACTGGGCGCTGTGGTAGCGCTTCATTTAAACATGCAGATTTATAAGTCATTATTTACTGTGGACCAATCCTAGCCGTTATCGCGCGCTGAAAAAATAGCGACAGTTTCAAAAACTACATTTCATTGACTTTCTCACGGTGTCAGTCCGTTTGAGTTACAACGGTTGGGTCACATATTCGTACCGAGATATATTTTGCGATATTTTTCTGAGATTACTAGGTTGTACCTTTTAAACAATGAAACTATTGACTGTGGGACTTAATTGAACTAACTTTAGACTGTGACCTGATAAGTGTGATAAATGAGACAATTGGACTCAAAAAAAACATTCTTCTTAATTTGACGTGATTGCCGGAACTCAGCGATAACACTGGGCGCTGTGGTAGAGCTTTATTTAAAAATTTAGATTAATAAGTCATTTTTTTACTGTGGGACCAATCCTAGCCGTTATTGCGCGCTAAAGAAATAGCGACAGTTTCAAAAACTACATTTCATTGACTTTCTAACGGTGTTAGTTCGTTTGAGTTACAACGGTTGTGTGACATATTGGTACCAACATGTATTTAGCGATATTTTTCTGAGATTACTAGGTTGCATCGCTATTAACAGTGAAACGATTGACTGTGGGACGTAATTGAGCTAACTTTGGACTGTGACCTGATAAATGTGATAATTGAGAAAATTGGACTCCAAGAAATAACATTCTTCTTTATTTGACATGATTGCCGGAACTCAGCGATTACACTGGGCGCTGTGGTAGCGCTTCATTTAAAATTTTAGATTTATAAGTCATTTTTTTGCTGTGGGACCAATCCTAGCCGTTATCGCGCGCTGAAGAAATAGCGACAGTTTCAAAAACTACATTTCATTGACTTTCTAACGATGTCAGTCCGTTTGAGTTACACCGGTTGGGTTACATATTCGTACCAACATGTATTTAGCGATATTTTTCTCATATTACTAGGTTGCATCGCTTTTAACAGTGAAACGATTGACTGTGGGACTTAAATGAACTAACTTTGGACTGTGACCTGATAAATGTGATAAATGAGAAAATTGGACTCCAAGAAATAACATTCTTCTTTATTTGACATGATTGCCGGGACTCAGGGATTACACTGGGCGCTGTGTTAGCGGTTCATTTAAAAATTTAGATTTATCAGTCATTTTTTACTGTGGGACCAATCCTAGCCGTTATCGCTCGCTGAACAAATAGCGACAGTTTCAAAAACTACATTTCACTGACTTTCTCACGGTGTCAGTCCGTTTGAGTTACAACGGTTGGGTCACATATTCGTACCGAAATATATTTAGCGATGTTGTTCTGAGATTACTAGGTTGTACCGCTTTAAACAATGAAACTATTGACTGTGGGACTTAATTGAACTAACTTTGGAATGTGACCTGATAAGTGTGATAGATGAGACAATTGGACTCAAAAAAAAACATTCTTCTTAATTTGAGGTGATTGGCGGAACTCAGCGATTACACTGGGAGCTGTGGTGGCGCTTCATTTAAAAATTTATATAAATAAATCATTCTTTACTGTGGGACCAATCCTATCCGTTATCGCCAGCTGAAGAAATAGCGACAGTTTCAAAAACTACAATTCATTGACTTTCTAACGGTGTCAGTCCGTTTGAGTTACAACGTTTGGGACACATATTCGTACCAACATGTGGGTAGCGATATTTTCCTGATATTACTAGGTTGCATCGCTTTTAACAGTGAAACGATTCACTGTGGGACTTAATTGAACTAACTTTGGACTGTGACCTGATAAGTTTGATAAATGAGGCAATTGGACTCAAAAAAAACATTCTTCTTATTTTGACGTGATTGCCGGAACTCAGCGATTACACTGGGCGCTGTGGTAGCGCTTCATTTAAAAATTTAGATAAATACATCATTCTTTACTGTGGGACCAATCCTATCCGTTATCGCCCGCTGAAGAAATAGCGACAGTTTCAAAAACTACAATTCATTGACTTTCTAACGGTGTCAATTCGTTTGAGTTACAACGTTTGGGACACATATTCGTACCAACATGTGGGTAGCGATATTTGCCTGATATTACTAGGTTGCATCGCTTTTAACAGTGAAACGATTGACTGTGGGACTTAATTGAACTAACTTTGGACTGTGACCTGATAAATGTGATAAATGAGGAAACTGGACACCAAGAAATAACATTCTTGTTAATTTGACAAGATTGCCGGAACTCAGCGATTACACTGGGCGGTGTGGTAGCGCTTCATTTAAACATTCAGATTTATAAGTCATTATTTACTGTGCACCAATCCTAGCCGTTATCGCGCGCTGAAAAAATAGCGACAGTTTTAAAAACTACATTTCATTGACTTTCTCACGGTGTCAGTCCGTTTGAGTTACAACGGTTGGGTCACATATTCGTACCGAGATATATTTTGCGATATTTTTCTGAGATTACTAGGTTGTACCTTTTAAACAATGAAACTATTGACTGTGGGACTTAATTGAACTAACTTTAGACTGTGACCTGATAAGTGTGATAAATGAGACAATTGGACTCAAAAAAAACATTCTTCTTAATTTGACGTGATTGCCGGGACTCAGCGATTACACTGGGCGCTGTGGTAGCGCTTTATTTAAAAATTTAGATTAATAAGTCATTTTTTTACTGTGGGACCAATCCTAGCCGTTATTGCGCGCTAAAGAAATAGCGACAGTTTCAAAAACTACATTTCATTGACTTTCTAACGGTGTCAGTTCGTTTGAGTTACAACGGTTGTGTGACATATTCGTACCAACATGTATTTAGCGATATTTTTCTGAGATTACTAGGTTGCATCGCTATTAACAGTGAAACGATTGACTGTGGGACGTAATTGAGCTAACTTTGGACTGTGACCTGATAAATGTGATAATTGAGAAAATTGGACTCCAAGAAATAACATTCTTCTTTATTTGACATGATTGCCGGAACTCAGCGATTACACTGGGCGCTGTGGTAGCGCTTCATTTAAAATTTTAGATTTATAAGTCATTTTTTTGCTGTGGGACCAATCCTAGCCGTTATCGCGCGCTGAAGAAATAGCGACAGTTTCAAAAACTACATTTCATTGACTTTCTAACGATGTCAGTCCGTTTGAGTTACACCGGTTGGGTTACATATTCGTACCAACATGTATTTAGCGATATTTTTCTCATATTACTAGGTTGCATCGCTTTTAACAGTGAAACGATTGACTGTGGGACTTAATTGAACTAACTTTGGACTGTGACCTGATAAGTGTGATAAATGAGACAATTGGACTCAAAAAAAACATTCTTCTTAATTTGACGTGATTGCCGGAACTCAGCGATTACACTGGGAGCTGTGGTAGCGCTTCATTTAAAAATTTAGATAAATAAATCATTCTTTACTGTGGGACCAATCCTATCCGTTATCGCCCGCTGAAGAAATAGCGACAGTTTCAAAAATTACAATTCATTGACTTTCTAACGGTGTCAATTCGTTTTAGTTACAACGTTTGGGACACATATTCGTACCAACATGTGGGTAACGATATTTTCCTGATATTACTAGGTTGCATCGCTTTTAACAGTGAAACGATTCACTGTGGGACTTAATTGAACTAACTTTGGACTGTGACCTAATAAATGTGATAAATGAGAAAACTGGACTCCAAGAAATAACATTCTTCTTAATTTGACAAGATTGCCGGAACTCAGCGAATACAGTGGGCGCTGTGGAAGCGCTTTATTTAAACATTCAGATTTATAAGTCATTATTTACTGTGGGACCAATCCTAGCCGTTATCGCGAACTGAAGAAATAGCGACAGTTTCAAAAACTACATTTCATTGACTTTCTAACGGTGTCAGTCCGTTTGAGTTACACCGGTTAGGTCACATATTCGTAACAACATGTATTTAGCGATATTTACCTGATATTACTAGGTTGCATCGCTTTTAACAGTGAAACGATTGACTGTGGGACTTAAATGAACTAACTTTGGACTGTGACCTGATAAATGTGATAAATGAGAAAATTGGACTCCAAGAAATAACATTCTTCTTTATTTGACATGATTGCCGGAACTCAAGGATTACACTGGGCGCTGTGTTAGCGCTTCATTTAAAAATTTAGATTTATCAGTCATTTTTTACTGTGGGACCAATCCTAGCCGTTATCGCTCGCTGAACAAATAGCGACAGTTTCAAAAACTACATTTCATTGACTTTCTCACGGTGTCAGTCCGTTTGAGTTACAACGGTTGGGTCACATATTCGTACCGAGATATATTTAGCGATATTTTTCTGAGATTACTAGGTTGTACCGCTTTAAACAATGAAACTATTGACTGTGGGACTTAATTGAACTAACTTTGGACTGTGACCTGATAAGTTTGATAAATGAGGCAATTAGACTCAAAAAAAACATTCTTCTCATTTTGACGTGATTGCCGGAACTCAGCGATTACACTGGGAGCTGTGGTAGCGCTTCATTTAAAAATTTAGATAAATAAATCATTATTTACTGTGGGACCAATCCTAGCCGTTATCGCGAACTGAAGAAATAGCGACAGTTTCAAAAACTACATTTCATTGACTTTCTAACGGTGTCAGTCCGTTTGAGTTACACCGGTTAGGTCACATATTCGTAACAACATGTATTTAGCGATATTTACCTGATATTACTAGGTTGCATCGCTTTTAACAGTGAAACGATTGACTGTGGGACTTAAATGAACTAACTTTGGACTGTGACCTGATAAATGTGATAAATGAGAAAATTGGACTCCAAGAAATAACATTCTTCTTTATTTGACATGATTGCCGGAACTCAAGGATTACACTGGGCGCTGTGTTAGCGCTTCATTTAAAAATTTAGATTTATCAGTCATTTTTTACTGTGGGACCAATCCTAGCCGTGATCGCTCGCTGAACAAATAGCGACAGTTTCAAAAACTACATTTCATTGACTTTCTCACGGTGTCAGTCCGTTTGAGTTACAACGGTTGGGTCACATATTCGTACCGAGATATATTTATCGATATTTTTCTGAGATTACTAGGTTGTACCGCTTTAAACAATGAAACTATTGACTGTGGGACTTAATTGAACTAACTTTGGACTGTGACCTGATAAGTTTGATAAATGAGGCAATTGGACTCAAAAAAAACATTCTTCTTATTTTGACGTGATTGCCGGAACTCAGCGATTACACTGGGCGCTGTGGTAGCGCTTTATTTAAAAATTTAGATGAATACATCATTCTTTACTGTGGGACCAATCCTATCCGTTATCGCCCGCTGAAGAAATAGCGACAGTTTCAAAAACTACAATTCATTGACTTTCTAACGGTGTCAATTCGTTTGAGTTACAACGTTTGGGACACATATTCGTACCAACATGTGGGTAGCGATATTTGCCTGATAATACTAGGTTGCATCGCTTTTAACAGTGAAACGATTGACTGTGGGACTTAAATGAACTAACTTTGGACTGTGACCTGATAAATGTGATAAATTAGAAAATTGGACTCCAAGAAATAACATTCTTCTTTATTTGACATGATTGCCGGAACTCAAGGATTACACTGGGCGCTGTGTTAGCGCTTCATTTAAAAATTTAGATTTATCAGTCATTTTTTACTGTGGGACCAATCCTAGCCGTGATCGCTCGCTGAACAAATAGCGACAGTTTCAAAAACTACATTTCATTGACTTTCTCACGGTGTCAGTCCGTTTGAGTTACAACGGTTGGGTCACATATTCGTACCGAGATATATTTATCGATATTTTTCTGAGATTACTAGGTTGTACCGCTTTAAACAATGAAACTATTGACTGTGGGACTTAATTGAACTAACTTTGGACTGTGACCTGATAAGTTTGATAAATGAGGCAATTGGACTCAAAAAAAACATTCTTCTTATTTTGACGTGATTGCCGGAACTCAGCGATTACACTGGGCGCTGTGGTAGCGCTTTATTTAAAAATTTAGATGAATACATCATTCTTTACTGTGGGACCAATCCTATCCGTTATCGCCCGCTGAAGAAATAGCGACAGTTTCAAAAACTACAATTCATTGACTTTCTAACGGTGTCAATTCGTTTGAGTTACAACGTTTGGGACACATATTCGTACCAACATGTGGGTAGCGATATTTGCCTGATAATACTAGGTTGCATCGCTTTTAACAGTGAAACGATTGACTGTGGGACTTAAATGAACTAACTTTGGACTGTGACCTGATAAATGTGATAAATGAGAAAATTGGACTCCAAGAAATAACATTCTTCTTTATTTGACATGATTGCCGGAACTCAAAGGTTACACTGGGCGCTGTGTTAGCGGTTGATTTAAAAATTTAGATTTATCAGTCATTTTTTACTGTGGGACCAATCCTAGCCGTTATCGCTCGCTGAACAAATAGCGACAGTTTCAAAAACTACATTTCATTGAATTTCTCACGGTGTCAGTCCGTTTGAGTTACAACGGTTGGGTCACATATTCGTACCGAGATATATTTAGCGATATTTTTCTGAGATTACTAGGTTGTACCGCTTTAAACAATGAAACTATTGACTGTGGGACTTAATTGAACTAACTTTGGACTGTGACCTGATAAGTTTGATAAATGAGGCAATTGGACTCAAAAAAAACATTCTTCTTATTTTGACGTGATTGCCGGAACTCAGCGATTACACTGGGCGCTGTGGTAGCGCTTCATTTAAAAATTTAGATAAATACATCATTCTTTACTGTGGGACCAATCCTAGCCGTTATCGCGAACTGAGGAAATAGCGACAGTTTCAAAAACTACATTTCATTGACTTTCTAACGGTGTCAGTCCGTTTGAGTTACACCGGTTAGGTCACATATTCGTAACAACATGTATTTAGCGATATTTATCTGATATTACTAGGTTGCATCGCTTTTAACAGTGAAACGATTGACTGTAGGACTTAAATGAACTAACTTTGGACTGTGACCTGATAAATGTGATAAATGAGAAAATTGGACTCCAAGAAATAACATTCTTCTTTATTTGACATGATTGCCGGAACTCAGGGATTACACTGGGCGCTGTGTTAGCGCTTCATTTAAAAATTTAGATTTATCAGTCATTTTTTACTGTGGGACCAATCCTAGCCGTTATCGCTCGCTGAACAAATAGCGACAGTTTCAAAAACTACATTTCATTGACTTTCACACGGTGTCAGTCCGTTTGAGTTACAACGGTTGGGTCACATATTCGTACCGATATATATTTAGCGATATTTTTCTGAGATTACTAGGTTGTACCGCTTTAAACAATGAAACTATTGACTGTGGGACTTAATTGAACTAACTTTGGACTGTGACCTGATAAGTTTGATAAATGAGGCAATTGGACTCAAAAAAAACATTCTTCTTATTTTGACGTGATTGCCGGAACTCAGCGATTACACTGGGCGCTGTGGTAGCGCTTCATTTAAAAATTTAGATAAATACATCATTCTTTACTGTGGGACCAATCCTGTCCGTTATCGCCCGCTGAAGAAATAGCGACAGTTTCAAAAAGTACAATTCATTGACTTTCTAACGGTGTCAATTCGTTTGAGTTACAACGTTTGGGACACATATTCGTACCAACATGTGGGTAGCGATATTTGCCTGATAATACTAGGTTGCATCGCTTTTAACAGTGAAACGATTGACTGTGGGACTTAAATGAACTAACTTTGGACTGTGACCTGATAAATGTGATAAATGAGAAAATTGGACTCCAAGAAATAACATTCTTCTTTATTTGACATGATTGCCGGAACTCAGGGATTACACTGGGCGCTGTGTTAGCGCTTCATTTAAAAATTTAGATTTATCAGTCATTTTTTACTGTGGGACCAATCCTAACCGTTATCGCTCGCTGAACAAATAGCGACAGTTTCAAAAACTACATTTCATTGACTTTCTCACGGTGTCAGTCCGTTTGAGTTACAACGGTTGGGTCACATATTCGTACCGAGATATATTTAGCGATATTTTTCTGAGATTACTAGGTTGTACCGCTTTAAACAATGAAACTATTGACTGTGGGACTTAATTGAACTAACTTTGGACTGTGACCTGATAAGTGTGATAAATGAGACAATTGGACTCAAAAAAAACATTCTTCTTATTTTGACGTGATTGCTGGAACTCAGCGATTACACTGGGCGCTGTGGTAGCGCTTCATTTAAAAATTTAGATAAATAAATCATTCTTTACTGTGCGACCAATCCTATCCGTTATCGCCCGCTGAAGAAATAGCGACAGTTTCAAAAACTACATTTCATTGACTTTCTCACGGTGTCAGTCCGTTTGAGTTACAACGGTTGGGTCACATATTCGTACCGAGATATATTTAGCGATATTTTTCTGAGATTACTAGGTTGTACCGCTTTGAACAATGAAACTATTGACTGTGGGACTTAATTGAACTAACTTTGGACTGTGACCTGATAAGTGTGATAAATGAGACAATTGGACTCAAAAAAACATTCTTCTTAATTTGACGTGATTGGCGGAACTCAGCGATTACACTGGGAGCTGTGGTAGCGCTTTATTTAAAAATTTAGATAAATAAATCATTCTTTACTGTGGGACCAATCCTATCCGTTATCGCCCGCTGAAGAAATAGCGACAGTTTCAAAAACTACAATTCATTGACTTTCTAACGGTGTCAGTCCGTTTGAGTTACAACGTTTGGGACACATATTCGTACCAACATGTGGGTAGCGATATTTTCCTGATATTACTAGGTTGCATCGCTTTTAACAGTGAAACGATTCACTGTGGGACTTAATTGAACTAACTTTGGACTGTGACCTAATAAATGTGATAATTGAGAAAACTGGACTCCAAGAAATAACATTCTTCTTAATTTGACAAGATTGCCGGAACTCAGCGAATACAGTGGGCGCTGTGGTAGCGCTTTATTTAAACATTCAGATTTATAAGTCATTATTTACTGTGGGACCAATCCTAGCCGTTATCGCGAACTGAAGAAATAGCGACAGTTTCAAAAACTACATTTCATTGACTTTCTAACGGTGTCAGTCCGTTTGAGTTACACCGGTTAGGTCACATATTCGTAACAACATGTATTTCGCGATATTTTTTGAGATTACTAGGTTGTACCGCTTTAAACAATGAAACTATTGACTGTGGGACTTAATTGAACTAACTTTGGACTGTGACCTGATAAGTGTGATAAATGAAACAATTGGACTCAAAAAAAACATTCTTCTTATTTTGACGTGATTGCCGGAACTCAGCGATTACACTGGGCGCTGTGGTAGCGCTTCATTTAAAAATTTAGATAAATAAATCATTCTTTACTGTGGGCCCAATCCTATCCGTTATCGCCCGCTGAAGAAATAGCGACAGTCTCAAAAACTACAATTCATTGACTTTCTAACGGTGTCAATTCGTTTGAGTTACAACGTTTGGGACACATATTCGTACCAACATGTGGGTAGCGATATTTGCCTGATATTACTAGGTTGCATCGCTTTTAACAGTGAAACGATTGACTGTGGGACTTAATTGAACTAACTTTGGACTGTGACCTGATAAATGTGATAAATGAGGAAACTGGACTCCAAGAAATAACATTCTTCTTAATTTGACAAGATTGCCGGAACTCAGCGATTACACTGGGCGCTGTGGTAGCGCTTCATTTAAACATTCAGATTTATAAGTCATTGTTTACTGTGGACCAATCCTGGCCGTTATCGCGCGCTGAAAAAATAGCGACAGTTTCAAAAACTACATTTCATTGACTTTCTCACGGTGTCAGTCCGTTTGAGTTACAACGGTTGGGTCACATATTCGTACCGAGATATATTTTGCGATATTTTTCTGAGATTACTAGGTTGTACCTTTTAAACAATGAAACTATTGACTGTGGGACTTAATTGAACTAACTTTAGACTGTGGCCTGATAAGTGTGATAAATGAGACAATTGGACTCAAAAAAAACATTCTTCTTAATTTGACGTGATTGCCGGAACTCAGCGATTACACTGGGCGCTGTGGTAGCGCTTTATTTAAAAATTTAGATTAATAAGTCATTTTTTTACCGTGGGACCAATCCTAGCCGTTATTGCGCGCTAAAGAAATAGCGACAGTTTCAAAAACTACATTTCATTGACTTTCTAACGGTGTCAGTTCGTTTGAGTTACAACGGTTGTGTGACATATTGGTACCAACATGTATTTAGCGATATTTTTCTGAGATTACTAGGTTGTACCGCTTTAAACAATGAAACTATTGACTGTGGGACTTAATTGAACTAACTTTGGACTGTGACCTGATAAGTTTGATAAATGAGGCAATTGGACTCAAAAAAAACATTCTTCTTATTTTGACGTGATTGCCGGAACTCAGCGATTACACTGGGCGCTGTGGTAGCGCTTCATTTAAAAATTTAGATAAATACATCATTCTTTACTGTGGGACCAATCCTGTCCGTTATCGCCCGCTGAAGAAATAGCGACAGTTTCAAAAACTACAATTCATTGACTTTCTAACGGTGTCAATTCGTTTGAGTTACAACGTTTGGGACACATATTCGTACCAACATGTGGGTAGCGATATTTGCCTGATAATACTAGGTTGCATCACTTTTAACAGTGAAACGATTGACTGTGGGACTTAAATGAACTAACTTTGGACTGTGACCTGATAAATGTGATAAATGAGAAAATTGGACTCCAAGAAATAACATTCTTCTTTATTTGACATGATTGCCGGAACTCAGGGATTACACTGGGCGCTGTGTTAGCGCTTCATTTAAAAATTTAGATTGATCAGTCATTTTTTACTGTGGGACCAATCCTAGCCGTTATCGCTCGCTGAACAAATAGCGACAGTTTCAAAAACTACATTTCATTGACTTTCTCACGGTGTCAGTCCGTTTGAGTTACAACGGTTGGGTCACATATTCGTACCGAGATATATTTAGCGATATTTTTCTGAGATTACTGGGTTGTACCGCTTTAAACAATGAAACTATTGACTGTGGGACTTAATTGAACTAACTTTGGACTGTGACCTGATAAGTGTGATAAATGAGACAATTTGACTCCAGAAAAACATTCTTCTTATTTTGACGTGATTGCTGGAACTCAGCGATTACACTGGGCGCTGTGGTAGCGCTTCATTTAAAAATTTAGATAAATAAATCATTCTTTACTGTGGGACCAATCCTATCCGTTATCGCCCGCTGAAGAAATAGCGACAGTTTCAAAAACTACAATTCATTGACTTTCTAACGGTGTCAATTCGTTTGAGTTACAACGTTTGGGACACATATTCGTACCAACATGTGGGTAGCGATATTTGCCTGATAATACTAGGTTGCATCGCTTTTAACAGTGAAACGATTGACTGTGGGACTTAAATGAACTAACTTTGGACTGTGACCTGATAAATGTGATAAATGAGAAAATTGGACTCCAAGAAATAACATTCTTCTTTATTTGACATGATTGCCGGAACTCAGGGATTACACTGGGCGCTGTGTTAGCGGTTCATTTAAAAATTTAGATTTATCAGTCATTTTTACTGTGGGACCAATCCTAGCCGTTATCGCTCGCTGAACAAATAGCGACAGTTTCAAAAACTACATTTCATTGACTTTCTCACGGTGTCAGTCCGTTTGAGTTACAAGGGTTGGGTCACATATTCGTACCGAGATATATTTTGCGATATTTTTCTGAGATTACTAGGTTGTACCTTTTAAACAATGAAACTATTGACTGTGGGACTTAATTGAACTAACTTTGGACTGTGACCTGATAAATGTGATAAATGAGAAAATTGGACTCCAAGAAATAACATTCTTCTTTATTTGACATGATTGCCAGAACTCAAGGATTACACTGGGCCCTGTGTTAGCGCTTCATTTAAAAATTTAGATTTATCAGTCATTTTTTACTGTGGGACCAATAATAGCCGTTATCGCTCGCTGAACAAATAGCGACAGTTTCAAAAACTACATTTCATTGACTTTCTCACGGAGTCAGTCCGTTTGAGTTACAACGGTTGGGTCACATATTCGTACCGAGATATATTTAGCGATATTTTTCTGAGATTACTAGGTTGTACCGCTTTAAACAATGAAACTATTGACTGTGGGACTTAATTGAACTAACTTTGGACTGTGACCTGATAAGTTTGATAAATGAGGAAACTGGACTCCAAGAAATAACATTCTTCTTAATTTGACAAGATTGCCGGAACTCAGCGATTACACTGGGCGCTGTGGTAGCGCTTCATTTAAACATTCAGATTTATAAGTCATTGTTTACTGTGGACCAATCCTAGCCGTTATCGCGCGCTGAAAAAATAGCGACAGTTTCAAAAACTACATTTCATTGACTTTCTCACGGTGTCAGTCCGTTTGAGTTACAACAGTTGGGTCACATATTTGTACCGAGATATATTTTGCGATATTTTTCTGAGATTACTAGGTTGTACCTTTTAAACAATGAAACTATTGACTGTGGGACTTAATTGAACTAACTTTAGACTGTGGCCTGATAAGTGTGATAAATGAGACAATTGGACTCAAAAAAAACATTCTTCTTAATTTGACGTGATTGCCGGAACTCAGCGATTACACTGGGCGCTGTGGTAGCGCTTTATTTAAATATTTAGATTAATAAGTCATTTTTTTACCGTGGGACCAATCCTAGCCGTTATTGCGCGCTAAAGAAATAGCGACAGTTTCAAAAACTACAATTCATTGACTTTCTAACGGTGTCAATTCTTTTGAGTTACAACGTTTGGGACACATATTCGTACCAACATGTGGGTAGCGATATTTGCCTGATAATACTAGGTTGCATCGCTTTTAACAGTGAAACGATTGACTGTGGGACTTAAATGAACTAACTTTGGACTGTGACCTGATAAATGTGATAAATGAGAAAATTGGACTCCAAGAAATAACATTCTTCTTTATTTGACATGATTGCCGGAACTCAGGGATTACACTGGGCGCTGTGTTAGCGGTTCATTTAAAAATTTAGATTTATCAGTCATTTTTACTGTGGGACCAATCCTAGCCGTTATCGCTCGCTGAACAAATAGCGACAGTTTCAAAAACTACATTTCATTGACTTTCTCACGGTGTCAGTCCGTTTGAGTTACAACGGTTGGGTCACATATTCGTACCGAGATATATTTAGCGATATTTTTCTGAGATTACTAGGTTGTACCGCTTTAAACAATGAAACTATTGACTGTGGGACTTAATTGAACTAACTTTGGACTGTGACCTGATAAGTGTGATAAATGAGACAATTGGACTCAAAAAAAACATTCTTCTTAATTTGACGTGATTGGCAGAACTCAGCGATTACACTGGGCGCTGTGGTAGCGCTTCATTTAAAAATTTAGATAAATAAATCATTCTTTACTGTGGGACCAATCCTATCCGTTATCGCCCGCTGAAGAAATAGCGACAGTTTCAAAAACTACAATTCATTGACTTTCTAACGGTGTCAGTCCGTTTGAGTTACAACGTTTGGGACACATATTCGTACCAACATGTGGGTAGCGATATTTTCCTGATATTACTAGGTTGCATCGCTTTTAACAGTGAAACGATTCACTGTGGGACTTAATTGAACTAACTTTGGACTGTGACCTAATAAATGTGATAAATGAGAAAACTGGACTCCAAGAAATAACATTCTTCTTAATTTGACAAGATTGCCGGAACTCAGCGAATACAGTGGGCGCTGTGGTAGCGCTTTATTTAAACATTCAGATTTATAAGTCATTATTTACTGTGGGACCAATCCTAGCCGTTATCACGAACTGAAGAAATAGCGACAGTTTAAAAAACTACATTTCATTGACTTTCTAACGGTGTCAGTCCGTTTGAGTTACACCGGTTAGGTCACATATTCGTAACAACATGTATTTAGCGATATTTATCTGATATTACTAGGTTGCATCGCTTTTAACAGTGAAACGATTGACTGTAGGACTTAAATGAACTAACTTTGGACTGTGACCTGATAAATGTGATAAATGAGAAAATTGGACTCCAAGAAATAACATTCTTCTTTATTTGACATGATTGCCGGAACTCAAAGATTACACTGGGCGCTGTGTTAGCGCTTCATTTAAAAATTTAGATTTATCAGTCATTTTTTACTGTGGGACCAATCCTAGCCGTTATTGCTCGCTGAACAAATAGCGACAGTTTCAAAAACTACATTTTTTTGACTTTCTAACGGTGTCAGTCCGTTTGAGTTACAACGTTTGGGACACATATTCGTACCAACATGTGGGTAGCAATATTTGCCTGATAATACTAGGTTGCATCGCTATTAACAGTGAAACGATTGACTGTGGGACTTAAATGAACTAACTTTGGACTGTGACCTGATAAATGTGATAAATGAGAAAACTGGACTCCAAGAAATAACATTTTCTTTATTTGACATGATTGCCGGAACTCAGGGATTACACTGGGCGCTGTGTTAGCGCTTCATTTAAAAATTTAGATTTATCAGTCATTTTTTACTGTGGGACCAATCCTAGCCGTTATCGCTCGCTGAACAAATAGCGACAGTTTCAAAAACTAAATTTCATTGACTTTCTCACGGTGTCAGTCCGTTTGAGTTACAAACGGTTGGGTCACATATTCGTACCGAGATATATTTAGCGATATTTTTCTGAGATTACTAGGTTGTACCGCTTTAAACAATGAAACTATTGACTGTGGGACTTAATTGAACTAACTTTGGACTGTGACCTGATAAGTGTGATAAATGAGACAATTGGACTCAAAAAAAACATTCTTCTTATTTTGACGTGATTGCCGGAACTCAGCGATTACACTGGGCGCTGTGGTAGCGCTTCATTTAAAAATTTAGATAAATAAATCATTCTTTACTGTGGGACCAATCCTATCCGTTATCGCCCGCTGAAGAAATAGCGACAGTCTCAAAAACTACAATTCATTGACTTTCTAACGGTGTCAATTCGTTTGAGTTACAACGTTTGGGACACATATTCGTACCAACATGTGGGTAGCGATATTTGCCTGATATTACTAGGTTGCATCGCTTTTAACAGTGAAACGATTGACTGTGGGACTTAAATGAACTAACTTTGGACTGTGACCTGATAAATGTGATAAATGAGAAAATTGGACTCCAAGAAATAACATTCTTCTTTATTTGACATGATTGCCGGAACTCAGAGATTACACTGGGCGCTGTGTTAGCGCATCATTTAAAAATTTAGATTTATCAGTCATTTTTTACTGTGGGACCAATCCTAGCCGTTATCGCTCGCTGAACAAATAGCGACAGTTTCAAAAACTACATTTCATTGACTTTCTCACGGTGTCAGTCCGTTTGAGTTACAACGGTTGGGTCACATATTCGTACCGAGATATATTTAGCGATATTTTTCTGAGATTACTAGGTTGTACCGCTTTAAACAATGAAACTATTGACTGTGGGACTTAATTGAACTAACTTTGGACTGTGACCTGATAAGTGTGATAAATGAGACAATTGGACTCAAAAAAAACATTCTTCTTATTTTGACGTGATTGCCGGAACTCAGCGATTACACTGGGCGCTGTGGTAGCGCTTCATTTAAAAATTTAGATAAGTAAATCATTCTTTACTGTGGGACCAATCCTATCCGTTATCGCCCGCTGAAGAAATAGCGACAGTTTCAAAAACTACAATTCATTGACTTTCTCACGGTGTCAGTCCGTTTGAGTTACAACGGTTGGGTCACATATTCGTACCGAGATATATTTAGCGATATTTTTCTGAGATTACTAGGTTGTACCGCTTTAAACAATGAAACTATTGACTGTGGGACTTAATTGAACTAACTTTGGACTGTGACCTGATAAGTGTGATAAATGAGACAATTGGACTCAAAAAAAACATTCTTCTTAATTTGACGTGATTGGCGGAACTCAGCGAATACAGTGGGCGCTGTGGTAGCGCTTTATTTAAACATTCAGATTTATAAGTCATTATTTACTGTGGGACCAATCCTAGCCGTTATCGCGAACTGAGGAAATAGCGACAGTTTCAAAAACTACATTTCATTGACTTTCTAACGGTGTCAGTCCGTTTGAGTTACACCGGTTAGGTCACATATTCGTAACAACATGTATTTAGCGATATTTATCTGATATTACTAGGTTGCATCGCTTTTAACAGTGAAACGATTGACTGTGGGACTTAATTGAACTAACTTTGGACTGTGACCTAATAAATGTGATAAATGAGAAAACTGGACTCCAAGAAATAACATTCCTCTTAATTTGACAAGATTGCCGGAACTCAAAGATTACACTGGGCGCTGTGTTAGCGCTTCATTTAAAAATTTAGATTTATCAGTCATTTTTTACTGTGGAACCAATCCTAGCCGTTATCGCTCGCTGAACAAATAGCGACAGTTTCAAAAACTACATTTCATTGTATTTCTCACGGTGTCAGTCCGTTTGAGTTACAACGGTTGGGTCACATATTCGTACCGAGATATATTTAGCGATATTTTTCTGAGATTACTAGGTTGTACCGCTTTAAACAATGAAACTATTGACTGTGGGACTTAATTGAACTAACTTTGGACTGTGACCTGATAAGTTTGATAAATGAGGCAATTGGACTCAAAAAAAACATTCTTCTTATTTTGACGTGATTGCCGGAACTCAGCGATTACACTGGGCGCTGTGGTAGCGCTTCATTTAAAAATTTAGATAAATACATCATTCTTTACTGTGGGACCAATCCTGTCCGTTATCGCCCGCTGAAGAAATAGCGACAGTTTCAAAAACTACAATTCATTGACTTTCTAACGGTGTCAATTCGTTTGAGTTACAACGTTTGGGACACATATTCGTACCAACATGTGGGTAGCAATATTTGCCTGATAATACTAGGTTGCATCGCTTTTAACAGTGAAACGATTGACTGTGGGACTTAAATGAACTAACTTTGGACTGTGACCTGATAAATGTGATAAATGAGAAAATTGGACTCCAAGAAATAACATTCTTCTTTATTTGACATGATTGCCGGAACTCAGGGATTACACTGGGCGCTGTGTTAGCGCTTCATTTAAAAATTTAGATTTATCAGTCATTTTTTACTGTGGGACCAATCCTAACCGTTATCGCTCGCTGAACAAATAGCGACAGTTTCAAAAACTACATTTCATTGACTTTCTCACGGTGTCAGTCCGTTTGAGTTGCAACGGTTGGGTCACATATTCGTACCGAGATATATTTAGCGATATTTTTCTGAGATTACTAGGTTGTACCGCTTTAAACAATGAAACTATTGACTGTGGGACTTAATTGAACTAACTTTGGACTGTGACCTGATAAGTGTGATAAATGAGACAATTGGACTCAAAAAAAACATTCTTCTTATTTTGACGTGATTGCTGGAACTCAGCGATTACACTGGGCGCTGTGGTAGCGCTTCATTTAAAAATTTAGATAAATAAATCATTCTTTACTGTGGGACCAATCCTATCTGTTATCGCCCGCTGAAGAAATAGCGACAGTTTCAAAAACTTCATTTCATTGACTTTCTCACGGTGTCAGTCCGTTTGAGTTACAACGGTTGGGTCACATATTCGTACCGAGATATATTTAGCGATATTTTTCTGAGATTACTAGGTTGTACCGCTTTGAACAATGAAACTATTGACTGTGGGACTTAATTGAACTAACTTTGGACTGTGACCTGATAAGTGTGATAAATGAGACAATTGGACTCAAAAAAAACATTCTTCTTAAATTGACGTGATTGGCGGAACTCAGCGATTACACTGGGAGCTGTGGTAGCGCTTCATTTAAAAATTTAGATAAATAAATCATTCTTTACTGTGGGACCAATCCTATCCATTATCGCCCGCTGAAGAAATAGCGACAGTTTCAAAAACTACAATTCATTGACTTTCTAACGGTGTCAGTCCGTTTGAGTTACAACGTTTGGGACACATATTCGTACCAACATGTGGGTAGCGATATTTTCCTGATATTACTAGGTTGCATCGCTTTTAACAGTGAAACGATTCACTGTGGGACTTAATTGAACTAACTTTGGACTGTGACCTAATAAATGTGATAATTGAGAAAACTGGACTCCAAGAAATAACATTCTTCTTAATTTGACAAGATTGCCGGAACTCAGCGAATACAGTGGGCGCTGTGGTAGCGCTTTATTTAAACATTCAGATTTTTAAGTCATTATTTACTGTGGGACCAATCCTAGCCGTTATCGCGAACTGAAGAAATAGCGACAGTTTCAAAAACTACATTTCATTGACTTTCTAACGGTGTCACTCCGTTTGAGTTACACCGGTTAGGTCACATATTCGTAACAACATGTATTTAGCGATATTTTTCTGAGATTACTAGGTTGTACCGCTTTAAACAATGAAACTATTGACTGTGGGACTTAATTGAACTAACTTTGGACTGTGACCTGATAAGTGTGATAAATGAAACAATTGGACTCAAAAAAAACATTCTTCTTATTTTGACGTGATTGCCGGAACTCAGCGATTACACTGGGCGCTGTGGTAGCGCTTCATTTAAAAATTTAGATAAATAAATCATTCTTTACTGTGGGACCAATCCTATCCGTTATCGCCCGCTGAAGAAATAGCGACAGTCTCAAAAACTACAATTCATTGACTTTCTAACGGTGTCAAATCGTTTGAGTTACAACGTTTGGGACACATATTCGTACCAACATGTGGGTAGCGATATTTGCCTGATATTACTAGGTTGCATCGCTTTTAACAGTGAAACGATTGACTGTGGGACTTAATTGAACTAACTTTGGACTATGACCTGATAAATGTGATAAATGAGGAAAGTGGACTCCAAGAAATAACATTCTTCTTAATTTGACAAGATTGGCGGAACTCAGCGATTACACTGGGCGCTGTGGTAGCGCTTCATTTAAACATTCAGATTTATAAGTCATTGTTTACTGTGGACCAATCCTAGCCGTTATCGCGCGCTGAAAAAATAGCGACAGTTTCAAAAACTACATTTCATTGACTTTGTCACGGTGTCAGTCCGTTTGAGTTACAACGGTTGGGTCACATATTCGTACCGAGCTATATTTAGCGATATTTTTCTGAGATTACTGGGTTGTACCGCTTTAAACAATGAAACTATTGACTGTGGGACTTAATTGAACTAACTTTGGACTGTGACCTGATAAGTGTGATAAATGAGACAATTGGACTCAAAAAAAACATTCTTCTTATTTTGACGTGATTGCTGGAACTCAGCGATTACACTGGGCGCTGTGGTAGCGCTTCATTTAAAAATTTAGATAAATAAATCATTCTTTACTGTGGGACCAATCCTATCCGTTATCGCCCGCTGAAGAAATAGCGACAGTCTCAAAAACTACAATTCTTTGACTTTCTAACGGTGTCAATTTGTTTGAGTTACAACGTTTGGGACACATATTCGTACCAACATGTGGGTAGCGATATTTGCCTGATATTACTAGGTTGCATCGCTTTTAACAGTGAAACGATTGACTGTGGGACTTAAATGAACTAACTTTGGACTGTGACCTGATAAATGTGATAAATGAGAAAATTGGACTCCAAGAAATAACATTCTTCTTTATTTGACATGATTGCCGGAACTCAGGGATTACACTGGGCGCTGTGTTAGCGCTTCATTTAAAAATTTAGATTTATCAGTCATTTTTTACTGTGGGACCAATCCTAACCGTTATCGCTCGCTGAACAAATAGCGACAGTTTCAAAAACTACATTTCATTGACTTTCTCACGGTGTCAGTCCGTTTGAGTTACAACGGTTGGGTCACATATTCGTACCGAGATATATTTAGCGATATTTTTCTGAGATTACTAGGTTGTACCGCTTTAAACAATGAAACTATTGACTGTGGGACTTAATTGAACTAACTTTGGACTGTGACCTGATAAGTGTGATAAATGAGACAATTGGACTCAAAAAAAACATTCTTCTTATTTTGACGTGATTGCCGGAACTCAGCGATTACACTGGGCGCTGTGGTAGCGCTTCATTTAAAAATTTAGATAAATAAATCATTCTTTACTGTGGGACAAATCCTATCCGTTATAGCCCGCTGAAGAAATAGCGACAGTCTCAAAAACTACAATTCATTGACTTTCTAACGGTGTCAATTCGTTTGAGTTACAACGTTTGGGACACATATTCGTACCAACATGTGGGTAGCGATATTTGCCTGATATTACTAGGTTGCATCGCTTTTAACAGTGAAACGATTGACTGTGGGACTTAATTGAACTAACTTTGGACTGTGACCTGATAAATGTGATAAATGAGGAAACTGGACTCCAAGAAATAAAATTCTTCTTAATTTGACAAGATTGCCGGAACTCAGCGATTACACTGGGCGCTGTGGTAGCGCTTCATTTAAACATTCAGATTTATAAGTCATTGTTTACTGTGGACCAATCCTAGCCGTTATCGCGCGCTGAAAAAATAGCGACAGTTTCAAAAACTACATTTCATTGACTTTCTCACGGTGTCAGTCCGTTTGAGTTACAACGGTTGGGTCACATATTCGTACCGAGATATATTTTGCGATATTTTTCTGAGATTACTAGGTTGTACCTTTTAAACAATGAAACTATTGACTGTGGGACTTAATTGAACTAACTTTAGACTGTGGCCTGATAAGTGTGATAAATGAGACAATTGGACTCAAAAAAAACATTTTTCTTAATTTGACGTGATTGCCGGAACTCAGCGATTACACTGGGCGCTGTGGTAGCGTTTTATTTAAAAATTTAGATTAATAAGTCATTTTTTTACCGTGGGACCAATCCTAGCCGTTATTGCGCGCTAAAGAAATAGCAACAGTTTCAAAAACTACATTTCATTGACTTTCTAACGGTGTCAGTTCGTTTGAGTTACAACGGTTGTGTGACATATTGGTACCAACATGTATTTAGCGATATTTTTCTGAGATTACTAGGTTGCATCGCTATTAACAGTGAAACGATTGACTGTGGGACTTAAATGAACTAACTTCGCACCGTGACCTGATAAATGTGATAAATGAGATAATTGGCCTCCAAGAAAAAACATTCTTCTTAACTTGAAGTGATTGCCGGAACTCAGCGATTACACTGGGCGCTGTGGTTGCGCTTCATTTAAAAATTTAGATAAATAAGTCATTTTTTACTGTGGGACCAATCCTATCCGTTATCGCGCGCTGAAGGAATAGCGACAGTTTCAAAAACTACATTTCATTGACTTTCTAACGGTGTCAGTTCGTTTGAGTTACAACGGTTGTGTGACATATTGGTACCAACATGTATTTAGCGATATTTTTCTGAGATTACTAGGTTGCATCGCTATTAACAGTGAAACGATTGACTGTGGGACGTAATTGAGCTAACTTTGGACTGTGACCTGATAAATGTGATAATTGAGAAAATTGGAGTCCAAGAAATAACATTCTTCTTTATTTGACATGATTGCCGGAACTCAGCGATTACACTGGGCGCTGTGGTAGCGCTTTATTTAAAGATTTAGATAAATAAGACATTCTTAACTGTGGGACCAATCCTATCCGTTATCGCGCGCTGAAGAAATAGCGAATGTTTCCAAAACTACATTTCATTGACTTTCTAACGGTCTCAGTCCGTTTGAGTTAAAACGGTTGTGTCACATATTCGTACCAACATGTATTCAGCGATATTTTTCTGATATTACTAGGTTGCATCGCTTTTAAAAATGAAACGATTGACTGTGGGACTTAATTGAATAACTTTGGACTGCGACCTGATAAATGTTATAAATGAGAGAATTGAACTCCAAGAAATAACATTCTTTTTAATTTGACGTGATTGCCGGAACTCACCGATTACACTGGGCACTGTGATAGCGCTTCATATAAAAATTTAGATAAATAAATCATTCTTTACTCTGGTACCAATCCTATCCGTTATCAGGTGCTGAAGAAATAGCGGCAGTTTCAAAAACTTCATTTCATTGACTTTCAAACGGTGTCAGTCCGTTTAAGGTACAACGGTTTGGTCACATATTCGTACCAACATGTATTTAGCGATTTTTTTCTGATATTACTAGGTAGCATCACTTTTAAAAATAAAACGATTGACTGTAGGACTTAATTGAACTAACTTTGGACTGTAACCTGATAAATGTGATAAATGAGACAATTGGACTCCAACAAATAACATTTTTCTTAATTTGACGTGATTGCCGGAACTCAGCGATTACACTGGCCGCTGTGGTAGCGCCTCATTTAAAAATATAAATAAGTAAGTCATTCTTTACTGTGGGACCAATCCTAGCCGTTATTGCGCGTTGAAGATGTAGCATCAGTTTCAAAAACCACATTTCATTGACTTTCTACCGGTATCAATCCGCTTCAGTTACAACGGTTGCGTCACATATTCGTACCAACATGTATTTAGCGATATTTTTCACATATTAATAGGTTGCATCGCTTTAAACAATGAAACTATTGACTGTGGGACTTAATTGAACTAACTTTGGACTGTGACCTGATAAGTTTGATAAATGAGGCAATTGGACTCAAAAAAAACATTCTTCTTATTTTGACGTGATTGCCGGAACTCAGCGATTACACTGGGCGCTGTGGTAGCGCTTCATTTAAAAATTTAGATAAATACATCATTCTTTACTGTGGGACCAATCCTATCCGTTATCGCCCGCTGAAGAAATAGCGACAGTTTCAAAAACTACAATTCATTGACTTTCTAACGGTGTCAATTCTTTTGAGTTACAACGTTTGGGACACATATTCGTACCAACATGTGGGTAGCGATATTTGCCTGATAATACTAGGTTGCATCGCTTTTAACAGTGAAACGATTGACTGTGGGACTTAAATGAACTAACTTTGGACTGTGACCTGATAAATGTGATAAATGAGAAAATTGGACTCCAAGAAATAACATTCTTCTTTATTTGACATGATTGCCGGAACTCAGGGATTACACTGGGCGCTGTGTTAGCGCTTCATTTAAAAATTTAGATTTATCAGTCATTTTTTACTGTGGGACCAATCCTAGCCGTTATCGCTCGCTGAACAA
This sequence comes from Hydractinia symbiolongicarpus, assembly GCF_029227915.1. Classification (NCBI taxonomy): domain Eukaryota; kingdom Metazoa; phylum Cnidaria; class Hydrozoa; order Anthoathecata; family Hydractiniidae; genus Hydractinia; species Hydractinia symbiolongicarpus. Next base: position 33,767,357 of record NC_079878.1, on the reverse strand, counting down.
ATAGCGACAGTTTCAAAAACTACATTTCATTGACTTTCTCACGGTGTCAGTCCGTTTGAGTTACAACGGTTGGGTCACATATTCGTACCGAGATATATTTAGCGATATTTTTCTGAGATTACTAGGTTGTACCGCTTTAAACAATGAAACTATTGACTGTGGGACTTAATTGAACTAACTTTGGACTGTGACCTGATAAGTGTGATAAATGACACAATTGGACTCAAAAAAAACATTCTTCTTATTTTGACGTGATTGCCGGAACTCAGCGATTACACTGGGCGCTGTGGTAGCGCTTCATTTAAAAATTTAGATAAATAAATCATTCTTTACTCTGGGACCAATCCTATCCGTTATCGCCCGCTGAAGAAATAGCGACAGTCTCAAAAACTACAATTCATTGACTTTCTAACGGTGTCAATTCGTTTGAGTTACAACGTTTGGGACACATATTCGTACCAACATGTGGGTAGCGATATTTGCCTGATATTACTAGGTTGCATCGCTTTTAACAGTGAAACGATTGACTGTACGACTTAATTGAACTAACTTTGGACTGCGACCTGATAAATGTGATAAATGAGGAAACTGGACTCCAAGAAATAACATTCTTCTTAATTTGACAAGATTGCCGGAACTCAGGGATTACACTGGGCGCTGTGGTAGAGCTTCATTTAAACATTCAGATTTATAAGTCATTGTTTACTGTGGACCAATCCTAGCCGTTATCGCGCGCTGAAAAAATAGCGACAGTTTCAAAAACTACATTTCATTGACTTTCTCACGGTGTCAGTCCGTTTGAGTTACAACGGTTGGGTCACATATTCGTACCGAGATATATTTTGCGATATTTTTCTGAGATTACTAGGTTGTACCTTTTAAACAATGAAACTATTGACTGTGGGACTTAATTGAACTAACTTTAGACTGTGACCTGATAAGTGTGATAAATGAGACAATTGGACTCAAAAAAAACATTCTTCTTAATTTGACGTGATTGCCGGAACTCAGCGATTACACTGGGCGCTGTGGTAGCGCTTTATTTAAAAATTTAGATTAATAAGTCATTTTTTTACTGTAGGACCAATCCTAGCCGTTATTGCGCGCTAAAGAAATAGCGACAGTTTCAAAAACTACATTTCATTGACTTTCTAACGGTGTCAGTTCGTTTGAGTTACAACGGTTGTGTGACATATTGGTACCAACATGTATTTAGCGATATTTTTCTGAGATTACTAGGTTGCATCGCTATTAACAGTGAAACGATTGACTGTGGGACGTAATTGAGCTAACTTTGGACTGTGACCTGATAAATGTGAAAATTGAGAAAATTGGACTCCAAGAAATAACATTCTTCTTTATTTGACATGATTGCCGGAACTCAGCGATTACACTGGGCGCTGTGGTAGCGCTTTATTTAAAGATTTAGATAAATAAGACATTCTTAACTGTGGGACCAATCCTATCCGTTATCGCCCGCTGAAGAAATAGCGAATGTTTCCAAAACTACATTTCATTGACTTTCTAACGGTCTCAGTCCGTTTGAGTTAAAACGGTTGTGTCACATATTCGTACCAACATGTATTCAGCGATATTTTTCTGACATTACTAGGTTGCATCGCTTTTAACAATGAAACGATTGACTGTGGGACTTAATTGAATAACTTTGGACTGTGACCTGATAAATGTTATAAATGAGAGAATTGAACTCCAAGAAATAACATTCTTTTTAATTTGACGTGATTGCCGGAACTCACCGATTACACTGGGCACTGTGATAGCGCTTCATATAAAAATTTAGATAAATAAATCATTCTTTACTCTGGTACCAATCCTATCCGTTATCAGGTGCTGAAGAAATAGCGGCAGTTTCAAAAACTTCATTTCATTGACTTTCAAACGGTGTCAGTCCGTTTAAGGTACAACGGTTTGGTCACATATTCGTACCAACATGTATTTAGCGATTTTTTTCTGATATTACTAGGTAGCATCACTTTTAAAAATAAAACGATTGACTGTAGGACTTAATTGAACTAACTTTGGACTGTGACCTGATAAATGTGATAAATGAGACAATTGGACTCCAACAAATAACATTTTTCTTAATTTGACGTGATTGCCGGAACTCAGCGATTACACTGGGCGCTGTGGTAGCGCTTCATTTAAAAATATAAATAAGTAAGTCATTCTTTACTGTGGGACCAATCCTAGCCGTTATTGCGCGTTGAAGATGTAGCAACAGTTTCAAAAACCACATTTCATTGACTTTCTACCGGTATCAATCCGCTTCAGTTACAACGGTTGCGTCACATATTCGTACCAACATGTATTTAGCGATATTTTTCACATATTAATAGGTTGCATCGCTTTTAACAATGAAACGATTGACTGTGGGACTTAGTTGAACGAACTTTGGACTGTGACCTGATAAATGTGATAAATGAGAAAATTGGACTCCAAGAAATAACATTCTTCTTTATTTGACATCATTGCCGGAACTCAGGGATTACACTGGGCGCTGTGTTAGCGCTTCATTTAAAAATTTAGATTTATCAGCCATTTTTTACTGTTGGACCAATCCTATCCGTTATCGCCCGCTGAAGAAATAGCGACAGTCTCAAAAACTACAATTCATTGACTTTCTAACGGTGTCAATTCGTTTGAGTTACAACGTTTGGGACACATATTCGTACCAACATGTGGGTAGCGATATTTGCCTGATATTACTAGGTTGCATCGCTTTTAACAGTGAAACGAGTGACTGTGGGACTTAATTGAACTAACTTTGGACTGTGACCTGATAAATGTGATAAATGAGGAAACTGGACTCCAAGAAATAACATTCTTCTTAATTTGACAAGATTGCCGGAACTCAGCGACTACACTGGGCGCTGTGGTAGCGCATCATTTAAACATTCAGATTTATAAGTCATTATTTACTGTGGGACCAATCCTAGCCGTTATCGCGCGCTGAAGAAATAGCGACAGTTTCAAAAACTACATTTCATTGACTTTTTCACGGTGTCAGTCCGTTTGAGTTACAAAGGTGGGGTCACATATTCGTACCGAGATATATTTTGCGATATTTTTCTGAGATTACTAGGTTGTATCGCTTTTAACAGTGAAACGATTGACTGTGGGACTTAATTGAACTAACTTTTGACTGTGACCTGGTAAATGTGATAAATGAGAAAGATGGACTCCAAGAAATAATATTCTTCTTAATTTGACATGATTGCCGGACCTCAGGGATTACACTGGGCGCTGTGGTAGCGCTTTATTTAAAGATTTAGATAAATAAGTCATTCTTAACTGTGGGACCAATCCTATCCGTTATTGCGCGCTGAAGAAATAGCGAATGTTTCCAAAACTACATCTCATTGACTTTCTAACGGTCTCAGTCCGTTTGAGTTAAAACGGTTGTGTCACATATTCGTACCGAGATATATTTAGCGATATTTTTCTGAGATTACTAGGTTGTACCGCTTTAAACAATGAAACTATTGACTGTGGGACTTAATTGAACTAACTTTGGACTGTGACCTGATAAGTGTGATAAATGAGACAATTGGACTCAAAAAAAACATTCTTCTTAATTTGACGTGATTGGCGGAACTCAGCAATTACACTGGGAGCTGTGGTAGCGCTTCATTTAAAAATTTAGATAAATAAATCATTCTTTACTGTGGGACCAATCCTATCCGTTATCGCCCGCTGAAGAAATAGCGACAGTCTCAAAAACTACAATTCATTGACTTTCTAACGGTGTCAATTCGTTTGAGTTACAACGTTTGGGACACATATTCGTACCAACATGTGGGTAGCGATATTTGCCTGATATTACTAGGTTGCATCGCTTTTAACAGTGAAACGATTGACTGTGGGACTTAATTGAACTAACTTTGGATTGTGACCTGATAAATGTGATAAATGAGGAAACTGGACTCCAAGAAATAACATTCTTCTTAATTTGACAAGATTGCCGGAACTCAGGGATTACACTGGGCGCTGTGGTAAAGCTTCATTTAAACATTCAGATTTATAAGTCATTGTTTACTGTGGACCAATCCTAGCCGTTATCGCGCGCTGAAAAAATAGCGACAGTTTCAAAAACTACATTTCATTGACTTTCTCACGGTGTCAGTCCGTTTGAGTTACAACGGTTGGGTCACATATTTGTACCGAGATATATTTTGCGATATTTTTCTGAGATTACTAGGTTGTACCTTTTAAACAATGAAACTATTGAATGTGGGACTTAATTGAACTAACTTTAGACTGTGACCTGATAAGTGTGATAAATGAGACAATTGGACTCAAAAAAAACATTCTTTTTAATTTGACGTGATTGCCGGAACTCAGCGATTAAACTGGGCGCTGTGGTAGCGCTTTATTTAAAAATTTAGATTAATAAGTCATTTTTTTACTGTAGGACCAATCCTAGCCGTTATTGCGCGCTGAAGAAATAGCGACAGTCTCAAAAACTACAATTCATTGACTTTCTAACGGTGTCAATTCGTTTGAGTTACAACGTTTGGGACACATATTCGTACCAACATGTGGGTAGCGATATTTGCCTGATATTACTAGGTTGCATCGCTTTTAACAGTGAAACGATTGACTGTGGGACTTAATTGAACTAACTTTGGATTGTGACCTGATAAATGTGATAAATGAGGAAACTGGACTCCAAGAAATAACATTCTTCTTAATTTGACAAGATTGCCGGAACTCAGGGATTACACTGGGCGCTGTGGTAAAGCTTCATTTAAACATTCAGATTTATAAGTCATTGTTTACTGTGGACCAATCCTAGCCGTTATCGCGCGCTGAAAAAATAGCGACAGTTTCAAAAACTACATTTCATTGACTTTCTCACGGTGTCAGTCCGTTTGAGTTACAACGGTTGGGTCACATATTCGTACCGAGATATATTTTGCGATATTTTTCTGAGATTACTAGGTTGTACCTTTTAAACAATGAAACTATTGACTGTGGGACTTAATTGAACTAACTTTAGACTGTGACCTGATAAGTGTGATAAATGAGACAATTGGACTCAAAAAAAACATTCTTTTTAATTTGACGTGATTGCCGGAACTCAGCGATTAAACTGGGCGCTGTGGTAGCGCTTTATTTAAAAATTTAGATTAATAAGTCATTTTTTTACTGTAGGACCAATCCTAGCCGTTATTGCGCGCTAAAGAAATAGCGACAGTTTCAAAAACTACATTTCATTGAATTTCTAACGGTGTCAGTTCGTTTGAGTTACAACGGTTGTGTGACATATTGGTACCAACATGTATTTAGCGATATTTTTCTGAGATTACTAGGTTGCATCGCTATTAACAGTGAAACGATTGACTGTGGGACGTAATTGAGCTAACTTTGGACTGTGACCTGATAAATGTGAAAATTGAGAAAATTGGACTCCAAGAAATAACATTCTTCTTTATTTGACATGATTGCCGGAACTCAGCGATTACACTGGGCGCTGTGGTAGCGCTTTATTTAAAGATTTAGATAAATAAGACATTCTTAACTGTGGGACCAATCCTATCCGTTATCGCGCGCTGAAGAAATAGCGAATGTTTCCAAAACTACATTTCATTGACTTTCTAACGGTCTCAGTTCGTTTGAGTTAAAACGGTTGTGTCACATATTCGTACCAACATGTATTCAGCGATATTTTTCTGACATTACTAGGTTGCATCGCTTTTAACAATGAAACGATTGACTGTGGGACTTAATTGAATAACTTTGGACTGTGACCTGATAAATGTTATAAATGAGAGAATTGAACTCCAAGAAATAACATTCTTTTTAATTTGACGTGATTGCCGGAACTCACCGATTACACTGGGCACTGTGATAGCGCTTCATATAAAAATTTAGATAAATAAATCATTCTTTACTCTGGTACCAATCCTATCCGTTATCAGGTGCTGAAGAAATAGCGGCAGTTTCAAAAACTTCATTTCATTGACTTTCAAACGGTGTCAGTCCGTTTAAGGTACAACGGTTTGGTCACATATTCGTACCAACATGTATTTAGCGATTTTTTTCTGATATTACTAGGTAGCATCACTTTTAAAAATAAAACGATTGACTGTAGGACTTAATTGAACTAACTTTGGACTGTGACCTGATAAATGTGATAAATGAGACAATTGGACTCCAACAAATAACATTTTTCTTAATTTGACGTGATTGCCGGAACTCAGCGATTACACTGGGCGCTGTGGTAGCGCTTCATTTAAAAATATAAATAAGTAAGTCATTCTTTACTGTGGGACCAATCCTAGCCGTTATTGCGCGTTGAAGATGTAGCAACAGTTTCAAAAACCACATTTCATTGACTTTCTACCGGTATCAATCCGCTTCAGTTACAACGGTTGCGTCACATATTCGTACCAACATGTATTTAGCGATATTTTTCACATATTAATAGGTTGCATCGCTTTTAACAATGAAACGATTGACTGTGGGACTTAGTTGAACGAACTTTGGACTGTGACCTGATAAATGTGATAAATGAGAAAATTGGACTCCAAGAAATAACATTCTTCTTTATTTGACATCATTGCCGGAACTCAGGGATTACACTGGGCGCTGTGTTAGCGCTTCATTTAAAAATTTAGATTTATCAGCCATTTTTTACTGTTGGACCAATCCTATCCGTTATCGCCCGCTGAAGAAATAGCGACAGTCTCAAAAACTACAATTCATTGACTTTCTAACGGTGTCAATTCGTTTGAGTTACAACGTTTGGGACACATATTCGTACCAACATGTGGGTAGCGATATTTGCCTGAGATTACTAGGTTGCATCGCTTTTAACAGTGAAACGAGTGACTGTGGGACTTAATTGAACTAACTTTGGACTGTGACCTGATAAATGTGATAAATGAGGAAACTGGACTCCAAGAAATAACATTCTTCTTAATTTGACAAGATTGCCGGAACTTAGCGACTACACTGGGCGCTGTGGTAGCGCATCATTTAAACATTCAGATTTATAAGTCATTATTTACTGTGGGACCAATCCTAGCCGTTATCGCGCGCTGAAGAAATAGCGACAGTTTCAAAAACTACATTTCATTGACCTTTTCACGGTGTCAGTCCGTTTGAGTTACAAAGGTGGGGTCACATATTCGTACCGAGATATATTTTGCGATATTTTTCTGAGATTACTAGGTTGTATCGCTTTTAACAGTGAAACGATTGACTGTGGGACTTAATTGAACTAACTTTAGACTGTGACCTGATAAATGTGATAAATGAGAAAGATGGACTCCAAGAAATAATATTCTTCTTAATTTGACATGATTGCCGGACCTCAGGGATTACACTGGGCGCTGTGGTAGCGCTTTATTTAAAGATTTAGATAAATAAGTCATTCTTAACTGTGGGACCAATCCTATCCGTTATTGCGCGCTGAAGAAATAGCGAATGTTTCCAAAACTACATCTCATTGACTTTCTAACGGTCTCAGTCTGTTTGAGTTAAAACGGTTGTGTCACATATTCGTACCGAGATATATTTAGCGATATTTTTCTGAGATTACTAGGTTGTACCGCTTTAAACAATGAAACTATTGACTGTGGGACTTAATTGAACTAACTTTGGACTGTGACCTGATAAGTGTGATAAATGAGACAATTGGACTCAAAAAAAACATTCTTCTTAATTTGACGTGATTGGCGGAACTCAGCAATTACACTGGGAGCTGTGGTAGCGCTTCATTTAAAAATTTAGATAAATAAATCATTCTTTACTGTGGGACCAATCCTATCCGTTATCGCCCGCTGAAGAAATAGCGACAGTTTCAAAAACTACTATTCATTGACTTTCTAACGGTGTCAGTCCGTTTGAGTTACAACGTTTGGGACACATATTCGTACCAACATGTGGGTAGCAATATTTTCCTGATATTACTAGGTTTCATCGCTTTTAACAGTGAAACGATTGACTGTAGGACTTAAATGAACTAACTTTGGACTGTGACCTGATAAATGTGATAAATGAGAAAATTGGACTCCAAGAAATAACATTCTTCTTTATTTGACATGATTGCCGGAACTCAAGGATTAGACTGGGCGCTGTGTTAGCGCTTCATTTAAAAATTTAGATTTATCAGTCATTTTTTACTGTGGGACCAATCCTAGCCGTTATCAGGCGCTGAAGAAATAGCGGCAGTTTCAAAAACTACATTTCATTGACTTTCAAACGGTGTCAGTCCGTTTAAGGTACAACGGTTTGGTCACATATTCGTACCAACATGTATTTAGCGATTTTTTTCTGATATTACTAGGTAGCATCACTTTTAAAAATAAAATGATTGACTGTAGGACTTAATTGAACTAACTTTGGACTGTGACCTGATAAATGTGATAAATGAGACAATTGGACTCCAAGAAATAACATTTTTCTTAATTTGACGTGATTGCCGGAACTCAGCGATTACACTGTGCGCTGTGGTAGCGCTTCATTTAAAAATATAAATAAGTAAGTCATTCTTTACTGTGGGACCAATCCTAGCCGTTATTGCGCGCTGAAGATGTAGCAACAGTTTCAAAAACCACATTTCACTGACTTTCTACCGGTATTAATCCTCTTCAGTTACAACGGTTGCGTCACATATTCGTACCAACATGTATTTAGCGATATTTTTCACTTATTAATAGGTTGCATCGCTTTTAACAATGAAACGATTGACTGTGGGACTTAGTTGAACTAACTTTGGAGTGTGACCTGATAAATGTGATAAATGAGACAATTGGACTCCAAGAAAAAACATTTTTCTTAATTTGACGTGATTGCCGGAACTCAGCGATTACACTGGGCGCTGTGGTAGCGCTTTATTTAAAAATTTAGATTAATAAGTCATTTTTTACTGTGGGACTATTCCTAGCTGTTATTGCGCGTTAAAAAAATGGCGACAGTTTCAAAAACTACATTTCATTGACTTTCTAACGTAGTCAGTCCGTTTGAGTTACAACGGTTGGGTCACATATTGGTACCAACATGTATTTAGCGATATTTTCCTGAGATTACTAGGTTGCATCACTATTAACAATGAAACGATTGACTGTGGGACTTAAATGAACTAACTTTGCACCGTGACCTGATACATGTGATAAATGAGACATATGGACTACAAGAAAAAACATTTTTCTTAACTTGACGTGATTGCCGGAACTCATCGATTACACTGGGCGCTGTGGTTGCGCTTCATTAAAAAATTTAGATAAATAAGTCATTTTTTACTGTGGGACCAATCCTATCCGTTATCGCGCGCTGAAGATATAGCGACAGTTTCAAAAACTACATTTCATTGACTTTCTAACGGTGTCAGTCCGTTTGAGTTGCAATGGTTGGGTCACATATTAGTACCAACATGTATTTAGCGATAATTTTCTGATATTACTAGGTTGCATCGCTTTCAACAATGAAACGATTGACTGTGGGACTTAATTGAACTAACCTTGGACTGTGACCTAATAAATGTGATAAATGAGACAATTGAACTCCAAGAAATGACATTCTTCTTAATTTGACGTGATTGCCGGAACTCAGCGATTACACTGGGCGCTGTGGTAGCGCTTCATTTGAAAATTTAGATAAATCAATCATTCTTTACTGTGGGACCAATCCTATCCGTTATCGCGCGCTGAAGAAATAGCGACAGTTTCAAAAACTACATTTCATTGACTTTCTAACGGTGTCAGTCCGTTTGAGTTGCAATGGTTGGGTCACATATTCGTACCAACAAGTATTTTTCCATATTTACCTGATATCACTAGGTTGCATCTCTTTTAACAGTGAAACGATTTCCTGTGGGACTTAAATGAACTAACTTTGGACTGTGACCTAATAAATGTGATAAATGAGAAATTTGGACTCCAAGAAATAACATTCTTCTTTATTTGACATGATTGCCGGAACTCAGCGATTACACTGGGCGCTGTGGTAGCGCTTTATTTAAAGATTTAGATAAATAAGACATTCTTAACTGTGGGACCAATCCTATCCGTTATCGCGCGCTGAAGAAATAGCGAATGTTTCCAAAACTACATTTCATTGACTTTCTAACGGTCTCAGTTCGTTTGGGTTAAAACGGTTGTGTCACATATTCGTACCAACATGTATTCAGCGATATTTTTCTGACATTACTAGGTTGCATCGCTTTTAACAATGAAACGATTGACTGTGGGACTTAATTGAACTAACTTTGGACTGTGACCTGATAAATGTGATAAATGAGACAATTGGACTCCAACAAATAACATTTTTCTTAATTTGACGTGATTGCCGGAACTCAGCGATTACACTGGGCGCTGTGGTAGCGCTTCATTTAAAAATATAAATAAGTAAGTCATTCTTTACTGTGGGACCAATCCTAGCCGTTATTGCGCGTTGAAGATGTAGCAACAGTTTCAAAAACCACATTTCATTGACTTTCTACCGGTATCAATCCGCTTCAGTTACAACGGTTGCGTCACATATTCGTACCAACATGTATTTAGCGATATTTTTCACATATTAATAGGTTGCATCGCTTTTAACAATGAAACGATTGACTGTCGGACTTAGTTGAACGAACTTTGGACTGTGACCTGATAAATGTGATAAATGAGAAAATTGGACTCCAAGAAATAACATTCTTCTTTATTTGACATCATTGCCGGAACTCAGGGATTACACTGGGCGCTGTGTTAGCGCTTCATTTAAAAATTTAGATTTATCAGCCATTTTTTACTGTTGGACCAATCCTATCCGTTATCGCCCGCTGAAGAAATAGCGACAGTCTCAAAAACTACAATTCATTGACTTTCTAACGGTGTCAATTCGTTTGAGTTACAACGTTTGGGACACATATTCGTACCAACATGTGGGTAGCGATATTTGCCTGAGATTACTAGGTTGCATCGCTTTTAACAGTGAAACGAGTGACTGTGGGACTTAATTGAACTAACTTTGGACTGTGACCTGATAAATGTGATAAATGAGAAAATTGGACTCCAAGAAATAACATTCTTCTTTATTTGACATCATTGCCGGAACTCAGGGATTACACTGGGCGCTGTGTTAGCGCTTCATTTAAAAATTTAGATTTATCAGCCATTTTTTACTGTTGGACCAATCCTATCCGTTATCGCCCGCTGAAGAAATAGCGACAGTCTCAAAAACTACAATTCATTGACTTTCTAACGGTGTCAATTCGTTTGAGTTACAACGTTTGGGACACATATTCGTACCAACATGTGGGTAGCGATATTTGCCTGAGATTACTAGGTTGCATCGCTTTTAACAGTGAAACGAGTGACTGTGGGACTTAATTGAACTAACTTTGGACTGTGACCTGATAAATGTGATAAATGAGGAAACTGGACTCCAAGAAATAACATTCTTCTTAATTTGACAAGATTGCCGGAACTCAGCGACTACACTGGGCGCTGTGGTAGCGCATCATTTAAACATTCAGATTTATAAGTCATTATTTACTGTGGGACCAATCCTAGCCGTTATCGCGCGCTGAAGAAATAGCGACAGTTTCAAAAACTACATTTCATTGACCTTTTCACGGTGTCAGTCCGTTTGAGTTACAAAGGTGGGGTCACATATTCGTACCGAGATATATTTTGCGATATTTTTCTGAGATTACTAGGTTGTATCGCTTTTAACAGTGAAACGATTGACTGTGGGACTTAATTGAACTAACTTTAGACTGTGACCTGATAAATGTGATAAATGAGAAAGATGGACTCCAAGAAATAATATTCTTCTTAATTTGACATGATTGCCGGACCTCAGGGATTACATTGGGCGCTGTGGTAGCGCTTTATTTAAAGATTTAGATAAATAAGTCATTCTTAACTGTGGGACCAATCCTATCCGTTATTGCGCGCTGAAGAAATACCGAATGTTTCCAAAACTACATCTCATTGACTTTCTAACGGTCTCAGTCTGTTTGAGTTAAAACGGTTGTGTCACATATTCGTACCGAGATATATTTAGCGATATTTTTCTGAGATTACTAGGTTGTACCGCTTTAAACAATGAAACTATTGACTGTGGGACTTAATTGAACTAACTTTGGACTGTGACCTGATAAGTGTGATAAATGAGACAATTGGACTCAAAAAAAACATTCTTCTTAATTTGACGTGATTGGCGGAACTCAGCAATTACACTGGGAGCTGTGGTAGCGCTTCATTTAAAAATTTAGATAAATAAATCATTCTTTACTGTGGGACCAATCCTATCCGTTATCGCCCGCTGAAGAAATAGCGACAGTTTCAAAAACTACAATTCATTGACTTTCTAACGGTGTCAGTCCGTTTGAGTTACAACGTTTGGGACACATATTCGTACCAACATGTGGGTAGCAATATTCTCCTGATATTACTAGGTTTCATCGCTTTTAACAGTGAAACGATTGACTGTAGGACTTAAATGAACTAACTTTGGACTGTGACCTGATAAATGTGATAAATGAGAAAATTGGACTCCAAGAAATAACATTCTTCTTTATTTGACATGATTGCCGGAACTCAAGGATTAGACTGGGCGCTGTGTTAGCGCTTCATTTAAAAATTTAGATTTATCAGTCATTTTTTACTGTGGGACCAATCCTAGCCGTTATCGCTCGCTGAACAAATATCGACAGTTTCAAAAACTACATTTCATTGACTTTCTCACGGTGTCAGTCCGTTTGAGTTACAACGGTTGGGTCACATATTCGTACCGAGATATATTTAGCGATATTTTTCTGAGATTACTAGGTTGTACCGCTTTAAACAATGAAACTATTGACTGTGGGACTTAATTGAACTAACTTTGGACTGTGACCTGATAAGTTTGATAAATGAGGCAATTGGACTCAAAAAAAACATTCTTCTTATTTTGACGTGATTGCCGGAACTCAGCGATTACACTGGGCGCTGTGGTAGCGCTTCATTTAAAAATTTAGATAAATACATCATTCTTTACTGTGGGACCAATCCTATCCGTTATCGCCCGCTGAAGAAATAGCGACAGTTTCAAAAACTACAATTCATTGACTTTCTAACGGTGTCACTTCGTTTGAGTTACAACGTTTGGGACACATATTCGTACCAACATGTGGGTAGCGATATTTGCCTGATAATACTAGGTTGCATCGCTTTTAACAGTGAAACGATTGACTGTGGGACTTAAATGAACTAACTTTGAACTGTGACCTGATAAATGTGATAAATGAAAAAATTGGACTCCAAGAAATAACATTCTTCTTTATTTGACATGATTGCCGGAACTCAGGGATTACACTGGGCGCTGTGTTAGCGCTTCATTTAAAAATTTAGATTTATCAGTCATTTTTTACTGTGGGACCAATCCTAGCGGTTATCGCTCGCTGAACAAATAGCGACAGTTTCAAAAACTACATTTCATTGACTTTCTCACGGTGCCAGTCCTTTTGAGTTACAACGGTTGGGTCACATATTCGTACCGAGATATATTTAGCGATATTTTTCTGAGATTACTAGGTTGTACCGCCTTTAACAATGAAACTATTGACTGTGGGACTTAATTGAACTAACTTTGGACTGTGACCTGATAAGTGTGATAAATGAGACAATTGGACTCAAAAAAAACATTCTTCTTATTTTGACGTGATTGCCGGAACTCAGCGATTACACTGGGCGCTGTGGTAGCGCTTTATTTAAAAATTTAGATTAATAAGTCATTTTTTACTGTGGGACTATTCCTAGCTGTTATTGCGCGTTAAAAAAATGGCGACAGTTTCAAAAACTACATTTCATTGACTTTCTAACGTAGTCAGTCCGTTTGAGTTACAACGGTTGGGTCACATATTGGTACCAACATGTATTTAGCGATATTTTCCTGAGATTACTAGGTTGCATCACTATTAACAATGAAACGATTGACTGTGGGACTTAAATGAACTAACTTTGCACCGTGACCTGATACATGTGATAAATGAGACATATGGACTACAAGAAAAAACATTTTTCTTAACTTGACGTGATTGCCGGAACTCATCGATTACACTGGGCGCTGTGGTTGCGCTTCATTAAAAAATTTAGATAAATAAGTCATTTTTTACTGTGGGACCAATCCTATCCGTTATCGCGCGCTGAAGATATAGCGACAGTTTCAAAAACTACATTTCATTGACTTTCTAACGGTGTCAGTCCGTTTGAGTTGCAATGGTTGGGTCACATATTAGTACCAACATGTATTTAGCGATAATTTTCTGATATTACTAGGTTGCATCGCTTTCAACAATGAAACGATTGACTGTGGGACTTAATTGAACTAACCTTGGACTGTGACCTAATAAATGTGATAAATGAGACAATTGAACTCCAAGAAATGACATTCTTCTTAATTTGACGTGATTGCCGGAACTCAGCGATTACACTGGGCGCTGTGGTAGCGCTTCATTTGAAAATTTAGATAAATCAATCATTCTTTACTGTGGGACCAATCCTATCCGTTATCGCGCGCTGAAGAAATAGCGACAGTTTCAAAAACTACATTTCATTGACTTTCTAACGGTGTCAGTCCGTTTGAGTTGCAATGGTTGGGTCACATATTCGTACCAACAAGTATTTTTCCATATTTACCTGATATCACTAGGTTGCATCTCTTTTAACAGTGAAACGATTTCCTGTGGGACTTAAATGAACTAACTTTGGACTGTGACCTAATAAATGTGATAAATGAGAAATTTGGACTCCAAGAAATAACATTCTTCTTTATTTGACATGATTGCCGGAACTCAGCGATTACACTGGGCGCTGTGGTAGCGCTTTATTTAAAGATTTAGATAAATAAGACATTCTTAACTGTGGGACCAATCCTATCCGTTATCGCGCGCTGAAGAAATAGCGAATGTTTCCAAAACTACATTTCATTGACTTTCTAACGGTCTCAGTTCGTTTGAGTTAAAACGGTTGTGTCACATATTCGTACCAACATGTATTCAGCGATATTTTTCTGACATTACTAGGTTGCATCGCTTTTAACAATGAAACGATTGACTGTGGGACTTAATTGAACTAACTTTGGACTGTGACCTGATAAATGTGATAAATGAGACAATTGGACTCCAACAAATAACATTTTTCTTAATTTGACGTGATTGCCGGAACTCAGCGATTACACTGGGCGCTGTGGTAGCGCTTCATTTAAAAATATAAATAAGTAAGTCATTCTTTACTGTGGGACCAATCCTAGCCGTTATTGCGCGTTGAAGATGTAGCAACAGTTTCAAAAACCACATTTCATTGACTTTCTACCGGTATCAATCCGCTTCAGTTACAACGGTTGCGTCACATATTCGTACCAACATGTATTTAGCGATATTTTTCACATATTAATAGGTTGCATCGCTTTTAACAATGAAACGATTGACTGTCGGACTTAGTTGAACGAACTTTGGACTGTGACCTGATAAATGTGATAAATGAGAAAATTGGACTCCAAGAAATAACATTCTTCTTTATTTGACATCATTGCCGGAACTCAGGGATTACACTGGGCGCTGTGTTAGCGCTTCATTTAAAAATTTAGATTTATCAGCCATTTTTTACTGTTGGACCAATCCTATCCGTTATCGCCCGCTGAAGAAATAGCGACAGTCTCAAAAACTACAATTCATTGACTTTCTAACGGTGTCAATTCGTTTGAGTTACAACGTTTGGGACACATATTCGTACCAACATGTGGGTAGCGATATTTGCCTGAGATTACTAGGTTGCATCGCTTTTAACAGTGAAACGAGTGACTGTGGGACTTAATTGAACTAACTTTGGACTGTGACCTGATAAATGTGATAAATGAGAAAATTGGACTCCAAGAAATAACATTCTTCTTTATTTGACATCATTGCCGGAACTCAGGGATTACACTGGGCGCTGTGTTAGCGCTTCATTTAAAAATTTATATTTATCAGCCATTTTTTACTGTTGGACCAATCCTATCCGTTATCGCCCGCTGAAGAAATAGCGACAGTCTCAAAAACTACAATTCATTGACTTTCTAACGGTGTCAATTCGTTTGAGTTACAACGTTTGGGACACATATTCGTACCAACATGTGGGTAGCGATATTTGCCTGAGATTACTAGGTTGCATCGCTTTTAACAGTGAAACGAGTGACTGTGGGACTTAATTGAACTAACTTTGGACTGTGACCTGATAAATGTGATAAATGAGGAAACTGGACTCCAAGAAATAACATTCTTCTTAATTTGACAAGATTGCCGGAACTCAGCGACTACACTGGGCGCTGTGGTAGCGCATCATTTAAACATTCAGATTTATAAGTCATTATTTACTGTGGGACCAATCCTAGCCGTTATCGCGCGCTGAAGAAATAGCGACAGTTTCAAAAACTACATTTCATTGACCTTTTCACGGTGTCAGTCCGTTTGAGTTACAAAGGTGGGGTCACATATTCGTACCGAGATATATTTTGCGATATTTTTCTGAGATTACTAGGTTGTATCGCTTTTAACAGTGAAACGATTGACTGTGGGACTTAATTGAACTAACTTTAGACTGTGACCTGATAAATGTGATAAATGAGAAAGATGGACTCCAAGAAATAATATTCTTCTTAATTTGACATGATTGCCGGACCTCAGGGATTACACTGGGCGCTGTGGTAGCGCTTTATTTAAAGATTTAGATAAATAAGTCATTCTTAACTGTGGGACCAATCCTATCCGTTATTGCGCGCTGAAGAAATACCGAATGTTTCCAAAACTACATCTCATTGACTTTCTAACGGTCTCAGTCTGTTTGAGTTAAAACGGTTGTGTCACATATTCGTACCGAGATATATTTAGCGATATTTTTCTGAGATTACTAGGTTGTACCGCTTTAAACAATGAAACTATTGACTGTGGGACTTAATTGAACTAACTTTGGACTGTGACCTGATAAGTGTGATAAATGAGACAATTGGACTCAAAAAAAACATTCTTCTTAATTTGACGTGATTGGCGGAACTCAGCAATTACACTGGGAGCTGTGGTAGCGCTTCATTTAAAAATTTAGATAAATAAATCATTCTTTACTGTGGGACCAATCCTATCCGTTATCGCCCGCTGAAGAAATAGCGACAGTTTCAAAAACTACAATTCATTGACTTTCTAACGGTGTCAGTCCGTTTGAGTTACAACGTTTGGGACACATATTCGTACCAACATGTGGGTAGCAATATTCTCCTGATATTACTAGGTTTCATCGCTTTTAACAGTGAAACGATTGACTGTAGGACTTAAATGAACTAACTTTGGACTGTGACCTGATAAATGTGATAAATGAGAAAATTGGACTCCAAGAAATAACATTCTTCTTTATTTGACATGATTGCCGGAACTCAAGAATTAGACTGGGCGCTGTGTTAGCGCTTCATTTAAAAATTTAGATTTATCAGTCATTTTTTACTGTGGGACCAATCCTAGCCGTTATCGCTCGCTGAACAAATATCGACAGTTTCAAAAACTACATTTCATTGACTTTCTCACGGTGTCAGTCCGTTTGAGTTACAACGGTTGGGTCACATATTCGTACCGAGATATATTTAGCGATATTTTTCTGAGATTACTAGGTTGTACCGCTTTAAACAATGAAACTATTGACTGTGGGACTTAATTGAACTAACTTTGGACTGTGACCTGATAAGTTTGATAAATGAGGCAATTGGACTCAAAAAAAACATTCTTCTTATTTTGACGTGATTGCCGGAACTCAGCGATTACACTGGGCGCTGTGGTAGCGCTTCATTTAAAAATTTAGATAAATACATCATTCTTTACTGTGGGACCAATCCTATCCGTTATCGCCCGCTGAAGAAATAGCGACAGTTTCAAAAACTACAATTCATTGACTTTCTAACGGTGTCACTTCGTTTGAGTTACAACGTTTGGGACACATATTCGTACCAACATGTGGGTAGCGATATTTGCCTGATAATACTAGGTTGCATCGCTTTTAACAGTGAAACGATTGACTGTGGGACTTAAATGAACTAACTTTGAACTGTGACCTGATAAATGTGATAAATGAAAAAATTGGACTCCAAGAAATAACATTCTTCTTTATTTGACATGATTGCCGGAACTCAGGGATTACACTGGGCGCTGTGTTAGCGCTTCATTTAAAAATTTAGATTTATCAGTCATTTTTTACTGTGGGACCAATCCTAGCGGTTATCGCTCGCTGAACAAATAGCGACAGTTTCAAAAACTACATTTCATTGACTTTCTCACGGTGCCAGTCCTTTTGAGTTACAACGGTTGGGTCACATATTCGTACCGAGATATATTTAGCGATATTTTTCTGAGATTACTAGGTTGTACCGCCTTTAACAATGAAACTATTGACTGTGGGACTTAATTGAACTAACTTTGGACTGTGACCTGATAAGTGTGATAAATGAGACAATTGGACTCAAAAAAAACATTCTTCTTATTTTGACGTGATTGCCGGAACTCAGCGATTACACTGGGCGCTGTGGTAGCGCTTCATTTAAAAATTTAGATAAATAAATCATTCTTTACTGTGGGACCAATCCTAGCCGTTATTGCGCGCTAAAGAAATAGCGACAGTTTCAAAAACTACATTTCATTGACTTTCTAACGGTGTCAGTTCGTTTGAGTTACAACGGTTGTGTGACATATTGGTACCAACATGTATTTAGCGATATTTTTCTGAGATTACTAGGTTGCATCGCTATTAACAGTGAAACGATTGACTGTGGGACGTAATTGAGCTAACTTTGGACTGTGACCTGATAAATGTGATAATTGAGAAAATTGGACTCCAAGAAATAACATTCTTCTTTATTTGACATGATTGCCGGAACTCAGCGATTACACTGGGCGCTGTGGTAGCGCTTCACTTAAAATTTTAGATTTATAAGTCATTTTTTTGCTGTGGGACCAATCCTAGCCGTTATCGCGCGCTGAAGAAATAGCGACAGTTTCAAAAACTACATTTCATTGACTTTCTAACGATGTCAGTCCGTTTGAGTTACACCGGTTGGGTTACATATTCGTACCAACATGTATTTAGCGATTTTTTTCTGATATTACTAGGTAGCATCACTTTTAAAAATAAAACGATTGACTGTAGGACTTAATTGAACTAACTTTGGACTGTGACCTGATAAATGTGATAAATGAGACAATTGGACTCCAACAAATAACATTTTTCTTAATTTGACGTGATTGCCGGAACTCAGCGATTACACTGGGCGCTGTGGTAGCGCTTCATTTAGAAATATAAATAAGTAAGTCATTCTTTACTGTGGGACCAATCCTAGCCGTTATTGCGCGTTGAAGATGTAGCATCAGTTTCAAAAACCACATTTCATTGACTTTCTACCGGTATCAATCCGCTTCAGTTACAACGGTTGCGTCACATATTCGTACCAACATGTATTTAGCGATATTTTTCACATATTAATAGGTTGCATCGCTTTTAACAATGTAACGATTGACTGTGGGACTTAGTTGAACTAACTTTGGACTGTGACCTGATAAATGTGATAAATGAGAAATTGGACTCCAAGAAATAACATTCTTCTTTATTTGACATGATTGCCGGAACTCAGGGATTACACTGGGCGCTGTGTTAGCGCTTCATTTAAAAATTTAGATTTATCAGTCATTTTTTACTGTGGGACCAATCCTATCCGTTATTGCCCGCTGAAGAAATAGCGACAGTCTTAAAAACTACAATTCATTGACTTTCTAACGGTGTCAATTCGTTTGAGTTACAACGTTTGGGACACATATTCGTAACAACATGTGGGTAGCGATATTTGCCTGATATTACTAGGTTGCATCGCTTTTAACAGTGAAACGAGTGACTGTGGGACTTAATTGAACTAACTTTGGACTGTGACCTGATAAATGTGATAAATGAGGAAACTGGACTCCAAGAAATAACATTCTTCTTAATTTGACAAGATTGCCGGAACTCAGCGATTACACTGGGCGCTGTGGTAGCGCTTCATTTAAACATTCAGATTTATAAGTCATTATTTACTGTGGGACCAATCCTACCCGTTATCGCGCGCTGAAGAAATACCGACAGTTTCTAAAACTACATCTCATTGACTTTTTCACGGTGTCAGTCCGTTTGAGTTACAAAGGTGGGGTCACATATTCGTACCGAGATATTTTTTGCGATATTTTTCTGAGATTACTAGGTTGTATCGCTTTTAACAGTGAAACGATTGACTGTGGGACTTAATTGAACTAACTTTAGACTGTGACCTGATAAATGTGATAAATGAGAAAGATGGACTCCAAGAAATAATATTCTTCTTAATTTGACATGATTGCCGGACCTCAGGGATTACACTGGGCGCTGTGGTAGCGCTTTATTTAAAGATTTAGATAAATAAGTCATTCTTAACTGTGGGACCAATCCTATCCGTTATCGCGCGCTGAAGAAATAGCGAATGTTTCCAAAACTACATCTCATTGACTTTCTAACGGTCTCAGTCCGTTTGAGTTAACACGGTTGTGTCACATATTCGTACCAACATGTATTCAGCGATATTTTTCTGATATTACTAGGTTGCATCGCTTTTAACAATGAAACGATTGACTGTGGGACTTAATTGAACTAACTTTAGACTGCGACCTGATAAATGTTATAAATGAGAGAATTGAACTCCAAGAAATAACATTCTTTTTAATTTGACGTGATTGCCGGAACTCACCGATTACACTGGGCACTGTGATAGCGCTTCATATAAAAATTTAGATAAATAAATCATTCTTTACTCTGGTACCAATCCTATCCGTTATCAGGCGCTGAAGAAATAGCGGCAGTTTCAAAAACTACATTTCATTGACTTTCAAACGGTGTCAGTCCGTTTAAGGTACAACAGTTTGGTCACATATTCGTACCAACATGTGTTTAGCGATTTTTTTCTGATATTACTAGGTAGCATCACTTTTAAAAATAAAACGATTGACTGTAGGACTTAATTGAACTAACTTTGGACTGTGACCTGATAAATGTGATAAATGAGACAATTGGACTCCAACAAATAACATTTTTCTTAATTTGACGTGATTGCCGGAACTCAGCGATTACACTGGGCGCTGTGGTAGCGCTTCATTTAGAAATATAAATAAGTAAGTCATTCTTTACTGTGGGACCAATCCTAGCCGTTATTGCGCGTTGAAGATGTAGCATCAGTTTCAAAAACCACATTTCATTGACTTTCTACCGGTATCAATCCGCTTCAGTTACAACGGTTGCGTCACATATTCGTACCAACATGTATTTAGCGATATTTTTCACATATTAATAGGTTGCATCGCTTTTAACAATGTAACGATTGACTGTGGGACTTAGTTGAACTAACTTTGGACTGTGACCTGATAAATGTGATAAATGAGAAATTGGACTCCAAGAAATAACATTCTTCTTTATTTGACATGATTGCCGGAACTCAGGGATTACACTGGGCGCTGTGTTAGCGCTTCATTTAAAAATTTAGATTTATCAGTCATTTTTTACTGTGGGACCAATCCTATCCGTTATTGCCCGCTGAAGAAATAGCGACAGTCTTAAAAACTACAATTCATTGACTTTCTAACGGTGTCAATTCGTTTGAGTTACAACGTTTGGGACACATATTCGTAACAACATGTGGGTAGCGATATTTGCCTGATATTACTAGGTTGCATCGCTTTTAACAGTGAAACGAGTGACTGTGGGACTTAATTGAACTAACTTTGGACTGTGACCTGATAAATGTGATAAATGAGGAAACTGGACTCCAAGAAATAACATTCTTCTTAATTTGACAAGATTGCCGGAACTCAGCGATTACACTGGGCGCTGTGGTAGCGCTTCATTTAAACATTCAGATTTATAAGTCATTATTTACTGTGGGACCAATCCTACCCGTTATCGCGCGCTGAAGAAATACCGACAGTTTCTAAAACTACATCTCATTGACTTTTTCACGGTGTCAGTCCGTTTGAGTTACAAAGGTGGGGTCACATATTCGTACCGAGATATTTTTTGCGATATTTTTCTGAGATTACTATGTTGTATCGCTTTTAACAGTGAAACGATTGACTGTGGGACTTAATTGAACTAACTTTAGACTGTGACCTGATAAATGTGATAAATGAGAAAGATGGACTCCAAGAAATAATATTCTTCTTAATTTGACATGATTGCCGGACCTCAGGGATTACACTGGGCGCTGTGGTAGCGCTTTATTTAAAGATTTAGATAAATAAGTCATTCTTAACTGTGGGACCAATCCTATCCGTTATCGCGCGCTGAAGAAATAGCGAATGTTTCCAAAACTACATCTCATTGACTTTCTAACGGTCTCAGTCCGTTTGAGTTAACACGGTTGTGTCACATATTCGTACCAACATGTATTCAGCGATATTTTTCTGATATTACTAGGTTGCATCGCTTTTAACAATGAAACGATTGACTGTGGGACTTAATTGAACTAACTTTGGACTGCGACCTGATAAATGTTATAAATGAGAGAATTGAACTCCAAGAAATAACATTCTTTTTAATTTGACGTGATTGCCGGAACTCACCGATTACACTGGGCACTGTGATAGCGCTTCATATAAAAATTTAGATAAATAAATCATTCTTTACTCTGGTACCAATCCTATCCGTTATCAGGCGCTGAAGAAATAGCGGCAGTTTCAAAAACTACATTTCATTGACTTTCAAACGGTGTCAGTCCGTTTAAGGTACAACAGTTTGGTCACATATTCGTACCAACATGTGTTTAGCGATTTTTTTCTGATATTACTAGGTAGCATCACTTTTAAAAATAAAACGATTGACTGTAGGACTTAATTGAACTAACTTTGGACTGTGACCTGATAAATGTGATAAATGAGACAATTGGACTCCAAGAAATAACATTTTTCTTAATTTGACGTGATTGCCGGAACTCAGCGATTACACTGGGCGCTGTGGTAGCGCTTCATTTAAAAATATAAATAAGTAAGTCATTCTTTACTGTGGGACCAATCCTAGCCGTTATTGCGCGCTGAAGATGTAGCAACAGTTTCAAAAACCACATTTCACTGACTTTCTACCGGTATTAATCCTCTTCAGTTACAACGGTTGCGTCACATATTCGTACCAACATGTATTTAGCGATATTTTTCACATATTAATAGGTTGCATCGCTTTTAACAATGAAACGATTGACTGTGGGACTTAGTTGAACTAACTTTGGAGTGTGACCTGATAAATGTGATAAATGAGACAATTGGACTCCAAGAAAAAATATTTTTCTTAATTTGACGTGATTGCCGGAACTCAGCGATTACACTGGGCGCTGTGGTAGCGCTTTATTTAAAAATTTAGATTAATAAGTCATTTTTTAATGTGGGACCATTCCTAGCTGTTATTGCGCGCTAAAAAAATGGCGACAGTTTCAAAAACTACATTTCATTGACTTTCTAACGTAGTCAGTCCGTTTGAGTTACAACGGTTGGGTCACATATTGGTACCAACATGTATTTAGCGATATTTTCCTGAGATTACTAGGTTGCATCACTATTAACAATGAAACGATTGACTGTGGGACTTAAATGAACTAACTTTGCACCGTGACCTGATACATGTGATAAATGAGACATATGGACTCCAAGAAAAAACATTTTTCTTAACTTGACGTGATTGCCGGAACTCATCGATTACACTGGGCGCTGTGGTTGCGCTTCATTAAAAAATTTAGAGAAATAAGTCATTTTTTACTGTGGGACCAATCCTATCCGTTATCGCGCGCTGAAGATATAGCGACAGTTTCAAAAACTACATTTCATTGACTTTCTAACGGTGTCAGTCCGTTTGAGTTGCAATGGTTGGGTCACATATTAGTACCAACATGTATTTAGCGATAATTTTCTGATATTACTAGGTTGCATCGCTTTCAACAATGAAACGATTGACTGTGGGACTTAATTGAACTAACCTTGGACTGTGACCTGATAAATGTGATAAATGAGACAATTGAACTCCAAGAAATGACATTCTTCTTAATTTGACGTGATTGCCGGAACTCAGCGATTACACTGGGCGCTGTGGTAGCGCTTCATTTGAAAATTTAGATAAATCAATCATTCTTTACTGTGGGACCAATCCTATCCGTTATCGCGCGCTGAAGAAATAGCGACAGTTTCAAAAACTACTATTCATTGACTTTCTAACGGTGTCAGTCCGTTTGAGTTGCAATGGTTGGGTCACATATTCGTACCAACAAGTATTTTTCCATATTTACCTGATATCACTAGGTTGCATCTCTTTTAACAGTGAAACGATTTCCTGTGGGACTTAAATGAACTAACTTTGGACTGTGACCTAATAAATGTGATAAATGAGAAATTTGGACTCCAAGAAATAACATTCTTTTTTATTTGACATGATTGCCGGCACTCAGGGATTACACTTGGCGCTGTGGTAGCGCTTCATTTAAAAATTTAGATTTATAAGCCATTTTTTGCTGTGGGACAAATCCTAGCCGTTATCGCGCGCTGAAGAAATAGCGACAGTTTCAAAAACTACATTTCATTGACTTTCTAACGGTTTCAGTCCATTTGAGTTACAACGGTTGGGTCACATTTTCGTACCAACATGTATTTAGCGATAATTTTCTGATATTAATAGGTTGCATCGCTTTTAACAATGAAATGATTGACTTTGGGACTTAATTGAACTAACCTTGGACTGTGACCTGATAAATGTGATAAATGAGAAAACTGGACTCCAAGAAATCACATTCTTCTTAATTTGACAAGATTGCCGGAACTCAGCGATTACACTGGGCGCTGTGGTAGCGCTTCATTTAAACATTCAGATTTATAAATCATTATTTACTGTGGGACCAATCCTAGCCGTTATCGGGCACTGAAGAAATAGCGACAGTTTCAAAAACTACATTTCATTGACTTTCTAACGGTGTCAGTCCGTTTGAGTTGCAATGGTTGGGTCACATATTCGTACCAACATGTATTTTTCCATATTTACCTGATATCACTAGGTTGCATCGCTTTTAACAGTGAAACGATTTCCTGTGGGACTTAAATGAACTAACTTTGGACTGTGACCTAATAAATGTGATAAATGAGAAAATTGGACTCCAAGAAATAACATTCTTCTTTATTTGACATAATTGCCGGCACTCAGGGATTACACTGGGCGCTGTGGTAGCGCTTCATTTAAAAATTTAGATTTATAAGTCATTTTTTGCTGTGGGACAAATCCTAGCCGTTATCGCGCGCTGAAGAAATAGCGACAGTTTCAAAAACTACATTTCATTGACTTTTTAACGGTGTCAGTCCATTTGAGTTACAACGGTTGGGTCACATATTCGTACCAACATGTATTTAGCGATAATTTTCTGATATTAATAGGTTGCATCGCTTTTAACAGTGAAACGATTGACTGTGGGACTTCAATGAACTAACTTTGGACTGTGACCTGATAAATGTGATAAATGAGAAAATTGGACTCCAAGAAATAACATTCTTCTTTATTTGACATGATTGCCGGAACTCAGGGATTACACTGGGCGCTGTGTTAGCGCTTCATTTAAAAATTTAGATTTATCAGTCATTTTTTACTGTGGGATCAATCCTAGCTGTTATCGCTCGCTGAACAAATAGCGACAGTTTCACAAACTACATTTCATTGACTTTCTCACGGTGTCAGTCCATTTGAGTTACAACGGTTGGGTCACATATTCGTACCGAGATATATTTAGCGATATTTTTCTGAAATGACTAGGTTGTAATGCTTTAAACAATGAAACTATTGACTGTGGGACTTAACCCTATTCGGTCCGGGGTTTTTCGAACATACTATGACGGGGGGGGGGGGGGGGCGGATTCCGCCCCCCCTCAATAACTTTTCATAGGATTGCTCAAATGGAACCAAACTTGGCACACTTATAGTACGTCATAAAAGTAACAAAATGGCGGCAATAAATTTTTGCCTGCGTCAGCACATTTTCTGTGACGTCATCAGAAGCTTGAAAATTGTTAAAAATGCAGCTATCTGCTTAAAATTTAATTACTTTTGTTCTAGAGCGAATTTTTACATTCTGTTTGCAGTTTCTGAAAACTAAATAAAAGTCATTTAACATATCTTCTGGTTTTTACATGGATCGGATAAAAAATTGCCAAAACATGTCCGAAAATCCGTTTTTTTCCGATTTTTGGGTAAAATCCGACAAAATCGGGAAATCGGATTAGTCACGTGTGCAAATTATTCAAAATGATTCTTCTTGATGAAACAAAGTTATGTTGCAAGTTTCAATTTCTAAGGATAATCTTAACTGGAGTTATTATATTTTTCCCATTATAAGGATTTCATAGGGATTTTTAGGGGTAGTTTCGAGTAATGGCCAATATCAAAGCCTCTGAAAGGTATGGGACCTAAAAATTTAGCATGCAGGTGTCTAATAGATAAATATTGAAACTCAGTAAGTATCATAGCCATATAACAAAGCAATCAGGAGTTATTAAAAAGAAACCGTCAGGGGGCGGAATCCGTCCCCCCCCCCCCGGACCGAATAGGGTTAATTGAACTAACTTTGGACTGTGACCTGATAAGTGTGATAAATGAGACAATTGGACTCAAAAAAAACATTCTTCTTATTTTGACGTGATTCCCGGAACTCAGCGATTACACTGGGCGCTGTGGTAGCGCTTCATTTAAAAATTTAGATAAATAAATCATTCTTTACTGTGGGACCAAACCTATCCGTTATCGCCCGCTGAAGAAATAGCGACAGTTTCAAAAACTACATTTCATTGACTTTCTAACGGTGTCAGTCCGTTTGAGTTACACCGGTTGGGTCACATATTCGTACCAACATATATTTAGCGATATTTATCTGATATTACTAGGTTGCATCGCTTTTAACAGTGAAACGATTGACTGTGGGACTTCAATGAACTAACTTTGGACTGTGACCTGATAAGTGTGATAAATGAGACAATTGGACTCAAAAAAACATTCTTCTTAATTTGACGTGATTGCCGGAACTCAGCGATTACACTGGGCGCTGTGGTAGCGCTTTATTTAAAAATTTATATTAATAAGTCATGCTTTTACTGTGGGACCAATCCTAGCCGTTATTGCGCGCTAAAGAAATAGCGACAGTTTCAAAAACTAGATTTCATTGACTTTCTAACGGTGTCAGTCCGTTTGAGTTACAACGGTTGTGTGACATATTGGTACCAAGATGTATTTAGCGATATTTTTCTGAGATTACTTGGTTGCATCGCTATTTACAATGAAACGATTGACTGTGGGACTTAATTGAGCTAACTTTGGACCGTGACCTGATAAATGTGATAAATGAGACGATTGGACTCCAAGAAAAAACATTCTTCTTAACTTGACGTGATTGCCGGAACTCAGCGATTACACTGGGCTCTGTGGTTGCCCTTCATCTAAAAATTTAGATAAATAAGTCATTTTTTACTGTGGGACCAATCCTATCCGTTATCATGCGCTGAAGAAATAGCGACAGTTTCAAAAACTACATTTCATTGACTTTCTAACGGTGTCAGTCCGTTTGAGTTACAACGGTTGGGTCACATATTCATACCAACATGTGGGTAGCGATATTTGCCTGATATTACTAGGTTACATCGCTTTTAACAGTGAAACGATTCACTGTGGGAATTAATTGAACTAACTTTGGACTGTGACCTGATAAGTGTGATAAATGAGACAATTGGACTCAAAAAAATCATTCTTCTTAATTTGACGTGATTGCCGGAACTCAGCGATTACACTGGGCGCTGTGTTACGCTTCATTTAAAAATTTAGATAAATAAATCATTCTTTACTGTGGGACCAATCCTATCCGTTATCGCCCGCTGAAGAAATAGCGACAGTTTCAAAAACTACATTTCATTGACTTTCTAACGGTGTCAGTCCGTTTGAGTTACAACGTGTGGTTCACATATTCGTACCAACATGTGGGTAGCGATATTTGCCTGATATTACTAGGTTGCATCGCTATTAGCAATGAAACGATTGACTGTGATACTTAATTGAGCTAACTTTGGACTGTGACCTGATAAATGTGATAATTGAGAAAATCGGACTCCAAGAAATAACATTCTTCTTAATTTGACAAGATTGCCGGAACTCAGCGATTACACTGGGCGCTGTGGTAGCGCTTCATTTAAAAATTTAGATAAATAAATCATTCTTTACTGTGGGACAAAACCTATCCGTTATCGCCCGCTGAAGAAATAGCGATAGTTTCAAAAACTACATTTCATTGACTTTCTAACGGTGTCAGTCCGTTTGAGTTACACCGGTTGGGTCACATATTCGTACCAACATGTATTTAGCGATATTTATCTGATATTACTAGGTTGCATCGCTTTTAACAGTGAAACGATTGACTGTGGGACTTCAATGAACTAACTTTGGACTGTGAACTGATAAGTGTGATAAATGAGACAATTGGACTCAAAAAAACTTTCTTCTTAATTTGACGTAATTGCCGGAACTCAGCGATTACACTGGGCGCTGTGGTAGCGCTTTATTTAAAAATTTATATTAATAAGTCATGTTTTTACTGTGGGACCAATCCTAGCCGTTATTGCGCGCTAAAGAAATAGCGACAGTTTCAAAAACTAGATTTCATTGACTTTCTAACGGTGTCAGTCCGTTTGAGTTACAACGGTTGGGTGACATATTGGTACCAACATGTATTTAGCGATATTTTTCTGCGATTACTTGGTTGCATCGCTATTAACAATGAAACGATTGACTGTGGGACTTAATTGAGCTAACTTTGGACCGTGACCTGATAAATGTGATAAATGAGACAATTGGACTCCAAGAAAAAACATTCTTCTTAACTTGACGTGATTGCCGGAACTCAGCGATTACACTGGGCTCTGTGGTTGCGCTTCATTTAAAAATTTAGATAAATAAGTCATTTTTTACTGTGGGACCAATCCTATCCGTTATCATGCGCTGAAGAAATAGCGACAGTTTCAAAAACTACATTTCATTGACTTTCTAACGGTGTCAGTCCGTTTGAGTTACAACGGTTGGGTCGCATATTCGTACCAACATGTGGGTAGCGATATTTGCCTGATATTACTAGGTTGCATCGCTTTTAACAGTGAAACGATTCACTGTGGGAATTAATTGAACTAACTTTGGACTGTGACCTGATAAATGTGATAAATGATAAAACTGGACTCCATGAAATAACGTTCTTCTTAATTTGACAAGATTGCCGGAACTCAGCGATTACAGTGGGCGCTGTGGTAGCGCTTCATTTAAACATATAGATTTATAAGTCATTATTTACTGTGGGACCAATCCTAACCGTTATCGCGCGCTGAAGAAATAGCGACAGTTTCAAAAACTACATTTCATTGACTTTATAACGGTGTCAGTCCGTTTGACTTACACCGGTTGGGTCACATATTCGTACCAACATGTATTTAGCGATATTTATCTGATATTACTAGGTTGCATCGCTTTTAACAGTGAAACGATTGACTGTGCGACTTAAATGAACTAACTTTGGACTGTGACCTGATAAATGTGATAAATGAGAAAATTGGACTAAAAGAAATATTATTCTTCTTTATTTGACATGATTGCCGGAACTCAGGGATTACACTGGGCGCTGTGTTAGCGCTTCATTTAAAAATTTAGATTTATCAGTCATTTTTTACTGTTGGACCAATCCTAGCCGTTATCGCTCGCTGCACAAATAGCGCCAGTTTCAAAAACTACATTGCATTGACTTTCTCACGGTGTCAGTCCGTTTGAGTTACAACGGTTGGGTCACATATTCGTACCGAGATATATTTAGCGATATTTTTCTGAGATTACTAGGTTGTACCGCTTTAAACAATGAAACTATTGACTGTGGGACTTAATTGAACTAACTTTGGACTGTGACCTGATAAGTGTGATAAATGAGACAATTGGACTCAAAAAAAAACATTCTTCTTAATTTGACGTGATTGCCGGAACTCAGCGATTACACTGGGCGCTGTGGTAGTGCTTCATTTAAAAATTTAGATAAGTAAATCATTCTTTACTGTGGGACCAATCCTATCCGTTATCGCCCGCTGAAGAAATAGCGACAGTTTCAAAAACTACATTTCATTGACTTTCTAACGGTGTCAGTCCGTTTGAGTTACAACGTTTGGGTCACATATTCGTACCAACATGTGGGTAGCGATATTTGCCTGATATTACTAGGTTGCATCGCTTTTAACAGTGAAACGATTGACTGTGGGACTTAGTTGAACTAACTTTGGACTGTGACCTGATAAATGTGATAAATGAGAAAATTGGACTCAAAAAAAACATTCTTCTTAATTTGACGTGATTGCCGGAACTCAGCGATTACACTGGGCGCTGTGGTAGCGCTTTATTTAAAAATGTAGATTAATAAGTCATTTTTTTACTGTGGGACCAATCCTAGCCGTTATTACGCGCTAAAGAAATAGCGACAGTTTCAAAAACTAGATTTCATTGACTTTCTAACGGTGTCAGTCCGTTTGAGTTACAACAGTTGTGTGGCATATTGGTACCAACATGTATTTAGCGATATTTTTCTGAGATTACTAGGTTGCATCGCTATTAACAATGAAACGATTGACTGTGGGACTTAATTGAGCTAACTTCGGACTGTGACCTGATAAATGTGATAATTGAGAAAATTGGACTCCAAGAAATAACATTCTTCTTAATTTGACATGATTGCCGGACCTCAGGGATTACACTGGGCGCTGTGGTAGTGCTTCATTTAAAAATTTAGATAAGTAAATCATTCTTTACTGTGGGACCAATCCTATCCGTTATCGCCCGCTGAAGAAATAGCGACAGTTTCAAAAACTACATTTCATTGACTTTCTAACGGTGTCAGTCCGTTTGAGTTACAACGTTTGGGTCACATATTCGTACCAACATGTGGGTAGCGATATTTGCCTGATATTACTAGGTTGCATCGCTTTTAACATTGAAACGATTGACTGTGGGACTTAGTTGAACTAACTTTGGACTGTGACCTGATAAATGTGATAAATGAGAAAATTGGACTAAAAAAAACATTCTTCTTAATTTGACGTGATTGCCGGAACTCAGCGATTACACTGGGCGCTGTGGTAGCGCTTTATTTAAAAATCTAGATTAATAAGTCATTTTTTTACTGTGGGACCAATCCTAGCCGTTATTACGCGCTAAAGAAATAGCGACAGTTTCAAAAACTAGATTTCATTGACTTTCTAACGGTGTCAGTCCGTTTGAGTTACAACAGTTGTGTGGCATATTGGTACCAACATGTATTTAGCGATATTTTTCTGAGATTACTAGGTTGCATCGCTATTAACAATGAAACGATTGACTGTGGGACTTAATTGAGCTAACTTTGGACTGTGACCTGATAAATGTGATAATTGAGAAAATTGGACTCCAAGAAATAACATTCTTCTTAATTTGACATGATTGCCGGAAGTCAGCGATTACACTGAGCGCTGTGGTAGCGCTTCATTTAAAATTTTAGATTTATAAGCCATTTCTCTGCTGTGGGACCAATCCTAGCCGTTATCGCGCGCTGAGGGAATAGCGACAGTTTCAAAAACTACATTTCATTAATTTTCTAACGGTGTCAGTCCGTTTGAGTTACACCGGTTGGGTCACATATTCGCACCAACATGTATTTTGCGATATTTTTCTCATATTACTAGGTTGCATCGCTTTTAACAGTGAAACGATTAACTGTGGGACTTAATTGAACTAACTTTGGACTGTGACCTGATAAATGTGATAAATGAGAAAATTGGACTCCAAGAAATAATATTCTTCTTAATTTGACATGATTGCCGGACCTCAGGGATTATACTGGGCGCTGTGGTAGCGCTTCATTTAAAGATTTAGATAAATAAGTCATTTTTAACTGTGGGACCAATCCTATCCGTTATCGCGCGTGAAGAAATAGCGACAGTTTCCAAAACTACATTTCATTGACTTTCTAACAGTCTTAGTCCGTTTGTGTTAAAACGGTTGTGTCACATATTCGTACCAACATGTATTTAGCGATATTTTTCTGATATTACTAGGTTGCATCGCTTTTAACAATGAAACGATTGACTGTGGGACTTAATTGAACTAACTTTGGACTGCGACATGATAAATGTTATAAATGAGAGAATTGAACTCCAAGAAATAACATTCTTTTTAATTTGACGTGATTGCCGGAACTCACCGATTACACTGGGCACTGTGATAGCGCTTCATATAAGAATTTAGATAAATAAATCATTCTTTACTCTGGGACCAATCCTATCCGTTATCAGGCGCTGAAGAAATAGCGGCAGTTTCAAAAACTACATTTCATTGACTTTCTAACGTTGTCAGTCCGTTTAAGGTACAACGGTCTGGTCACATATTCGTACCAACATGTATTTAGCGATATTTTTCTGATATTACTAGGTTGCATCGCTTTTAACAGTGAAACGATTGACAGTGGGACTTAATTGAACTAACTTTGGACTGTGACCTGATAAGTGTGATAAATGAGACAATTGCACTCAAAAAAAAACATTCTTCTTAATTTGACGTGATTGCCGGAACTCAGCGATTACACTGGGAGCTGTGGTAGCGCTTCATTTAAAAATTTAGATGAATAAATCATTCTTTACTGTGGGACCAATCCTATCCGTTATCGCCCGCTGAAGAAATAGCGACAGTTTCAAAAACTACATTTCATTGACTTTCTAACGGTGTCAGTCCGTTTGAGTTACAACGTTTGGGTAACATATTCGTACCAACATGTGTGTAGCGATATTTGCCTGATATTACTAAGTTGCATCGCTTTTAACAGTGAAACGATTGACTGTGGGACTTAATTGAACTAACTTAGGACTGTGACCTGTTAAATGTGATAAATGAGAAAACTGGACTCCAAGAAATAACATTTTTCTTAATTTGACAAGATTGCCGGAACTCAGCGATTACACTGGGCGCTGTGGTAGCGATTCATTTAAACATTCAGATTTATAAGTCATTATTTACTGTGGGACCAATCCTAGCCGTTATCGCGCGTTGAAGAACTAGCGACAGTTTTAAAAACTATATTTCATTGACTTTCTCACGGTGTCAGTCCGTTTGAGTTACCACAGTGGGGTCACATATTCGTACCGAGATATATTTAGCGATATTTTTCTGAGATTACTAGGTTGTACCGCTTTAAACAATGAAACTATTGACTGTGGGACTTAATTGAACTAACTTTGGACTGTGACCTGATAAGTGTGATAAATGAGACAATTGGACTCAAAAAAAACATTCTTCTTAATTTGACGTGATTGCCGGAACTCAGCGATTACACTGGGCGCTGTGGCAGCGCTTCATTTAAAAATATAAATAAGTAAGTCATTCTTCACTGTGGGACCAATCCTAGCCGTTATTGCGCGCTGAAGATGTAGCAACAGTTTTAAAAACCACATTTCATTGACTTTCTACCGGTATCAATCCGCTTCAGTTACAACGGTTGCGTCACATATTCGTACCAACATGTATTTAGCGATATTTTTCACATATTAATAGGTTGCATTGTTTTTAACAATGAAACGATTGACTGTGGGACTTAATTGAACTAACTTTAGACTGTGACCTGATAAATGTGATAAATGAGACAATTGGACTCCAAGAAAAAACATTTTTCTTAATTTGACGTGATTGCCGGAACTCAGCGATTACACTGGGCGCTGTGGTAGCGCTTTATTTAAAAATTTAGATTAATAAGTCATTTTTTACTGTGGGACTAATCCTAGCCGATATTGCGCGCTAAAGAAATAGCGACAGTTTCAAAAACTTCATTTCATTGACTTTTTAACGGTGTCAGTCCGTTTGAGTTGCAATGGTTGGGTCACATATTCGTGCCAACATGTATTTTGCGATATTTACCTGATATCACTAGGTTGCATCGCTTTTAACAGTGAAACGATTGACTCTGGGACTTAAATGAACTAACATTGGACTGTGACCTGATAAATGTGATAAATGAGACAATTGGACTCCAAGAAATAACATTTTTCTTAATTTGACGTGATTTCCGGAACTCAGCGAATACACTGGGCGCTGTGGTAGCGCTTCATTTAAAAATATAAGTAAGTAAGTCACTCTTTACTGTGGGACCAATCCTAGCCGTTATTGCGCGCTGAAGATGTAGCAACAGTTTCAAAAACCACATTTCATTGACTTTCTACCAGTATCAATCCGCTTCAGTTACAACGGTTGCGTCACATATTCGTACCAACATGTATTTAGCGATATCTTTCACATATTAATAGGTTGTATCGCTTTTAACAATGAAACGATTGACTGTGGGACTTAATTGCACTAACTTTGGACTGTGACCTGATAAATGTGATAAATGAGACAATTGGACTCAAAAAAAACATTCTTCTTAAATTGACGTGATTGCCGGAACTCAGCGATTACACTGGGCGCTGTGGCAGCGCTTCATTTAAAAATATAAATAAGTAAGTCATTCTTCACTGTGGGACCAATCCTAACCGTTATTGCGCGCTGAAGATGTAGCAACAGTTTTAAAAACCACATTTCATTGACTTTCTACCGGTATCAATCCGCTTCAGTTACAACGGTTGCGTCACATATTCGTACCAACATGTATTTAGCGATATTTTGCACATATTAATAGGTTGCATTGTTTTTAACAATGAAACGATTGACTGTGGGACTTAATTGAACTAACTTTAGACTGTGACCTGATAAATGTGATAAATGAGACAATTGGACTCCAAGAAAAAACATTTTTCTTAATTTGACGTGATTGCCGGAACTCAGCGGTTACACTGGGCGCTGTGGTAGCGCTTTATTTAAAAATTTAGATTAATAAGTCATTTTTTACTGTGGGACCAATCCTAGCCGTTATTGCGCGCTAAAGAAATAGCGACAGTGTCAAAGACTTCATTTCATTGACTTTTTAACGGTGTCAGTCCGTTTGAGTTGCAATGGTTGGGTCACATATTCGTGCCAACATGTATTTTGCGATATTTACCTGATATCACTAGGTTGCATTGCTTTTAACAGTGAAACGATTGACTCTGGGACTTAAATGAACTAACATTGGACTGTGACCTGATAAATGTGATAAATGAGACAATTGGACTCCAAGAAATAACATTTTTCTTAATTTGACGTGATTGCCGGAACTCAGCGATTACACTGGGCGCTGTGGTAGCGCTTCATTTAAAAATATAAGTAAGTAAGTCACTCTTTACTGTGGGACCAATCCTAGCCGTTATTGCGCGCTGAAGATGTAGCAACAGTTTCACAAACCACATTTCATTGACTTTCTACCAGTATCAATCCGCTTCAGTTACAACGGTTGCGTCACATATTCGTACCAACATGTATTTAGCGATATCTTTCACATATTAATAGGTTGCATCGCTTTTAACAATGAAACGATTGACTGTGGGACTTAATTGCACTAACTTTGGACTGTGACCTGATAAATGTGATAAATGAGACAATTGGACTCCAAGAAAAAACATTTTTCTTAATTTGATGTGATTGCCGGGGCTCAGCGATTACACTGGGCGCTGTGGTAGCGCTTCATTTAAACATTCAGATTTATAAGTCATTATTTACTGTGGGACCAATCCTAGCCGTTATCGCGCGCTGAAGAAATAGCGACAGTTTCAAAAACTACATTTCATTGACTTTCTAACGGTCTCAGTCCGTTTGAGTTACACCGTTTGGGTCACATATTCGTACAAACATGTATTTAGCGATATTTATCTGATATTACTAGGTTGCATCGCTTTTAACAGTGAAACGATTGACTGTGGGACTTAAATGAACTAACTTTGGACTGTGACCTGATAAATGTGATAAATGAGAAAATTGGACTCCAAGAAATAACATTCTTCTTTATCTGACATGATTGCCGGAACTCAGGGATTACACTGGGCGCTGTGTTAGCGCTTCATTTAAAAATTTAGATTTATCAGTCATTTTTTACTGTGGGACCAATCCTAGCCGTTATTGCGCGTTAAAGAAACAGCGACAGTTTCAAAAACTTCATTTCATTGACTTTTTAACGGTGTCAGTCCGTTTGAGTTGCAATGGTTGGGTCACATATTCGTGCCAACATGTATTTTGCGATATTTACCTGATATCACTAGGTTGCATCGCTTTTAACAGTGAAACGATTGACTCTGGGACTTAAATGAACTAACATTGGACTGTGACCTGATAAATGTGATAAATGAGACAATTGGACTCCAAGAAATAACATTTTTCTTAATTTGACGTGATTGCCGGAACTCAGCGATTACACTGGGCGCTGTGGTAGCGCTTCATTTAAAAATATAAGTAAGTAAGTCACTCTTTACTGTGGGACCAATCCTAGCCGTTATTGCGCGCTGAAGATGTAGCAACAGTTTCACAAACCACATTTCATTGACTTTCTACCAGTATCAATCCGCTTCAGTTACAACGGTTGCGTCACATATTCGTGCCAACATGTATTTTGCGATATTTACCTGATATCACTACGTTGCATCGCTTTTAACAGTGAAACGATTGACTCTGGGACTTAAATGAACTAACATTGGACTGTGACCTGATAAATGTGATAAATGAGACAATTGGACTCCAAGAAATAACATTTTTGTTAATTTGACGTGATTGCCGGAACTCAGCGATTACACTGGGCGCTGTGGTAGCGCTTCATTTAAAAATATAAGTAAGTAAGTAAGTCACTCTTTACTGTGGGACCAATCCTAGCCGTTATTGCGCGCTGAAGATGTAGCAACAGTTTCACAAACCACATTTCATTGACTTTCTACCAGTATCAATCCGCTTCAGTTACAACGGTTGCGTCACATATTCGTACCAACATGTATTTAGCGATATCTTTCACATATTAATAGGTTGTATCGCTTTTAACAATGAAACGATTGACTGTGGGACTTAATTGCACTAACTTTGGACTGTGACCTGATAAATGTGATAAATGAGACAATTGGACTCAAAAAAAACATTCTTCTTAAATTGACGTGATTGCCGGAACTCAGCGATTACACTGGGCGCTGTGGCAGCGCTTCATTTAAAAATATAAATAAGTAAGTCATTCTTCACTGTGGGACCAATTCTAACCGTTATTGCGCGCTGAAGATGTAGCATCAGTTTTAAAAACCACATTTCATTGACTTTCTACCGGTATCAATCCGCTTCAGTTACAACGGTTGCGTCACATATTCGTACCAACATGTATTTAGCGATATTTTGCACATATTAATAGGTTGCATTGTTTTTAACAATGAAACGATTGACTGTGGGACTTAATTGAACTAACTTTAGACTGTGACCTGATAAATGTGATAAATGAGACAATTGGACTCCAAGAAAAAACATTTTTCTTAATTTGACGTGATTGCCGGAACTCAGCGGTTACACTGGGCGCTGTGGTAGCGCTTTATTTAAAAATTTAGATTAATAAGTCATTTTTTACTGTGGGACCAATCCTAGCCGCTATTGCGCGCTAAAGAAATAGCGACAGTGTCAAAGACTTCATTTCATTGACTTTTTAACGGTGTCAGTCCGTTTGAGTTGCAATGGTTGGGTCACATATTCGTGCCAACATGTATTTTGCGATATTTACCTGATATCACTAGGTTGCATTGCTTTTAACAGTGAAACGATTGACTCTGGGACTTAAATGAACTAACATTGGACTGTGACCTGATAAATGTGATAAATGAGACAATTGGACTCCAAGAAATAACATTTTTCTTAATTTGACGTGATTGCCGGAACTCAGCGATTACACTGGGCGCTGTGGTAGCGCTTCATTTAAAAATATAAGTAAGTAAGTCACTCTTTACTGTGGGACCAATCCTAGCCGTTATTGCGCGCTGAAGATGTAGCAACAGTTTCACAAACCACATTTCATTGACTTTCTACCAGTATCAATCCGCTTCAGTTACAACGGTTGCGTCACATATTCGTCCCAACATGTATTTAGCGATATCTTTCACATATTAATAGGTTGCATCGCTTTTAACAATGAAACGATTGACTGTGGGACTTAATTGCACTAACTTTGGACTGTGACCTGATAAATGTGATAAATGAGACAATTGGACTCCAAGAAAAAACATTTTTCTTAATTTGACGTGATTGCCGGAACTCAGCGATTACACTGGGCGCTGTGGTAGCGCTTCATTTAAAAATATAAGTAAGTAAGTCACTCTTTACTGTGGGACCAATCCTAGCCGTTATTGCGCGCTGAAGATGTAGCAACAGTTTCACAAACCACATTTCATTGACTTTCTACCAGTATCAATCCGCTTCAGTTACAACGGTTGTGTCACATATTCGTACCAACATGTATTTAGCGATATCTTTCACATATTAATAGGTTGCATCGCTTTTAACAATGAAACGATTGACTGTGGGACTTAATTGCACTAACTTTGGACTGTGACCTGATAAATGTGATAAATGAGACAATTGGACTCCAAGAAAAAACATTTTTCTTAATTTGACGTGATTGCCGGAACTCAGCGATTACACTGGGCGCTGTGGTAGCGCTTTATTTAAAAATTTAGATTAATAAGTCATTTTTTACTGTGGGACCAATCCTAGCCGTTATTGCGCGCTGAAGATGTAGCAACAGTTTCAAAAACCACATTTCATTGACTTTCTACCAGTATCAATCCGCTTCAGTCCCAACAGTTGCGTCACATATTCGTACCAAAATGTATTTAGCGATATTTTTCACATATTAATGGGTTGCATCGCTTTTAACAATGAAACGATTGACTGTGGGACTTAATTGAACTAACTTTGGATTGTGATCTGATAAATGTGATAAATGAGACAATTGGACTCCAACAAAAAACATTTTTCTTAATTTGACGTGATTGCCGGAACTCAGCGATTACACTGGGCGCTGTGGTAGCGCTTTATTTAAAAATTTAGATTAATAAGTCATTTTTAACTGTGGGACCAATCCTAGCCGTTATTGCGCGCTAAAGAAATTGCGACAGTTTCAAAAACTACATTTCATTGACTTTCTAACGTAGTCAGTCCGTTTCAGTTACAACGGTTGAGTCACATATTGGTACAAACATGTATTTAGCGATATTTTCCTGAGATTACTAGGTTGCATCGCTATTAACAATGAAACGATTGACTGTGGGACTTAATTGAACTAACTTTGGACTGTGACCTGATAAATGTGATAAATGAGAAAACTGGAATCCAAGAAATAACATTCTTCTTAATTTGACAAGATTGCCGGGGCTCAGCGATTACACTGGGCGCTGTGGTAGCGCTTCATTTAAACATTCAGATTTATAAGTCATTATTTACTGTGGGACCAATCCTAGCCGTTATCGCGCGCTGAAGAAATAGCGACAGTTTCAAAAACTACATTTCATTGACTTTCTAACGGTCTCAGTCCGTTTGAGTTACACCGTTTGGGTCACATATTCGTACAAACATGTATTTAGCGATATTTATCTGATATTACTAGGTTGCATCGCTTTTAACAGTGAAACGATTGACTGTGGGACTTAAATGAACTAACTTTGGACTGTGACCTGATAAATGTGATAAATGAGAAAATTGGACTCCAAGAAATAACATTCTTCTTTATCTGACATGATTGCCGGAACTCAGGGATTACACTGGGCGCTGTGTTAGCGCTTCATTTAAAAATTTAGATTTATCAGTCATTTTTTACTGTGGGACCAATCCTAGCCGTTATTGCGCGTTAAAGAAACAGCGACAGTTTCAAAAACTTCATTTCATTGACTTTTTAACGGTGTCAGTCCGTTTGAGTTGCAATGGTTGGGTCACATATTCGTGCCAACATGTATTTTGCGATATTTACCTGATATCACTAGGTTGCATCGCTTTTAACAGTGAAACGATTGACTCTGGGACTTAAATGAACTAACATTGGACTGTGACCTGATAAATGAGACAATTGGACTCCAAGAAATAACATTTTTCTTAATTTGACGTGATTGCCGGAACTCAGCGATTACACTGGGCGCTGTGGTAGCGCTTCATTTAAAAATATAAGTAAGTAAGTCACTCTTTACTATGGGACCAATCCTAGCCGTTATTGCGCGCTGAAGATGTAGCAACAGTTTCACAAACCACATTTCATTGACTTTCTACCAGTATCAATCCGCTTCAGTTACAACGGTTGCGTCACATATTCGTGCCAACATGTATTTTGCGATATTTACCTGATATCACTAGGTTGCATCGCTTTTAACAGTGAAACGATTGACTCTGGGACTTAAATGAACTAACATTGGACTGTGACCTGATAAATGTGATAAATGAGACAATTGGACTCCAAGAAATAACATTTTTCTTAATTTGACGTGATTGCCGGAACTCAGCGATTACACTGGGCGCTGTGGTAGCGCTTCATTTAAAAATATAAGTAAGTAAGTAAGTCACTCTTTACTGTGGGACCAATCCTAGCCGTTATTGCGCGCTGAAGATGTAGCAACAGTTTCACAAACCACATTTCATTGACTTTCTACCAGTATCAATCCGCTTCAGTTACAACGGTTGCGTCACATATTCGTACCAACATGTATTTAGCGATATCTTTCACATATTAATAGGTTGTATCGCTTTTAACAATGAAACGATTGACTGTGGGACTTAATTGCACTAACTTTGGACTGTGACCTGATAAATGTGATAAATGAGACAATTGGACTCAAAAAAAACATTCTTCTTAAATTGACGTGATTGCCGGAACTCAGCGATTACACTGGGCGCTGTGGCAGCGCTTCATTTAAAAATATAAATAAGTAAGTCATTCTTCACTGTGGGACCAATTCTAACCGTTATTGCGCGCTGAAGATGTAGCATCAGTTTTAAAAACCACATTTCATTGACTTTCTACCGGTATCAATCCGCTTCACTTACAACGGTTGCGTCACATATTCGTACCAACATGTATTTAGCGATATTTTGCACATATTAATAGGTTGCATTGTTTTTAACAATGAAACGATTGACTGTGGGACTTAATTGAACTAACTTTAGACTGTGACCTGATAAATGTGATAAATGAGACAATTGGACTCCAAGAAAAAACATTTTTCTTAATTTGACGTGATTGCCGGAACTCAGCGGTTACACTGGGCGCTGTGGTAGCGCATTATTTAAAAATTTAGATTAATAAGTCATTTTTTACTGTGGGACCAATCCTAGCCGTTATTGCGCGCTAAAGAAATAGCGACAGTGTCAAAGACTTCATTTCATTGACTTTTTAACGGTGTCAGTCCGTTTGAGTTGCAATGGTTGGGTCACATATTCGTGCCAACATGTATTTTGCGATATTTACCTGATATCACTAGGTTGCATTGCTTTTAACAGTGAAACGATTGACTCTGGGACTTAAATGAACTAACATTGGACTGTGACCTTATAAATGTGATAAATGAGACAATTGGACTCCAAGAAATAACATTTTTCTTAATTTGACGTGATTGCCGGAACTCAGCGATTACACTGGGCGCTGTGGTAGCGCTTCATTTAAAAATATAAGTAAGTAAGTCACTCTTTACTGTGGGACCAATCCTAGCCGTTATTGCGCGCTGAAGATGTAGCAACAGTTTCACAAACCACATTTCATTGACTTTCTACCAGTATCAATCCGCTTCAGTTACAACGGTTGCGTCACATATTCGTACCAACATGTATTTAGCGATATCTTTCACATATTAATAGGTTGCATCGCTTTTAACAATGAAACGATTGACTGTGGGACTTAATTGCACTAACTTTGGACTGTGACCTGATAAATGTGATAAATGAGACAATTGGACTCCAAGAAAAAACATTTTTCTTAATTTGACGTGATTGCCGGAACTCAGCGATTACACTGGGCGTTGTGGTAGCGCTTTATTTAAAAATTTAGATTAATAAGTCATTTTTTACTGTGGGACCAATCCTAGCCGTTATTGCGCGCTGAAGATGTAGCAACAGTTTCAAAAACCACATTTCATTGACTTTCTACCAGTATCAATCCGCTTCAGTCCCAACAGTTGCGTCACATATTCGTACCAAAATGTATTTAGCGATATTTTTCACATATTAATGGGTTGCATCGCTTTTAACAATGAAACGATTGACTGTGGGACTTAATTGAACTAACTTTGGACTGTGACCTGATAAATGTGATAAATGAGACAATTGGACTCCAACAAAAAACATTTTTCTTAATTTGACGTGATTGCCGGAACTCAGCGATTACACTGGGCGCTGTGGTAGCGCTTTATTTAAAAATTTAGATTAATAAGTCATTTTTAACTGTGGGACCAATCCTAGCCGTTATTGCGCGCTAAAGAAATTGCGACAGTTTCAAAAACTACATTTCATTGACTTTCTAACGTAGTCAGTCCGTTTCAGTTACAACGGTTGAGTCACATATTGGTACAAACATGTATTTAGCGATATTTTCCTGAGATTACTAGGTTGCATCGCTATTAACAATGAAACGATTGACTGTGGGACTTAATTGAACTAACTTTGGACTGTGACCTGATAAATGTGATAAATGAGAAAACTGGAATCCAAGAAATAACATTCTTCTTAATTTGACAAGATTGCCGGGGCTCAGCGATTACACTGGGCGCTGTGGTAGCGCTTCATTTAAACATTCAGATTTATAAGTCATTATTTACTGTGGGACCAATCCTAGCCGTTATCGCGCGCTGAAGAAATAGCGACAGTTTCAAAAACTACATTTCATTGACTTTCTAACGGTCTCAGTCCGTTTGAGTTACACCGTTTGGGTCACATATTCGTACAAACATGTATTTAGCGATATTTATCTGATATTACTAGGTTGCATCGCTTTTAACAGTGAAACGATTGACTGTGGGACTTAATTGAACTAACTTTGGACTGTGACCTGATAAATGTGATAAATGAGACAATTGGACTCCAACAAAAAACATTTTTCTTAATTTGACGTGATTGCCGGAACTCAGCGATTACACTGGGCGCTGTGGTAGCGCTTTATTTAAAAATTTAGATTAATAAGTCATTTTTAACTGTGGGACCAATCCTAGCCGTTATTGCGCGCTAAAGAAATTGCGACAGTTTCAAAAACTACATTTCATTGACTTTCTAACGTAGTCAGTCCGTTTCAGTTACAACGGTTGAGTCACATATTGGTACAAACATGTATTTAGCGATATTTTCCTGAGATTACTAGGTTGCATCGCTATTAACAATGAAACGATTGACTGTGGGACTTAATTGAACTAACTTTGGACTGTGACCTGATAAATGTGATAAATGAGAAAACTGGAATCCAAGAAATAACATTCTTCTTAATTTGACAAGATTGCCGGGGCTCAGCGATTACACTGGGCGCTGTGGTAGCGCTTCATTTAAACATTCAGATTTATAAGTCATTATTTACTGTGGGACCAATCCTAGCCGTTATCGCGCGCTGAAGAAATAGCGACAGTTTCAAAAACTACATTTCATTGACTTTCTAACGGTCTCAGTCCGTTTGAGTTACACCGTTTGGGTCACATATTCGTACAAACATGTATTTAGCGATATTTATCTGATATTACTAGGTTGCATCGCTTTTAACAGTGAAACGATTGACTGTGGGACTTAAATGAACTAACTTTGGACTGTGACCTGATAAATGTGATAAATGAGAAAATTGGACTCCAAGAAATAACATTTTTCTTAATTTGACGTGATTGCCGGAACTCAGCGATTACACTGGGCGCTGTGGTAGCGCTTCATTTAAAAATATAAGTAAGTAAGTCACTCTTTACTGTGGGACCAATCCTAGCCGTTATTGCGCGCTGAAGATGTAGCAACAGTTTCACAAACGACATTTCATTGACTTTCTACCAGTATCAATCCGCTTCAGTTACAACGGTTGCGTCACATATTCGTACCAACATGTATTTAGCGATATCTTTCACATATTAATAGGTTGCATCGCTTTTAACAATGAAACGATTGACTGTGGGACTTAATTGCACTAACTTTGGACTGTGACCTGATAAATGTGATAAATGAGACAATTGGACTCAAAAAAAACATTCTTCTTAATTTGACGTGATTGCCGGAACTCAGCAATTACACTGGGCGCTGTGGCAGCGCTTCATTTAAAAATATAAATAAGTAAGTCATTCTTCACTGTGGGACCAATCCTAGCCGTTATTGCGCGCTGAAGATGTAGCAACAGTTTCAAAAACCACATTTCATTGACTTTCTACCGGTATCAATCCGCTTCAGTTACAACGGTTGCGTCACATATTCGTACCAACATGTATTTAGCGATATTTTTCACATATTAATAGGTTGCATTGTTTTTAACAATGAAACGATTGACTGTGGGACTTAATTGAACTAACTTTAGACTGTGACCTGATAAATGTGATAAATGAGACAATTG
Organism: Hydractinia symbiolongicarpus; assembly: GCF_029227915.1. Classification (NCBI taxonomy): domain Eukaryota; kingdom Metazoa; phylum Cnidaria; class Hydrozoa; order Anthoathecata; family Hydractiniidae; genus Hydractinia; species Hydractinia symbiolongicarpus. Next base: position 33,722,798 of record NC_079878.1, on the reverse strand, counting down.
GACTCCAAGAAATAACATTCTTCTTTATCTGACATGATTGCCGGAACTCAGGGATTACACTGGGCGCTGTGTTAGCGCTTCATTTAAAAATTTAGATTTATCAGTCATTTTTTACTGTGGGACCAATCCTAGCCGTTATTGCGCGTTAAAGAAACAGCGACAGTTTCAAAAACTTCATTTCATTGACTTTTTAACGGTGTCAGTCCGTTTGAGTTGCAATGGTTGGGTCACATATTCGTGCCAACATGTATTTTGCGATATTTACCTGATATCACTAGGTTGCATCGCTTTTAACAGTGAAACGATTGACTCTGGGACTTAAATGAACTAACATTGGACTGTGACCTGATAAATGTGATAAATGAGACAATTGGACTCCAAGAAATAACATTTTTCTTAATTTGACGTGATTGCCGGAACTCAGCGATTACACTGGGCGCTGTGGTAGCGCTTCATTTAAAAATATAAGTAAGTAAGTCACTCTTTACTGTGGGACCAATCCTAGCCGTTATTGCGCGCTGAAGATGTAGCAACAGTTTCACAAACCACATTTCATTGACTTTCTACCAGTATCAATCCGCTTCAGTTACAACGGTTGCGTCACATATTCGTACCAACATGTATTTAGCGATATCTTTCACATATTAATAGGTTGCATCGCTTTTAACAATGAAACGATTGACTGTGGGACTTAATTGCACTAACTTTGGACTGTGACCTGATAAATGTGATAAATGAGACAATTGGACTCAAAAAAAACATTCTTCTTAATTTGACGTGATTGCCGGAACTCAGCAATTACACTGGGCGCTGTGGCAGCGCTTCATTTAAAAATATAAATAAGTAAGTCATTCTTCACTGTGGGACCAATCCTAGCCGTTATTGCGCGCTGAAGATGTAGCAACAGTTTCAAAAACCACATTTCATTGACTTTCTACCGGTATCAATCCGCTTCAGTTACAACGGTTGCGTCACATATTCGTACCAACATGTATTTAGCGATATTTTTCACATATTAATAGGTTGCATTGTTTTTAACAATGAAACGATTGACTGTGGGACTTAATTGAACTAACTTTAGACTGTGACCTGATAAATGTGATAAATGAGACAATTGGACTCCAAGAAAAAACATTTTTCTTAATTTGACGTGATTGCCGGAACTCAGCGATTACACTGGGCGCTGTGGTAGCGCTTTATTTAAAAATTTAGATTAATAAGTCATTTTTTACTGTGGGACCAATCCTAGCCGTTATTGCGCGCTGAAGATGTAGCAACAGTTTCAAAAACCACATTTCATTGACTTTCTACCGGTATCAATCCGCTTCAGTTACAACGGTTGCGTCACATATTCGTACCAACATGTATTTAGCGATATTTTTCACATATTAATAGGTTGCATTGTTTTTAACAATGAAACGATTGACTGTGGGACTTAATTGAACTAACTTTAGACTGTGACCTGATAAATGTGATAAATGAGACAATTGGACTCCAAGAAAAAACATTTTTCTTAATTTGACGTGATTGCCGGAACTCAGCGATTACACTGGGCGCTGTGGTAGCGCTTTATTTAAAAATTTAGATTAATAAGTCATTTTTTACTGTGGGACCAATCCTAGCCGTTATTGCGCGCTAAAGAAATAGCGACAGTTTCAAAAACTTCATTTCATTGACTTTTTAACGGTGTCAGTCCGTTTGAGTTGCAATGGTTGGGTCACATATTCGTGCCAACATGTATTTTGCGATATTTACCTGAAGCGCTGATAAATGTGATAAATGAGACAATTGGACTCCAAGAAAAAACATTTTTCTTAATTTGACGTCATTGCCGGAACTCAGCGATTACACTGGGCGCTGTGGTAGCGCTTTATTTAAAAATTTAGATTAATAAGTCATTTTTTACTGTGGGACCAATCCTAGCCGTTATTGCGCGCTGAAGATGTAGCAACAGTTTCAAAAACCACATTTCATTGACTTTCTACCAGTATCAATCCGCTTCAGTCCCAACAGTTGCGTCACATATTCGTACCAACATGTATTTAGCGATATTTTTCACATATTAATGGGTTGCATCGCTTTTAACAATGAAACGATTGACTGTGGGACTTAATTGAACTAACTTTGGACTGTGACCTGATAAATGTGATAAATGAGACAATTGGACTCCAACAAAAAACATTTTTCTTAATTTGACGTGATTGCCGGAACTCAGCGATTACACTGGGCGCTGTGGTAGCGCTTTATTTAAAAATTTAGATTAATAAGTCATTTTTTACTGTGGGACCAATCCTAGCCGTTATTGCGCGCTAAAGAAATAGCGACAGTTTCAAAAACTTCATTTCATTGACTTTTTAACGGTGTCAGTCCGTTTGAGTTGCAATGGTTGGGTCACATATTCGTGCCAACATGTATTTTGCGATATTTACCTGAAGCGCTGATAAATGTGATAAATGAGACAATTGGACTCCAAGAAAAAACATTTTTCTTAATTTGACGTCATTGCCGGAACTCAGCGATTACACTGGGCGCTGTGGTAGCGCTTTATTTAAAAATTTAGATTAATAAGTCATTTTTTACTGTGGGACCAATCCTAGCCGTTATTGCGCGCTGAAGATGTAGCAACAGTTTCAAAAACCACATTTCATTGACTTTCTACCAGTATCAATCCGCTTCAGTCCCAACAGTTGCGTCACATATTCGTACCAACATGTATTTAGCGATATTTTTCACATATTAATGGGTTGCATCGCTTTTAACAATGAAACGATTGACTGTGGGACTTAATTGAACTAACTTTGGACTGTGACCTGATAAATGTGATAAATGAGACAATTGGACTCCAACAAAAAACATTTTTCTTAATTTGACGTGATTGCCGGAATTTAGCGATTACACTGGGCGCTGTGGTAGCGCTTTATTTAAAAATTTAGATTAATAAGTCATTTTTTACTGTGGGACCAATCCTAGCCGTTATTGCGCGCTAAAGAAATTGCGACAGTTTCAAAAACTACATTTCATTGACTTTCTAACGTAGTCAGTCCGTTTGAGTTACAACGGTTGAGTCACATATTGGTACAAACATGTATTTAGCGATATTTTCCTGAGATTACTAGGTTGCATCGCTATTAACAATGAAACGATTGACTGTGGGACTTAATTGAACTAACTTTGGACTGTGACCTGATAAATGTGATAAATGAGAAAACTGGACTCCAAGAAATAACATTCTTCTTAATTTGACAAGATTGCCGGAGCTCAGCGATTACACTGGGCGCTGTGGTAGCGCTTCATTTAAACATTCAGATTTATAAGTCATTATTTACTGTGGGACCAATCCTAGCCGTTATCGCGCGCTGAAGAAATAGCGACAGTTTCAAAAACTACATTTCATTGACTTTCTAACGGTCTCAGTCCGTTTGAGTTACACCGGTTGGGTCACATATTCGTACAAACATGTATTTAGCGATATTTATCTGATATTACTAGGTTGCATCGCTTTTAACAGTGAAACGATTGACTGTGGGACTTAAATGAACTAACTTTGGACTGTGACCTGATAAATGTGATAAATGAGAAAATTGGACTCCAAGAAATAACATTCTTCTTTATTTGACATGATTGCCGGAACTCAGGGATTACACTGGGCGCTGTGTTAGCGCTTCATTTAAAAATTTAGATTTATCAGTCATTTTTTACTGTGGGACCAATCCTAGCTGTTATTGCCCGCTGAACAAATAGCGACAGTTTCAAAAACTACATTTCATTGACTTTCTCACGGTGTCAGTCCGTTTGAGTTACAACGGTTGGGTCACATATTCATACCGAGATATATTTAGCGATATTTTTCTGAGATTACTAGGCTGTACCGCTTTAAACAATGAAACTATTGACTGTGGGACTTAATTGAACTAACTTTGGGCTGTGACCTGTTAAGTGTGATAAATGAGACAATTGGACTCAAAAAAAACATTCTTCTTTATTTGACGTGATGGCCGGAACTCAGAGATTACACTGGGCGCCTTGGTAGCGCTTCATTTAAAAATTTAGATAAATAAATCATTTTTTACTTTGGGACCAATCCTATCCGATATCGCCCGCTGAAGAAATAGCGAAAGTTTCAAAAACTACAATTCATTGACTTTCTAACTGTGTCAGTCCGTTTGAGTTACAACGTTTGGGACACATAATCGTACCAACATGTGGGTAGCGATATTTGCCTGATATTACTAGGTTGCATCGTTTTTAACAGTGAAACGATTCACTGTGGGACTTAATTGAACTAACTTTGGACTGTGACCTGATAAATGTGATAAATGAGAAAACTGGACTCCAAGAAATAACATTCTTCTTAATTTGACAAGATTTCCGGAACTCAGCGATTACAGTGGGCGCTGTGGTAGCCCTTTATTTAAACATTCAGATTTATAAGTCATTATTTACTGTGGGACCAATCCTAGCCGTTATCGCGCGCTGAAGAAATAGCGACAGTTTCAAAACTACATTTCATTGACTTTCTCACGGTGTTAGTCGTTTGAGTTAAAACAGTTGGGTCGCATATTCGTACCGAGATATGTTTTGCGATATTTTTCTGAGATTACTAGGTTGTACCTTTTAAACAATGAAACTATTGACTGTGGCACTTAATTGAACTAACTTTGGACTGTGACCTGATAAGTGTGATAAATGAGACAATTGGACTCAAAAAAAACGTTCTTCTTAATTTGACGTGATTGCCGGAACTCAGCGATTACACTGGGCGCTGTGGTAGCGCTTTATTTAAAAATTAGATTAATAAGTCATTTTTTTAAAGTTAGATCAATCCTAGCCGTTATTGCGCGCTAAAGGAAATAGCGACAGTTTCAAAAACTAAATTTCATTGACTTTCTAACGGTGTCAGTTCGTTTGAGTTACAACGGTTGTGTGACATATTCGTACCGAGATATATTTAGCGATATTTTTCTGAGATTACTAGGTTGCATCGCTATTAACAATGAAACGATTGACTGTGGGACGTAATTGAGCTAACTTTGGACTGTGACCTGATAAATGTGATAAATGAGAAAACTGGACTCAAAAAAAACGTTCTTCCTAATTTGACGTGATTGCCGGAACTCAGCGATTACACTGGGCGCTGTGGTAGCGCTTTATTTAAAAATTAGATTAATAAGTCATTTTTTTAAAGTTAGACCAATCCTAGCCGTTATTGCGCGCTAAAGGAAATAGCGACAGTTTCAAAAACTACAATTCATTGACTTTCTAACGGTGTCAGTCCGTTTGAGTTACAACGTTTGGGACACATATTCGTACCAACATGTGGGTAGCGATATTTGCCTGATATTACTAGGTTGCATCGTTTTTAACAGTAAAACGATTCACTGTGGGACTTAATTGAACTAACTTTGGACTGTGACCTGATAAATGTGATAAATGAGAAAACTGGACTCCAAGAAATAACATTCTTCTTAATTTGACAAGATTGCCGGAACTCAGCGATTACAGTGGGCGCTGTGGTAGCCCTTTATTTAAACATTCAGATATATAAGTCATTATTTACTGTGGGACCATTCCTAGCCGTTATTGCGCGCTCAAGAAATAGCGACAGTTTCAAAAACTACATTTCATTGACTTTCTAACGATGTCAGTCCGTTTGAGTTACACCGGTTAGGTCACATATTCGTAGCAACATGAATTTAGCGATATTTTTCTGAGATTACTAGGTTGTACCTTTTAAACAATGAAACTATTGACTGTGGGACTTAATTGAACTAACTTTGGACTGTGACCTGATAAGTGTGATAAATGAGACAATTGGACTCAAAAAAAACATTCTTCTTAATTTGACGTGATTGCCGGAACTCAGCGATTACACTGGGCGCTGTGGTAGCGCTTTATTTAAAAATTTAGATTAATAAGTCATATTTTTACTGTTAGACCAATCCTAGCCGTTATTGCGCTAAAAGAAATAGCGACAGTTTCAAAAACTAGATTTCATTGACTTTCTAACGGTGTCAGTTCGTTTGAGTTACAACAGTTGTGTGACATATTGGTACCAACATGTATTTAGCGATATTTTTCTGAGATTACTAGGTTGCATCGCTATTAACAATAAAATTATTGACTGTGGGATGTAATTGAGCTAACTTTGGACTGTGACCTGATAAATATGATAAATGAGAAAATTGGACTCCAAGAAATAATGCTCTTCTTAATTTGACATGATTGCCGGACCTCAGGGATTACACTGGTCGCTGTTGTAGCGCTTTATTTAAAGATTTGGATAAATAAGTCATTTTTAACTGTGGGACCAATCCTATCCGTTATCGCGCGCTGAAGAAATAGCGACAGTTTCCAAAACTATATTTCATTGACTTTCTAACGGTCTCAGTCCATTTGAGTTAAAACGGTTGTGTCACATATTCGTACCAACATGTATTCAGCGATATTTTTCTGATATTAATAGGTTGCATCGCTTTTAACAATGAAACGATTGACTGTGGGACTTAATTGAACTAACTTTGGACTGCGACCTGATAAATGTTATAAATGAGAGAATTGAACTCCAAGAAATAACATTCTTTTTAATTTGACGTGATTGCCGGAACTCACCGATTACACTGGGCACTGTGATAGCTCTTCATATAAAAATTTAGATAAATAAATCATTCTTTACTCTGGTACCAATTCTATCCGTTATCAGGCGCTGAAGAAATAGCGGCAGTTTCAAAAACTACATTTCATTGACTTTCAAACGGTGTCAGTCCGTTTAAGGTACAACGGTTTGGTCACATATTCGTACCAACATGTATTTAGCGATTTTTTTCTAATATTACTAGGTTGCATCGCTTTTAACAATGAAACGATTGACTGTGGGACTTAATTGAACTAACCTTGGACTGTGACCTGATAAATGTGATAAATGAGACAATTGAACTCCAAGAAATAAAATTCTTCTTAATTTGACAAGATTGCCGGAACTCAGCGATTACAGTGGGCGCTGTGGTAGCCCTTTATTTAAACATTCAGATTTATAAGTCATTATTTACTGTGGGACCAATCCTAGCCGTTATCGCGCGCTCAAGAAATAGCGACAGTTTCAAAAACTACATTTCATTGACTTTCTAACGGTTTCAGTCCGTTTGAGTTACACCGGTTAGGTCACATATTCGTAACAACATGAATTTAGCGATATTTTTCTGAGATTACTAGGTTGTACCTTTTAAACAATGAAACTATTGACTGTGGGACTTAATTGAACTAACTTTGGACTGTGACCTGATAAGTGTGATAAATGAGACAATTGGACTCAAAAAAAAACATTCTTCTTAATTTGACGTGATTGCCGGAACTCAGCGATTACACTGGGCGCTGTGGTAGCGCTTTATTTAAAAATTTAGATTAATAAGTCATTTTTTTACTGTTAGACCAATCCTAGCCGTTATTGCGCGCTAAAAGAAATAGCGACAGTTTCAAAAACTAGATTTCATTGACTTTCTAACGGTGTCAGTTCGTTTGAGTTACAACGGTTGTGTGACATATTGGTACCAACATGTATTTAGCGATATTTTTCTGAGATTACTAGGTTGCATCGCTATTAACAATGAAATTATTGACTGTGGGACGTAATTGAGCTAACTTTGGACTGTGACCTGATAAATATGATAAATGAGAAAGTTGGACTCCAAGAAATAATGCTCTTCTTAATTTGACATGATTGCCGGACCTCAGGGATTACACTGGTCGCTGTTGTAGCGCTTTATTTAAAGATTTGGATAAATAAGTCATTTTTAACTGTGGGACCAATCCTATCCGTTATCGCACGCTGAAGAAATAGCGACAGTTTCCAAAACTACATTTCATTGACTTTCTAACGGTCTCAGTCCATTTGAGTTAAAACGGTTGTGTCACATATTCGTACCAACATGTATTCAGCGATATTTTTCTGATATTAATAGGTTGCATCGCTTTTAACAATGAAACGATTGACTGTGGGACTTAATTGAACTAACTTTGGACTGCGACCTGATAAATGTTATAAATGAGAGAATTGAACTCCAAGAAATAACATTCTTTTTAATTTGACGTGATTGCCGGAACTCACCGATTACACTGGGCACTGTGAGAGCTCTTCATATAAAAATTTAGATAAATAAATCATTCTTTACTCTGGTACCAATTCTATCCGTTATCAGGCGCTGAAGAAATAGCGGCAGTTTCAAAAACTACATTTCATTGACTTTCAAACGGTGTCAGTCCGTTTAAGGTATAACGATTTGGTCACATATTCGTACCAACATGTATTTAGCGATTTTTTTCTGATATTACTAGGTTGCATCGCTTTTAACAATGAAACGATTGACTGTGGGACTTAATTGAACTAACCTTGGACTGTGACCTGATAAATGTGATAAATGAGACAATTGAACTCCAAGAAATAACATTCTTCTTAATTTGACGTGATTGCCGGAACTCAGCGATTACACTGGGCGCAGTGGTAGCGCTTCATTTGAAAATTTAGATAAATAAATCATTCTTTACTGTGGGACCAATCTTATCCGTTATCGCGCGCTGAAGAAATAGCGACAGTTTCAAAAACTATATTTCATTGACTTTCTAACGGTGTCAGTCCGTTTGAGTTACAACGGTTGGGTCACATATTCGTACCAACATGTTGGTAGCGATATTTGCCTGATATTACTAGGTTGCATCGCTTTTAACAGTGAAACGATTGACTGTGGGACTTAAATGAACTAACTTTGGACTTTGACCTGATAATTGTGATAAATGAGAAAACTGGACTCCAAGAAATTACATTCTTCTTTATTTGACATGATTGCCGGAACTCAGCGATTACACTGGGCGCTGTGGTAGCGCTTCATTTAAAAATTTAGATTTATAAGTCATTTTTTGCTGTGGGATCAATCCTAGCCGTTATCGCGCGCTGACGAAATAGCGACAGTTTCAAAAACTACATTTCATTGACTTTCTAACGGTGTCAGTCCGCTTGAGTTACACCGGTTGGGTCACATATTCGTACCAACATGTATTTAGCGATATTTTTCTCATATTACTAGGTTGCATCACTTTTAAAAATAAAACGATTGACTGTAGGACTTAATTGAACTAACTTTGGACTTTGACCTGATAAATGTGATAAATGAGACAATTGGACTCCAAGAAATAACATTTTTCTTAATTTGACGTGAGTGCCGGAACTCAGCGATTACACTGGGCGCTGTGGTTGCGCTTCATTTAAAAATTTAGATAAATAAGTCATTTTTTAATGTGGGACCAATTCTATCCGTTATCGCGCGCTGAAGAAATAGCGACAGTTTCAAAAACTACATTTCATTGACTTTCTAACCGTGTCAGTCCGTTTGAGTTGCAATGGTTGGGTCACATATTCGTACCAACATGTATTTTGCGATATTTACCTGATAACACTAGGTTGCATCGCTTTTAACAGTGAAACTATTGACTGTGGGACTTAAATGAACTAACTTTGGACTGTCACCTGATAAATGTGATAAATGAGAAAATTGGACTCCAAGAAATAACATTCTTTTTTATTTGACATGATTGCCGGAACTCAGGGTTTACACTGGGCGCTGTGGTAGCGCTTCATTTAAAAATTTAGATTTATAAGTCATTTTTTGCTGTGGGACCAATCCTAGCCGCTATCGCGCGCTGAAGAAATAGCGACAGTTTCAAAAACTACATTTCATTGACTTTCTAACGGTGTCAGTCCGTTTGAGTTGCACCGGTTGGGTCAAATATTCGTACAAATATGTATTTAGCGATATTTTTCTGATATTACTAGGTTGCATCGCTTTTAACGATGAAACGATTGACTGTGGGACTTAATTGAACTAACCTTGGACTGCAACCTGATAAATGTGATAAATGAGACAATTGAACTCCAAGAAATAACATTCTTCTTAATTTGACGTGATTGCCGGAACTCAGCGATTACACTGGGCGCTGTAGTAGCGCTTCATTTAAAAATTTAGATAAATAAATCATTCTTTACTGTGGGACCAATCCTATCCGTTATCGCCTGCTGAAGAAATAGGGACAGTTTCAAAAACTACATTTCATTGACTTTCTAACGGTGTCAGTCCATTTGAGTCACAACGGTTGGGTCACATATTCGTACCAACATGTGGGTAGCGATATTTGCCTGATATTACTAGGTTGCATCGCTTTTAACAGTGAAACGATTGACTGTGGGACTTAATTGAACTAACTTTGGACTGTGACCTGATAAATGTGATAAATGAGTAAATTGGACTCCAAGAAATAATATTCTTCTTAGTTTGACATGATTGCCGGACCTCAGGGATTACACTGGGCGCTGTGGCAGCGCCTCATTTAAAGATTTAGATAAATAAGTCATTTTTAACTGTGGGACCAATCCTATCCGTTATCGCGCGCTGAAGATATAGCGACAGTTTTCAAAACTACATTTCATTGACTTTCTAACGGTCTCAGTCCGTTTGAGTTAAAACGGTTGTGTCACATATTCGTACCAACATGTATTTAGCGATATTTTTCTGATATTACTAGGTTGCATCGCTTTTAACAATGAAACGATTGACTGTGGGACTTAATTGAACTAACTTTGGACGGTGACCTGATAAATGTTATAATTGAGAGAATTGAACTCCAAGAAATAACATTCTTTTTAATTTGACGTGATTGCCGGAACTCACCGATTACACTGGGCACTGTGATAGCGCTTCATATAAAAATTTAGATAAATAAATCATTCTTTACTCTGGGACCAATCCTATCCGTTATCAGGCGCTGAAAAAATAGCGACAGTTTCAAAAACTACATTTCATTGACTTTCTAACGGTGTCAGTCCGTTTAAGGTGCAACGGTTTGGTCACATATTCGTACCAACATGTATTTAGCGATATTTTTCTGATATTACTATGTTGCATCACTTTTAAAAATAAAACGATTGACTGTAGGACTTAATTGAACTAACTTTGGACTGTGAACTGATAAATGTGATAATTGAGACAATTGGATTCCAAGAAATAACATTTTTCTTAATTTGACGTGATTGCGGGAACTCAGCGATTACACTAGGCGCTGTGTTGGCGCTTCATTTAAAAATATAAATAAGTAAGTCATTCTTTGCTGTGGGACCAATCCTAGCCGTTACTGCGCGCTGAAGATGTAGCAACAGTTTCAAAAACCACATTCCATTGACTTTCTACCGGTATCAATCCGCTTCAGTTACAACGGTTGCGTCACATATTCGTACCAACATGTATTTAGCGATATTTTTCACATATTAATAGGTTGCATCGCTTTTAACAGTGAAACGATTGACTGTGGGACTTAATTGAACTAACTTTGGACTGTGACCTGATAAATGTGATAAATGAGAAAATTGGACTCCAAGAAATAATATTCTTCTTAGTTTGACATGATTGCCGGACCTCAGGGATTACACTGGGCGCTGTGGTAGCGCCTCATTTAAAGATTTAGATAAATAAGTCATTTTTAACTGTGGGACCAATCCTATCCGTTATCGCGCGCTGAAGATATAGCGACAGTTTTCAAAACTACATTTCATTGACTTTCTAACGGTCTCAGTCCGTTTGAGTTAAAACGGTTGTGTCACATATTCGTACCAACATGTATATAGGTTGCATCGCTTTTAACAGTGAAACGATTCACTGTGGAACTTAATTGAACTAACTTTGGACTGTGACCTGATAAATGTGATAAATGAGACAATTGGACTTCAAGAAAAACATTCTTCTTAACTTGACGTGATTGCAGGAACTCAGCGATTACACTGGGCGCTGTGGTTGCGCTTCATTTAAAAATTTAGATAAATAAGTCATTTTTTACTGTGGGACCAATCCTAGCCGTTATCGCGCGCTGAAGAAATTGCGACAGTTTTAAAAACTACATTTCATTGACTTTCTAACGGTGTCAGTCCGCTTGAGTTACACCGGTTGGGTCACATATTCGTACCAACATGTATTTAGCGATATTTTTCTCATATTACTAGGTTGCATCACTTTTAAAAATAAAACGATTGACTGTAGGACTTAATTGAACTAACTTTGGACTGTGACCTGATAAATGTGATAAATGAGACAATTGGACTCCAAGAAATAACATTTTTCTTAATTTGACGTGATTGCCGGAACTCAGCGATTACACTGGGCACTGTGGTTGCGCTTCATTTAAAAATTTAGATAAATAAGTCATTTTTTACTGTGGGACCAATTCTATCCGTTATCGCGCGCTGAAGAAATAGCGACAGTTTCAAAAACTACATTTCATTGACTTTCTAACCGTGTCAGTGCGTATGAGTTGCAATGGTTGGGTCACATATTCGTAACAATATGTATTTTGCGATATTTACCTGATATCACTAGGTTGCATCGCTTTTAACAGTGAAACGATTGACTGTGGGACTTAAATAGAATAACTTTGGACTGTGACCTGATAAATGTGATAAATGAGAAAATTGGACTTCAAGAAATTACATTCTTCTTTATTTGACATGATTGCCGGAACTCAGGGATTACACTGGGCGCTGTGGTAGCGCTTCATTTAAGAATTCAGATTTATAAGTCATTTTTTGCTGTGGGATCAATCCTAGCCGTTATCGCGCGCTGAAGAAATAGCGACAGTTTCAAAAACTACATTTCATTGACTTTCTAACGGTGTCAGTCCGTTTGAGTTACACCGGTTGGGTCACATATTCGCACCAACATGTATTTTGCGATATTTACCTGATATCACTAGGTTGCATCGCTTTTAACAGTGAAACGATTGACTGTGGGACTTAAATGAACTAACTTTGGACTGTGACCTGATATTTCTGATAAATGAGAAAATTGGACTCCAAGAAATAACATTCTTTTTTATTTGACATGATTGCCGGAACTCAGGGTTTACACTGGGCGCTGTGGTAGCGCTTCATTTAAAAATTTAGATTTATAAGTCATTTTTTGCTGTGGGACCAATCCTAGCCGTTATCGCGCGCTGAAGAAATAGCGACAGTTTCAAAAACTACATTTCATTGGCTTTCTAACGGTGTCAGTCCGTTTGAGTTGCACCGGTTGGGTCAAATATTCGTACAAACATGTATTTAGCGATAATTTTCTGATATTACTAGGTTGCATTGCTTTTAACGATGAAACGATTGACTGTGGGACTTAATTGAACTAACCTTGGACTGTAACCTGATAAATGTGATAAATGAGACAATTGAACTCCAAGAAATAACATTCTTCTTAATTTGACGTGATTGCCGGAACTCAGCGATTACACTAGGCGCTGTGTTGGCGCTTCATTTAAAAATATAAATAAGTAAGTCATTCTTTGCTGTGGGACCAATCCTAGCCGTCACTGCGCGCTGAAGATGTAGCAACAGTTTCAAAAACCACATTCCATTGACTTTCTACCGGTATCAATCCGCTTCAGTTACAACGGTTGCGTCACATATTCGTACCAACATGTATTTAGCGATATTTTTCACATATTAATAGGTTGCATCGCTTTTAACAGTGAAACGATTCACTGTGGGACTTAATTGAACTAACTTTGGACTGTGACCTGATAAATGTGATAAATGAGACAATTGGACTTCAAGAAAAAACATTCTTCTTCACTTGACGTGATTGCCGGAACTCAGCGAATACACTGGGCGCTGTGGTTGCGCTTCATTTAAAAATTTAGATAAATAAGTCATTTTTTACTGTGGGACCAATTCTATCCGTTATCGCGCGCTGAAGAAATAGCGACAGTTTCAAAAACTACATTTCATTGACTTTCTAACCGTGTCAGTCCGTTTGAGTTGCAATGGTTGGGTCACATATTCGTACCAACATGTATTTTGCGATATTTACCTGATATCACTAGGTTGCATCGCTTTTAACAGTGAAACGATTGACTGTGGGACTTAAATGAAATAACTTTGGACTGTGACCCGATAAATGTGATAAATGAGAAAATTGGACTTCAAGAAATAACATTTTTCTTAATTTGACGTGATTGCGGGAACTCAGCGATTACACTAGGCGCTGTGTTGGCGCTTCATTTAAAAATATAAATAAGTAAGTCATTCTTTGCTGTGGGACCAATCCTAGCCGTTACTGCGCGCTGAAGATGTAGCAACAGTTTCAAAAACCACATTCCATTGACTTTCTACCGGTATCAATCCGCTTCAGTTACAACGGTTGCGTCACATATTCGTACCAACATGTATTTAGCGATATTTTTCACATATTAATAGGTTGCATCGCTTTTAACAGTGAAACGATTCACTGTGGGACTTAATTGAACTAACTTTGGACTGTGACCTGATAAATGTGATAAATGAGACAATTGGACTTCAAGAAAAAACATTCTTCTTAACTTGACGTGATTGCCGGAACTCAGCGATTAGACTGGGCGCTGTAGTTGCGCTTCATTTAAAAATTTAGATAAATAAGTCAATTTTTACTGTGGGACCAATCCTAGCCGTTATCGCGCGCTGAAGAAATTGCGACAGTCTCAAAAACTACATTTCATTGACTTTCTAATGGTGTCAGTCCGTTTGAGTTACACTGGTTAGGTCATATATTCGTAACAACATGTATTTAGCGATATTTATCTGATATTACTAGGTTGCATCGCTTTTAACAGTGAAACGATTGACTGTGGGACTTAAATGAACTAACTTTGGACTGTGACCTGATAAGTGTGATAAATGAGACAATTGGACTCAAAAAAAACATTCTTCTTATTTTGACGTGATTGCCGGAACTCAGCGATTACACTGGGCGCTGTGGTAGCGCTTCATATAAACATTTAGATAAATAAATCATCCTTTACTGTGGGACCAATCCTATCCGTTATCGCCCGCTGAAGAAATAGCGACAGTTTCAAATACTACAATTCATTGACTTTCTAACGGTGTCAATTCGTTTGAGTTACAACGTTTGGGACACATATTCGTACCAGCATGTGGGTAGCGATATTTGCCTGATATTACTAGGTTGCATCGCTTTTAACAGTGAAACGATTGTCTGTGGGACTTAAATGAACTAACTTTGGACTGTGACCTGATAAATGTGATAAATGAGAAAATTGGACTCCAAGAAATAACATTCTTTTTTATTTGACATGATTGCCGGAATTCAGGGATTACACTGGGCGCTGTGTTAGCGCTTCATTTAAAAATTTAGATTTATCAGTCATTTTTTACTGTGGGACCAATCCTATCCGTTATCGCCCGCTGAAGAAATAGCGACAGTCTCAAAAACTACAATTCATTGACTTTCTAACGGTGTCAATTCGTTTGAGTTACAACGTTTAGGACACATATTCGTACCAACATGTGGGTAGCGATATTTGCCTGATATTACTAGGTTGCATCGCTTTTAACAGTGAAACGATTGACTGTGGGACTTAATTAAACTAACTTTGGACTGTGACCTGATAAATGTGATAAATGAGGAAACTGGACTCCAAGAAATAACATTCTTCTTAATTTGACAAGATTGCCGGAACTCAGCGATTACACTGGGCGCTGTGGTAGCGCTTCATTTAAACATTAGAGATAGAAAAAGGCGGATGTTAGGACAGCGATTAATATGTTGTGCCATTCTACGTCAAATTATAGACCATCCACGTCAAATCAACGATAGAGGAGTCAATAAATCCGTCAGCACTTTACCACTTTACGTTAATTTATAGATCATCCTCGTTAAATCAACGATATCTGTCCAAAACCCCCCCTCCCCAGCCGTGTCCCCTGCCCGTCCCATGGGTCCCTCCCCACCCTCATCTGTCGTGCCCTATAATTTATAGTGTTATGTGTGTCTATAATGTCCTCTTGCCAGTGTGGTAATACCATCTTCCAAAATTATGCGTTTATCATCATCGGCATTGAGCGCCAGTTTATTTGTTTTTATTGTGTGAACATCACGCTTAATAGATCGAAATGTCATTTGGGTTCTGTAAATGTTCTCACCCTCAAACAGGCATCTCTTATAATCAGCGAAACCTATAGTCTCCCTTACCACACATTTCTTCACCCCCTTACATCTCTTATCCTCCTTACCACATAGTTGTTTGTATGCATAGGTCTTAGCTCTTAGGGCTACAAACTCAGTCATCACCTTACCACCTAACTCATCCTTCATCAGCCCAATGATCTTTTTACTCAAACCTAATGGTAGAGGTCTACCATCTTCCTTATCATACCCCGATGTGTCAAATCTCGCAGACACATCATCGGCGATATCTCTGTAAAAGTCGTTGGTTTTGATGTGGTATACGAATGAATCAGTATCCATGTAACACAGTTTCACGTCATCACCATATTTCGGTTTCATGTAATCATAGTGAAACTCGTACATAATCATCTTGGACATGTCCAGAATTGCCAGTCCCAGGTAGATTGGTTTATTCATTTTGATTTTGATCTTGGACATCTCTACACCCATCAGTGTTTCCGAGAACCATGTGCTACCCTTGAAGTTCGGCTTCATCACCAGCTTCTCATACTGATCCTTCTTCGTAGCCAAGCGTATATCCTTGTGTTTACGCCGATTCTCCATTGTCTTACCAAAGAACGAATTGTTCATAAGCTTGAAAAAGTCCTTCTCAAAGTCATTAGTTGATTTAGTACGCAAATCAGTGTTAAAAGCTATGTACGACTTCAACCACGCACTCTGATTAAATCTCAAGACTCTATGAACCTTATCAAGAACAAGACCGTGATTCAAAGCTTGAGCAAGCGCACGGATATGGATGATGTAGTTTGTCTTGCCCGAAAGACATGGTGTCAGTTTCTCAACACCATTAATCTTTTTCCTCTCAGGCATGAAAGGAAGGTCGTTATGAGAATCATGAAGCTCCCGTGGATAGCTAACATCAACCTCAAGGATGTACCCCTTTTCACCGTTTTCCACAGCTAATCGTGAAATCAGTTCGGGTGTAAAATCAGAAACCATTATCATTCCCGTCCTAGGAGAGTTTACCACACGATTGAAAGTGTTGGTTACAGGATTGTGAACAACTTTTCCACTATTAATAAGACCTTGGAGAAGTGCGTTTCTAAGAGTTGGTGTATATGGATTTTCCTCTTCCACCACCTCCTCCTCTCTACTACCATTTTTATACAAAGCCATGATCTTATCCTTCATGGCTTTGAAAGCTTTGCTCGCTTTCTCCTTAATGGCCTTAGGTACATGATTTATCAACCATTCCCCCCATTCAATCAACTTGCTTTTTACAATAGGTCTAGTTTTACTCATTTCTTCCTGCTCGAACATATCCATGTCCGTACCGGATCTCGAGGGTCTAGGCGCTGGTACGGGTTCGGGTAATTTACTAACGTCATCAACCCACTCAAACCCTCCGGTGGGCATCTTCTGTATCATGGCCCATCCATACAGATTGTTAGCATCAAGATACTGCAGATAGGTTGTATCTTTTGAAGTATTATACATATCTCCCATATATGGATTGTTGGCCTTGGCGTGGCGGTGGACAGCTTGACACAATCCACCCCTAATACCTCTCTCAATGAACATGACCATCTCAATATCAGACAATAGATCTAGACTAACCTTGGTCTTTTTCAGACTGCTTGCCAAGTTAATCCAGGAGTTGTGTAAAAATGCGCTGGGTCTAGTTTGTAGTATCTCAAACACGTCTCTCTGAATGTCTCAAACACATCACTCAGAAGTAGAACATCCGTCTTGAGATAGATATCATGATAAACGCCCATATTTTCAACTTTCATGTCCTTCCACACCTTCTGGGCATGCGCATAATCGGCATCGCTGATACCATTCATGTTCAACTTGCTATAAAAGTCATCTTTCAAAGGAAGCCTGGTTTCATTAAACCTATCGAATGAATCAACATAATCATATGGGTATACACCCTTCCTTTTCATTATGTTGAATTGCTCATCATTGAAGAATTTTCTAAGGTTTTTACACTGATCATCGGATAGATTGTCAGCCAAGGAACCTAAGCCGCTAGACATAAATCTAAATGAATCGATGAATCTCAGCTTTATCTTCCTGTCCTTAGTCTCACCATTTTTGTCGATGTATTCACCAACCTTAACATCGGTCGAGAAAGAGATATATTTCTCCTTATTCTCCGCGATTACACCCATACCATCCTCTCCGTACTTCCTTGCAAGCTCCTTAATGAATAAATGCGCATCATATCCGCTCAGATTGTGGAAGACAACCGGGATATAATTAGGTACCTTATATCGCAGATTACATCCCTGATGGGCGGCTCCGCGAAACTTACCAGTGAAATGACAGTGATCCCTAACCTTGATGTCATCATCACCATCAAATTCCTTCATACAAATGTGGCAAACCTCGGATCTATTGAAACCGTCACGCTCCTCATCCGTCAGTGGATCCATTTCTTTCTGAGGAAACATGTTATATAACCTATCAGCCTCGAAAACCACATGATCTACAAAGCGCGGAACACAGTCCTCACCACGGTAGAAATTAAGAGGGTTGGGAACTTCACCATGAGCATATTTACTATAACAACAGAATCCGGTTGGGACATGTTTACCAACTTTCTCGGTTGATGATCCGCCTTTTCTCTCATCCTCGGGCAATTCTTGTGTAAAAGCTTCGAAATCGGCATAAATGATGAATGGAACCTTGAGCTGAAACTTACCATCAGTGAAGGTTAAGGTGCTACCCTCCTTAGGTAGTTGAATATTAGCGGCATCGTTATTCTTGCAATACTCAAAGTGCTCATCCCTTTTCTGTTCGCTTGGAAAACCAGAGAGACAATTCAAGCAATAATGCTCTTTATTTTTATGCTTTGAGTTGGCCTTGCTCAGGACACCGCTCAGGTTCTTAACAGCGATATAATGCCTCTTATCCCCTTCACACAGTAAAAACAAAACAACCGTCTCATCCCGGTCAAGATGCTTCGACTTTCGACACATATAGACACCCTCTATGTCATCTTTTGTCAAAACATGTACAGCGATATCAGGGTTCCTTCTCTCAAACAAATCTATCTTATTTAGTGCCATCGGGAAAGATAGACCATTCCAATTACATTTGTCTTCATACTTCTTAAGGATTGAGATTCTTTCAGGATGATTATCTATCTTATCATGATTGAGAGCAACGATAACGGCCCATTTGAAGCATTCTTCATCCTCGTTATGTGGGTTAATCACAGATCGCTTTCCACTGAAATTCTTGGGTAGCGGCAAGTAAGAACTACCTCTCGTTAATTTTAGCTTATGAAAGTCCACATGCATATGCAAGATTTTATCGATTGTGAACCCACTGGCGGGTAGAGCAGGGTTTTCAATCTGCTCGATTATCTTATTACACATACGATCAAAAACATTAGAAATGTCATCGTTGGAATGTAATACCTCCATATAGCTATTGAAAGCTTTGTCGACATATACACACGGGGCATCGGTCGAGCTAGCGTCCTCCTTTACCCACTTCACCCACAATGTCGCCTGGGTCTTCAATGACTTCTTCTGCCCGAGCACGTCACTCATCAACCTATTTACGACGTGCTCGACCTTTTCGAGGAATACCTTGACATTCTTCTTCCTACCATCTGAGTTTATTTTGAAACGTTTGTATGAACGGTCAAACGCCTCTTCAATTGGTGTATATGGATTTTCCTCTTCCACCACCTCCTCCTCTCTACTACCATTTTTATACAAAGCCATGATCTTATCCTTCATGGCTTTGAAAGCTTTGCTCGCTTTCTCCTTAATGGCCTTAGGTACATGATTTATCAACCATTCCCCCCATTCAATCAACTTGCTTTTTACAATAGGTCTAGTTTTACTCATTTCTTCCTGCTCGAACATATCCATGTCCGTACCGGATCTCGAGGGTCTAGGCGCTGGTACGGGTCTAGTGGGTCTAGGCGCTGGTACGGGTCTAGTGGGTCTAGCCGCGGGTACCAGTGCTGACACTGTAGTGGGTGTCAATAATTCAATCAGCTCGACCTTTCTGAGCCTTGAGTAGCCACGTAGGCCGCGTTCTCTAGCGAGAGCTCTTAATTCAGCAAAGGTATTTCTCGAATTCATGCTTGTGTATGATATACGAATACAGAATCTTTAACCCTTTTTTTAAAAAAATCGTAAACCGTGTTGGAGGGTCATGAGTGTCCTAGTTTGTGGTTGCCACACCGTGCTAAAATTGTGGTAAAACACGCTAAAACACACAGAGCATCGATAGACCATGGGTACCCACCCACCAGCACCTCGAGGGTCGTGAATCACATTTGTTACCCGCTCGAGTAACAAAAAAAATACCCAATCACTTGGATCTTTTGTCGTTATAACGTTTTTGAGCTTTTAGATATGCCTCCCTGTTTTTCGTCCTCCACCTTGAATAGTATCCGTACCGTTCCTTCTTGGTATCCTGATCGATGGTGTAGGATGGGTCGAGATCATTCTTCTCAATCACCTCAACCAGTTTAGCCTTTCTCATACCCACGATATACTTAATTCCGCGGGATTTGGCAACCTCTCACAACTCTCTCAGTTTCATCAATTTATAATCCGGTGTGGTATCCATGTCTGACATATTAATATAATATAAAAAAACTTTAAGCACTTTTATCGTACCACATCATAACAAAAAAGGAGATAAATAAAGGTGTGCATAAATAAAACATGTCAAAACTTCAAGAGACTTACTATCAACCTCAAAATTTATGGAAAGGACAAAAGGCTGTTCGGAATTTAAGAGGATTTGGTTTCAAATCAAAAAGGAGATTATGAAGTGGTTATCAAAACAAGCATTTTGGCAAGTACATTTACCCGCCCCAAAACATGTTGAAAGACCACATTATGAAGTTACCACCCCTAATGATTTACATCAATTCGATTTATTGTACATGCCCAGTGACATACTGTATGGTAATAAATATAAGTACATTTTGTCGGGAATCGATGCTGCTTCCAGATACAAAGTAGCCCGACCTTTGAGGACTAAGAAAGCCAAAGAGGTTGCCGCTATGATTGAGGACATCTACAAGGCAGGGCCATTAACTTATCCAAAAACTTTCCAATGTGATAACGGTTCAGAATTCAAAGCAGATGTGACAAAGCTGTTGGAGAAGCATAAGGTTGAAATTAAAAGGGCGACTACAAAATATAAGCATACGCACACAGCTTTTGTTGAGGCGTTGAACAAGATACTTGCGAAAAATTTATTCAAAATACAAGATGCTCAAGAACTGAATGATTCGGAAAAGGTATCATCTACATGGGTTAAGCATATGTATAAACTGATTGATAGGCTAAACGATACAAAGACGCAGATGATTGGTATGAAACCAAAAGATGCTATTATAATGAAAAAGGTGCCTCTTGCTAAACGAGAGAATTATCCACCTGAAGTAGAATTACCTAAAGATGGCCTGTATAGATATCTACTACAACCTGGTGAAGAGCATGATGATGGGCGGAGACGGGCAACCGATAGAATATGGTCGAAAAACACATATAGATTGCGTGAGGTAATAGCGCAACCTGGTAATCGTGTAATGTACTATGTTCAAGACGGACCCGGACGGGCTTTTGTAAAAGAGGAATTGATGTTAATACCCGAAGATACAGAATTACCTCCTGATTATGTGCAAGGTTGGTGAAAAAGGGGGACGATACATAAAAAGTATCTTTACCTGTATCTGGTAAAGATGATGCCGGGGATCACACAGGGCTGTCGGCAGATAGGGCCGTTATGGCTCGGGACGATCGCGCCACATAATGTCACAAACCACCTTACTTTCAAATATTAATTTTTCAAATAGCACACGAAATATGCGAGCGGCGTACATGCACACATCACTAACCTTGTTCCTGATTTACCGTCTTTCTGAGGCTTTGAACCTCGGCCATTAGACTTTTTTCAAACTGGTTGCGCGTTTCGCTCTCCATTTTTCTGTCGGTTTTCGTAATTTTGTCCAGAGCTTCGTAGTATATACCACACAGGGTTTGAAATTCAATGTGACTAATTTCATCATTATTTAGCGCCCGCGAGAAGGAGTTTTCAAACACGGCGATGGCAGACGTCGCAACATCATATAATTTCATGACTTTGTCCAGTTTGCTCTGATATCTTTTAATCAAAGGCGCGATAATGCCGGTGGAAATAGAGCCAGATAGGGCCACACCACCCAATCCGACAGAAACGGGTATCCCAATGAGTATAGCACCTGTTACCACCGAACCTATGCCGGAAGTGATGGTTAGGGCCGTGGCGCCGGCATTTAGAATCGCAAGTCTGTGTAATTTCTTGTTGTATTTGTCCTCCTTTGACTGGAATTTACCTTTTAATTTTATAAGCTCCTTAAGTTGAGAGTTCACGGTATTAGTATTAAAGTTGTCCCGCTCGCTCGAATACTCAGGAGCCGTGGGTAGCTTTGGATAAATCTCTGCCATTAGTTATTACAAAGAAAAACTTTCCTCTAAATAACCTATGGTTTATCTAGTTTATCCAGATCCTTGAGAGTTCTGTGATATGTATCACACAAACTTTCAAAATCGGCCCTACAGATGTACAGACTGTTTGGTAGCGTTTTATCGAACACATCGATGGCATTTTGTACAACGTGACATGAGGCTCTGAGTTTGTTAAGTTTCTCCCGATATATCTTAACATATTCGGTGGTAACCGCACATGAAGCAGAGCTTAATAGACACATACCCGGACCCCAAACTGCGCGGCCTTTTCTAATAATGGCCGCTGCGGTCGCTATCGAGCTGGTAACGGCCACGATTCCGGACATACCCTCCATAAGCATCAATATAATCAGAGATCCGCCGTATTTGCCTATCCTATCTCTGAACTTACCTCGTAATTTCACCAGCTCCTCAAGTTGGGACAGCGATATATCTGTTTTAAACATTTCTCCGGGACTAGAATGTGAGGCCATTTCTATTATCTTAAGAAAAAACTATCCTCTAAATAAATAAAATAATGGCGGACATTGATATTGACCCGTTTGGTGAACATGGTCAAACCGACGAGGGTGCCGATGAAACCACGCCCCTGGTACCGAAGGAACGCACACGGGTACAGATACACACACCCGATGAAAAGGAGACATCATTCGGTGGAGGCTCCTCTCAACGAGCTAGAGTTACTAGTGAACGGGTTAAATCACTCTATGAGGTGCTACTAACTAAATATCCAAACGAGGACCCTAGTGTGATACATACCGACCTGTTTGAGATTCGTGGTGGTGAACTATACTACAAGGGTGATAACAGACCGCTGACACATGGTGGATCTCTAAGGTCCATCGGTACCATTGCAGATCTACTTGGCAAGAAAAGGCTGCGCAGTTTGGGGTTCGATATACCGAAAGGTAGTATAACCCCCCGACAGGCCGCTGGACTAAACAAAATAGAAGAGAGACTACCGTCACCGGATAAAATAGAGAATGCGACCAATATAGAATTAGAAACAATATCTGGAGATGTGGTGAACAGTGTGGAGGACCTGGTATGGCTGGTCGATGATGGTACACTGAGAGGTGAATATCCCGCGGGTGATATTCGTGGATTGGATAGTTCCGTACAAAAAATTCAGGGGAGTCTCCAACTCGCAACCGCTAAAAAGGTAGATATCGAGAAAGAGATACATAAGGAAGAAATGAAGTTGAAGGAGTTGGAAGATCCCTCATACACGGATGAACAGAGGGAGAAGGTGGCTGAGAGGTTGGAAAAGCTAAACGATGAGTTGGAAGCCAACCAGGATGCCATCAATATCCTCAAGGGTAAACTTAACAGTCAAATAAAAAGCATCAAGGAGACAATCGCCAAGGTACTTAGCAAAGATACAACATTGGGCGAAAAGATACGAACGCTATTCCGTGAGCAGGGTATCACCATCGTCAGTGTACTAACGGCATTTGGTATGGTTATCGGCCCTCTAGTAGAAGCTTTGAAACCAGGGGGTGGGGGGTCATCCACCGGTAATACAAAAAATCATGAAAAAACAGAGGGTGGTGCGAGGGAATGGATAAAGAACAAGCTGAGCGCACTAGGATCTCTCCTAGGTAGATTAGCCAGTGCCGCAGCCGCGTCCCTACCGGGTATAATTGGATCCATCGTATCATGGATCCTCAATAGAGCAAAGGAAGCCGTCGGTTGGTTAAGTCAAAACCTGTGGGCTTTGATAGTTGGAATCGGAGGTCTGATATACACCTACATGGTTACAAAGCGTTAGTGGAATCCGGAATATATGTTACATGACACATGTAACATAGTAGTAGTAGTAGTACCACGCGTACTATTTTTCGAAATACCACACGGCGCCCCCGACACCAATCATGCTTAGTGCGATAAATGCCAATTCCCGTTCATGCTGGTCATTGCTGGGTGTATAAAAGTCGCTCAATACAGGTTCGCGTGGAATATCCGTGAGAGTTGAACCTCCAAACACTTTTCTATATTCACGCATCGCATCATCCAGCTCTGTGAATTTCCCCTCGGCCTTCTTCTCAAGTCTGAGCTGCTTATTGATAAAGTCCACCCTCTCTTGTCTTTTACGTTGCCATATAACCTGAGGCTTTTGTAGCTGTTCTATGGCCAGATCATGCCGCTTCCGTTCCTTGTCTATCCTATCCTTGGATAAACTTGAAAAGAGGTAGCTTGATCCGGTGAAAGCCAAAGCGTTCGCGAAGGCACCTCCCAACATCATTGCAATTGAAGCCATGTTTCATATACTACTACTACAGTATATTTTAGTGGCGTTATTTTAATACGATAGCTTCGGAGTCTATGACATCCGCATCCACCTCCGTGTATTCCAACTTGGGTAAAATACTCTCAACTTTCTTACGTCGATATAAAACCCAGACCAACCATTCCAGTATTCGCAACATTATATATTTATATTTTCAGGTATAATTTTTTGCTTAACTAGATACTCTCTTGTCATTTCACTTGCGGCGACTATGGCTACAAGCTTTCCGGTATCTTCCAGGTCAAACTTCTGAATTGAGGGTGGTGTCATTTTTAATACATTTTTCCCGAGAATTGAATAGCCCACAGCAAAAACGCATACGACCGATGCTTTATAAATATCGTTGACTATACTTTTCTTATCCATGTCTTATATTTACTTCAAGATTATAGTATCGTGATATTATCCCTTTATTCCATTTCAAGCTTACTTATTCTCATAGTTTTTTTATTACCTGAGTTACTTGGTGGGGTACCCTTCACCTTAATATTTTTGTCCTTATTTTTATACATGAAATAAGCACCAATTAAGACAAGTATTATCACCCCACCACCCATTATTGTGTAGTTCACTCCACCGTGTTTGGGGCCATCTGTCACGGAATCCCCAATGCCAATATCCTTAGGATCCTCCAACTGTGTCTGAGGTGCCGACTGTACCTCCGTCTGTGCCATGAGCAATCTTTTATATTCTTCCCTAGTTTTACGATTAAATTCAGCCAACCTCTTACCGGCCTCAACCTTTTTAGGGTTCTTCGTTGTCACCTGAACTGGAGTATCCGACATCTTTAGTATCCGTATCGATATTGTTTAAATTTTTTCCCGCGATATAATGCCTACCTGTTATTAAACCTACACTGATTGGTGATACTAGTGATCCGAACTTATAACATAGATCACATGTGAACCTTTGGAGTGCCGAGTTTAGGAATGGATCATTCTCCAGGTCATCACTCAGAGCTTTTTGATTTTTTATACCCAGGGCTGTACAGGCGCCCATGGAGTACATGTGGATTATTGACTGTCCCAAAGACTTTACCATTTGACCGGATAGTTTAGCCTCGTATATGGTGAACAGTTTATCCACCTCATCATTCTTGAGCTTCTGTATCTCCGCCTCCGTATACATCTTACCCAGATATAGCTTGCTATTTCCCGTCAGCACACACTCGAGCAATTTCTGTCTCTTACCATCATCCTGGTCCTCGATAAAAATTAGGTTGTCAATTGCGGTCTCTGCGATTTTCAATAGCCATAGGTATTTTTTAATACAAAAAAGACAGAAACTAACCAATACAAGCAATAGCACTATAGCTATCACCAGTAATATGAAATTTATATATTCTATCATTATAGGATAGTACTGTAGTTTTCCTATAGATTTGTTACAAGGGTCTTGTAACAAAAAAACTTCCAATCTAGCAAATCACGTGGGTTCTTGGATGTTCCATCCTCATGACTAAATGTGTATATTTACCATCTTTTAGCCTTTCCTTAACCTTCTGGATCTCTGATGATTCAATGACATCATTCTCCTCGTGGATAGTTGCAAGATCATGTCTATCCTTCGGATACCACACCTATAACATTTTTGCCTGCCTTCGTAAGTTCTTCGGTATCGCGGTGTATGATTGTGTGAGTAGCCACATGGTGTGGTTTCGATGTCGACCGCTGATGGCCAGCTCCAGCAATGGTTGCCTCTTTTTGTCCAGTTTCTCATCCGCGATGATATCGTCGATCAGGAATAATGTTTTGTATCCCGCGAATAAATCCGTCATCTTTTTGATCCATTCATACAACAAGCAACAAACAAAACAAAAAAGCAACAAACATGGGCTCAATTAGAATCACATATCTATCCCTCCAGAACCATTTTCGACATATATATGTCTTGTTCCATCTTAATGTTGGACATATAATCACAATGAAATCGAAGTGATCAAAGTATTCACTCTCTAGCAGCGTTACTACGCGTTTGGATTTTCCGCAGCCCGTTGGACCGACGAATAGCGCCGTGTGGGGATCTTTGATGTAGTCCATCTTAATATAGTACATCCATAATTTCACCGTTTTGAATATTTAATTGAGCATCCATTATTAGATATATGTAGGCGTTTATGGATCCCGCTGCCTCGGCCGTCTTTTCAACTTGCAGTGTGATGCCCTCGCTCGCATTTTCAATCCGTCGGCCGGTCCCGTGCAGTGAGTTTTCATCTATGGTTCTGAAATCCAACCATAGAGCATATTTCGTGGTTAGGTAGTCCGCGACCTTCACATCATGTAGTTGCAAATGTTTTTGTATTTCACCGGCGTTGCCATCCCTTTGCTTGCCCTCCGCAAAATACTTGCAAATTTCACCATAATGCTCAAACGGTTGCATCCCCTGAGCGAAACGTTGGTTAGGCTTACCCTCAACTATGGCGGATACCTTTTTGAATTTAGGATTGTAGAACCTACCTGTATCTCGTTTGTAAGCTTTCTCTTCCTCAAACAGAACCAATATACCCTTCAGAGACTTGCACGGTGTATTGAACGACCAATTCCATGTTGTGTCTGACTTATCCACCCTAATTTGTCTATGTCTCAAGAATCTGTCATAGAGCACGGCCATGTTTTGGTATTCATTTGAAATAAATCTGGCGAGTGTGGGTTGTGTCACAATCTCATATTCTAGAGATATGTTGGAGATTTTGTATTTAGCATCCGGCGCCGGTGCCGTGGCGGAACCCGAAGGTTTGGTAGGTGTTGATAATACTACCCTGTCATAATTGTTGAATGTTATCTCATAACACAGCCTATTACCTAATCCGGCCTGATAATATGGGATCGTGCTATCTAACATTTCAAAATCTAGTGGTATGGTGAACTTGTTTTTGTATGCATCATAAATAGCTTTGTCCGCTACCTCCGATGCGTCTTTATCCGCGGCTCCAACTCTTAGTTTCATACAGTTTTCTGTACACCCTTCATCAAAGATGATACCTTGTCTTATTGCATTTCTTTTTTCAGACTTGGCTAACCATAAATCTCTGTAGCACCCGAAAAGATCAAAGTCATCAATGCTTAGAATCTCGGTACCCTCGAACTTGATAGCTAGCTTTTTAACAATTGCCCTCCCTATGTTAAAGACCAATGTTCTCTTCGTGTCAGCTTTTGACTCGAGATCAATGTCGAAACTTATTTTCGAAGTACCAGGAACAATGACATCATCGTTACCTAAATTAGGGAACCTAATCAGGAGTAACTGGTTGTGATCAATCTCACTTGGGTTGTGAGTAACAATTACTTTTTGATGCGTTCCTTTTACGCCATGTGCGGTTCTAAGTGAACGCTCTGGGTTTAACTTTTTCCCGTATTCCATGCTATTCCATATTACTTTTATTTTATTTTACTTTAATTCGGTTAATGCTACGGTATCATCTGTCCACCGTATCTCTTATGTGTAGGGTAACTGTTGTCTTCATACCACCCCATAGCACCTTACCATCCTGACCTGTGACTAAGTGATTGAAGTAAACCTTTCTTTAGTTTCTTATATTGCTGATTTTTCGGTTCAATATATGTAAAATCACCACCATACTCTGATATATGATATGTCATCAGGTTGTTGCTATATTCACCATCTTTAAGATTTAACGAGTTATCCAATTCATTAAGATTAAAATGTAGTTCCGTTATACCCCCTAGACTGAATATTTTACTCAACTTAAAGTTTCTAGCTAGTTGTGTTGATTTTACATCACCTCTCACGATTGAATTCAACTCCCTCCCCGTGTAGTGTTGACCCTGTGGTAACCTAACCGTGGTAACTCCATCAGCCAAGGGTATATCTATTAGAGCTGCAACCACATATGTGACATTGTATGAAAACGTCTCCACGATCGCAACCTCCTTTGTACCATGTGAGTTGTCTATCGGTTGGTACAAATAGATTTTCTTCTCGCTATTTACGTCCTTTATTGTGATATACATTATTATATTAGAGATTGTGAATATATTTAAATCAAAGAATGGATGACATTTTCAGATATAACCCGAATGCGACATATAAACCAAATGGAGGGCGGGATCTTCAAATATTGGGCGCAAGGGATCTGTACAAACAGGCCATTATTGTGTCTGAAAGTGGCTCTTTCCCCGCTTCCTTTCCTAATATTTTTACCAATTATGAACTTAGTCAGAACGCGCAACGTATGAGAATTTGGAATGAGCAACCTTTTAGATTATGGCAAACCCAGCTAAATTTCGCCACTTGGTGCGCTTCAAGTGCCTGTGGGGTAATTTCCGAACACCTTAATGATGGTAGATCTATGGTCAGGTCAATATATCATTTTCATGTGTATTATCACATTAGACGAATCATTAAGCGCCTGCAAACACCTCTGCCCTTTGAGAATAGTTTTAATCAATATGATAATCCCTATTCAAATGAGGAATTTCTAAAAATCTGTGGTGAGTATGATGTTGATTCCAACCCCATGAAATACAGAGGTCAGTACTCTTTCAGTTCATATCAAAAAAGACGTAAAGACTATCCAACTCATGGGTTGAGTTATTTCACTAACGACTCCATGACGCGGTGGATTGTGGAAAAATCCGATGGATTTACAAAAACGGGCCTTGTGAAGATCTCTAGCAGTGTTAGAGCCTATGCCTATCTAGTTCTTAGTTCTCAGGCCTCGGCACGCTCCTCCATCCTTGGTAATGATTCAAGTGCTCTGACCGCCCAAAGAGTTTTTATGAATAACCTTGAAGACATTGTTAACCGTAGGGTTGATATTCAGGAGGACATTAAACGTTATCAGGATACTCTAAACTACGCTTCAAGTAAGGTTGATTATTCGGTTGGACAAGGTATTTATATGTTACCTAGTGACATGAATCTCAGAATTAAGACCGGTGTGGTGGGTTACAACAACAAGATTTTGATATCTGGTAAAGATCTTACCGTTGGTATTAATCGAAAGGTCAATGTTACCGAATCACATAATATAACTAAAAAGAAGCCGGTAACACCCGATCATCCTGATATCCATCCCGATAAACACATTACCGTACACCACGTGGATACTACAGATAAACACATTACTGCACCTTACCACAAGGATACTCCTCCTACACACGAAGATGAGAAGATCGCTCTTGTGATTGTTATGACAACAGGTTATTTCATATGGTATTTGTTTAGATAAAGAATGACGTCAATTAAATGTCAATCAAGCCAGAATAACAATAGAGAAACAATGCATTCCTTACATACCAAATATCCTTAGCAACGGCTACTTTCGTTTTAACTTTTTTCTTATGTAAACAACTTTCTGGTATGTAAAATCCTATTGTTATAAGCGTTTGATTGACAGATGGTTTTACAAGATAACAAAAACTGCTTTCCGATAGAATCTATAAAGTGGTATAAAGAGATATAATCGTGAATATAAACACGATGGCTTTTCCAACAGTTGAAGAATTTGAACAAAACATAGAACAAGTTACTCCAATCATAAAGTGGAGAGAGCTGCCTAAAAACAATATTTACCTTGTTAAATATGTGAAAGAGATGGAAATATCAAGACCTGGTGCTCTTTCTGAAAAATCTATGTATGCGGAGGTTCAAGATAGAATGGGAAAAAAATATAAGACATGGTTGCCCGCAAGACTTTGTGATGAATTGAAGGATTATGGTTGGAAGGGTGATGCCTTTATCAGATCAAATGGTCTCAAACAATCTCAGAATAATCATCAAAATCGATTCTTCAGTTATGACATTATGTGGCGCTTAACCTTGCGACAATGCAATCATCTTTACTTGTTTCTGGTAAAGATAGACACACATAACACTATAAATTATAGGGCACGACAGATGAGGGTGGGGAGGGACCCATGGGACGGGCAGGGGGCCAGGGGACACGGCTGGGGAGGGGGGGTTTGGACAGATATCGTTGACTTAACGAGGGTGATCTATAATTTAACGTAAAGTGGTAAAGTGCTAACGGATTTATTGACTCCTCTATCGTAGATTTGACGTGGATGGTCTATAATTTGACGTAGAATGGCACAACATATTAATCGCTGTCCTAACATCCGCCTTTTCCTATCTCTACATTCAGATTTATAAGTCATTATTTACTGTGGGACCAATCCTAGCCGTTAATGCGCGCTGAAGATGTAGCAACAGTTTCAAAAACCACATTTCATTGACTTTCTACCGGTATCAATCCGCTTCAGTTACAACGGTTGCGTCACATATTCGTACCAACATGTATTTAGCGATATTTTTCACATATTAATAGGTTGCATCGTTTTTAACAATGAAACGATTGACTGTGGGACTTAGTTGAACTAACTTTTGACTGTGACCTGATAAATGTGGTAAATGAGATAATTGGACTCCAAGAAAAAACATTTTTCTTAATTTGACGTGATTGCCGGAACTCAGCGATTACACTGGGCGCTGTGGTAGCGCTTTATTTAAAAATTTAGATTAATAAGTCATTTTTTACTGTGGGACCAATCCTAGCCGTTATTGCGCGCTAAAGAAATAGCGACAGTTTCAAAAACTACATTTCATTGACTTTCTAACGTAGTCAGTCCGTTTGAGTTACAACGGTTGGGTCACATATTGGTACCAACATGTATTTAGCGATATTTTTCTGAGATTACTAGGTTGCATCGCTATTAACAGTGAAACGATTGACTGTGGGACGTAATTGAGCTAACTTTGGACTGTGACCTGATAAATGTGATAATTATGAAAATTGGACTCCAAGAAATAACATCCTTCTTTATTTGACATGATTGCCGGAACTCAGCGATTACAATGGGCGCTGTGGCAGCGCTTCATTTAAAATTTTAGATTTATAAGTCATTTTTTTTGCTGTGGGACCAATCTTATCCGTTATCGCGCGCTGAAGAAATAGCGACAGTTTCAAAAACTACATTTCATTGACTTTCTAACGGTCTCAGTCCGTTTGAGTTACACCGGTTGTGTCACATATTCGTACCAACATGTATTCAGCGATATTTTTCTGATATTACTAGGTTGCATCGCTTTTAACAATGAAACGATTGACTGTGGGACTTAATTGAACTAACTTTGGACTGCGACCTGATAAATGTTATAAATGAGAGAATTGAACTCCAAGAAATAACATTCTTTTTAATTTGACGTTATTGCCGGAACTCACTGATTACACTGGGCACTGTGATAGCGCTTTATATAAAAATTTAGATAAATAAATCATTTTTTACTCTGGTACCAATCTTATCCGTTATCAGGCGCTGAAGAAATAGCGGCAGTTTCAAAAACTGCATTTCATTGACTTTCAAACGGTGTCAGTCCGTTTAAGGTACAACGGTTTGGTCACATATTCGTACCAACATGTATTTAGCGATTTTTTTCTGATATTACTAGGTAGCATCACTTTTAAAAATAAAACGATTGACTGTAGGACTTAATTGAACTAACTTTGGACTGTGACCTGATAAATGTGATAAATGAGACAATTGGACTCCAAGAAATAACATTTTTCTTAATTTGACGTGATTGCCGGAACTCAGCGGTTACACTGGGCGCTGTTGTAGCGCTTCATTTAAAAATATAAATAAGTAAGTCATTCTTTACTGTGGGACCAATACTAGCCGTTATTGCCCGCTGAAGATGTAGCAACAGTTTCAAAAACCACATTCCATTGACTTTCTACCGGTATCAATCCGCTTCAGTTACAACGGTTGCGTCACATATTCGTACCAACATGTATTTAGCGATATTTTTCACATATTAATAGGTGGCATCGTTTTTAACAATGAAACGATTGACTGTGGGACTTAGTTGAACTAACTTTTGACTGTGACCTGATAAATGTGATAAATGAGACAATTGGACTCCAAGAAAAAACATTTTTCTTAATTTGACGTGATTGCCGGAACTCAGCGATTACACTGGCGCTGTGGTAGCGCTTTATTTAAAAATTTAGATAAATAAGTCATGTTTTACTGTGGGACCAATCCTAGCCGTTATTGCGCGCTAAAGAAAGATCGACAGTTTCAAAAACTACATTTCATTGACTTTCTAACGTAGTCAGTCCGTTTGAGTTACAACGGTTGGGTCACATATTGGTACCAACATGTATTTAGCGATATTTTCCTGAGATTACTAGGTTGCATCACTATTAACAATGAAACGATTGACTGTGGGACTTAAATGACCTAACTTTGCACCGTGACCTGATAAATGTGATAATTGAGACAATTGGACTCCAAGAAAAAACATTTTTCTTAACTTGACGTGATTGCCGGAACTCAGCGATTACACTGGGCGCTGTGGTTGCGCTTCATTTAAAAATTTAGATAAATAAGTCATTTTTTACTGTGGGACCAATCCTATCCGTTATCGCGCGCTGAAGATATAGCGACAGTTTCAAAAACTAAATTTCATTGACTTTCTAACGGTGTCAGTCCGTTTGAGTTGCAATGGTTGGGTCACATATTCGTACCAACATGTATTTAGCGATAATTTTCTGATATTACTAGGTTGCATCGCTTTTAACAATGAAACGATTGACTGTGGGACTTAATTGAACTAACCTTGGACTGCGACCTGATAAATGTGATAAATGAGAAAATTGGACTCCAAGAAATAATATTCTTCTTAATTTGACATGATTGCCGGACCTCAGGGATTACACTGGGCGCTGTGGTAGCGCTTTATTTAAAGATTTAGAAAAATAAGTCATTTTTAACTGTGGGACCAATCCTATCTGTTATGGCGCGCTGAAGAAATAGCGACAGTTTCCAAAACTACATTTCATTCACTTTCTAACGGCCTCAGTCCGTTTGAGTTAAAACGGTTGTGACACATATTCGTACCAACATGTATTCAGCGATATTTTTCTGATATTACTAGGTTGCATCGCTTTTAACAATGAAACAATTGACTGTGGGACTTAATTGAACTAACTTTGGACTGCGACCTGATAAATGTTATAAATGAGAGAATTGAACTCCAAGAAATAACATTCTTTTTAATTTGACGTGATTGCCGGAACTCACTGATTACACTGGGCACTGTGATAGCGCTTTATATAAAAATTTAGATAAATAAATCATTCTTTACTCTGGTACCAATCCTATCCGTTATCAGGCGCTGAAGAAATAGCGGCAGTTTCAAAAACTGCATTTTATTGACTTTCAAACGGTGTCAGTCCGTTTAAGGTACAACGGTTTGGTCACATATTCGTACCAACATGTATTTAGCGATTTTTTTCTGATATTACTAGGTTGCATCGCTTTTAACAGTGAAACGATTGACTGTGGGACTTAATTGAACTAACTTTGGACTGTGACCTGATAAATGTGATAAATGAGACAATTGGACTCCAAGAAATAACATTTTTCTTAATTTGACGTGATTGCCGGAACTCAGCGGTTACACTGGGCGCTGTTGTAGCGCTTCATTTAAAAATATAAATAAGTAAGTCATTCTTTACTGTGGGACCAATCCTAGCCGTTATTGCCCGCTGAAGATGTAGCAACAGTTTCAAAAACCACATTCCATTGACTTTCTACCGGTATCAATCCGCTTCAGTTACAACGGTTGCGTCACATATTCGTACCAACATGTATTTAGCGATATTTTTCACATATTAATAGGTTGCATCGTTTTTAACAATGAAACGATTGACTGTGGGACTTAGTTGAACTATCTTTTGACTGTGACCTGATAAATGTGATAAATGAGACAATTGGACTCCAAGAAAAAACATTTTTCTTAATTTGACGTGATTGCCGGAACTCAGCGATTACACTGGGCGCTGTGGTAGCGCTTTATTTAAAAATTTAGATTAATAAGTCATGTTTTACTGTGGGACCAATCCTAGCCGTTATTGCGCGCTAAAGAAATAGCGACAGTTTCAAAAACTACATTTCATTGACTTTCTAACGTAGTCAGTCCGTTTGAGTTACAACGGTTGGGTCACATATTGGTACCAACATGTATTTAGCGATATTTTCCTGAGATTACTAGGTTGCATCACTATTAACAATGAAACGATTGACTGTGGGACTTAAATGAACTAACTTTGCACCGTGACCTGATAAATGTGATAAATGAGACAATTGGACTCCAAGAAAAAACATTTTTCTTAACTTGACGTGATTGCCGGAACTCAGCGATTACACTGGGCGCTGTGGTTGCGCTTCATTTAAAAATTTAGATAAATAAGTCATTTTTTACTGTGGGACCAATCCTATCCGTTATCGCGCGCTGAAGATATAGCGACAGTTTCAAAAACTAAATTTCATTGACTTTCTAACGGTGTTAGTCCGTTTGAGTTGCAATGGTTGGGTCACATATTCGTACCAACATGTATTTAGCGATAATTTTCTGATATTACTAGGTTGCATCGCTTTTAACAATGAAACGATTGACTGTGGGACTTAATTGAACTAACCTTGGACTGTGACCTGATAAATGTGATAAATGAGAAAATTGGACTCCAAGAAATAATATTCTTCTTAATTTGACATGATTGCCGGACCTCAGGGATTACACTGGGCGCTGTGGTAGCGCTTTATTTAAAGATTTAGATAAATAAGTCATTTTTAACTGTGGGACCAATCCTATCCGTTATCGCGCACTGAAGAAATAGGGACAGTTTCCAAAACTACATTTCATTGACTTTGTAACGGTCTCAGTCCGTTTGAGTTAAAACGGTTGTGTCACATATTCGTACCAACATGTATTCAGCGATATTTTTCTGATATTACTAGGTTGCATCGCTTTTAACAATGAAACGATTGACTGTGGGACTTAATTGAACTAACTTTGGACTGCGACCTGATAAATGTTATAAATGAAAGAATTGAACTCCAAGAAATAACATTCTTTTTAATTTGACGTGATTGCCGGAACTCACCGATTACACTGGGCACTGTGATAGCGCTTTATATAAAAATTTAGATAAATAAATCATTCTTTACTCTGGTACCAATCCTATCCGTTATCAGACGCTGAAGAAATAGCGGCAGTTTCAAAAACTGCATTTCATTGACTTTCAAACGGTGTCAGTCCGTTTAAGGTACAACGGTTTGGTCACATATTCGTACCAACATGTATTTAGCGATTTTTTTCTGATATTACTAGGTAGCATCACTTTTAAAAATAAAACGATTGACTGTAGGACTTAATTGAACTAACTTTGGACTGTGACCTGATAAATGTGATAAATGAGACAATTGGACTCCAAGAAATAACATTTTTCTTAATTTGACGTGATTGCCGGAACTCAGCGGTTACACTGGGCGCTGTTGTAGCGCTTCATTTAAAAATATAAATAAGTAAGTCATTCTTTACTGTGGGACCAATCCTAGCCGTTATTGCCCGCTGAAGATGTAGCAACAGTTTCAAAAACCACATTCCATTGACTTTCTACCGGTATCAATCCGCTTCAGTTACAACGGTTGCGTCACATATTCGTACCAACATGTATTTAGCGATATTTTTCACATATTAATAGGTTGCATCGTTTTTAACAATGAAACGATTGACTGTGGGACTTAGTTGAACTAACTTTTGACTGTGACCTGATAAATGTGATAAATGAGACAATTGGACTCCAAGAAAAAACATTTTTCTTAATTTGATGTGATTGCCGGAACTCAGCGATTACACTGGGCGCTGTGGTAGCGCTTTATTTAAAAATTTAGATTAATAAGTCATGTTTTACTGTGGGACCAATCCTAGCCGTTATTGCGCGCTAAAGAAATATCGACAGTTTCAAAAACTACATTTCATTGACTTTCTAACGTAGTCAGTCCGTTTGAGTTACAACGGTTGGGTCACATATTGGTACCAACATGTATTTAGCGATATTTTCCTGAGATTACTAGGTTGCATCACTATTAACAATGAAACGATTGACGGTGGGACTTAAATGACCTAACTTTGCACCGTGACCTGATAAATGTGATAAATGAGACAATTGGACTCCAAGAAAAAACATTTTTCTTAACTTGACGTGATTGCCGGAACTCAGCGATTACACTGGGCGCTGTGGTTGCGCTTCATTTAAAAATTTAGATAAATAAGTCATTTTTTACTGTGGGACCAATCCTATCCGTTATCGCGCGCTGAAGATATAGCGACAGTTTCAAAAACTAAATTTCATTGACTTTCTAACGGTGTCAGTCCGTTTGAGTTGCAATGGTTGGGTCACATATTCGTACCAACATGTATTTAGCGATAATTTTCTGATATTACTAGGTTGCATCGCTTTTAACAATGAAACGATTGACTGTGGGACTTAATTGAACTAACCTTGGACTGCGACCTGATAAATGTTATAAATGAGAGAATTGAACTCCAAGAAATAACATTCTTTTTAATTTGACGTGATTGCTGGAACTCACCGATTACACAGGGCACTGTGATAGCGCTTTATATAAAAATTTAGATAAATAAATCATTCTTTACTCTGGTACCAATCCTATCCGTTATCAGGCGCTGAAGAAATAGCGGCAGTTTCAAAAACTGCATTTCATTGACTTTCAAACGGTGTCAGTCCGTTTAAGGTACAACGGTTTGGTCACATATTCGTACCAACATGTATTCAGCGATATTTTTCTGATATTACTAGGTTGCATCGCTTTTAACAATGAAACGATTGACTGTGGGACTTAATTGAACTAACTTTGGACTGCGACCTGATAAATGTTATAAATGAGAGAATTGAACTCCAAGAAATAACATTCTTTTTAATTTGACGTGATTGCCGGAACTCACCGATTACACTGGGCACTGTGATAGCGCTTTATATAAAAATTTAGATAAATAAATCATTCTTTACTCTGGTACCAATCCTATCCGTCATCAGGCGCTGAAGAAATAGCGGCAGTTTCAAAAACTGCATTTCATTGACTTTCAAACGGTGTCAGTCCGTTTAAGGTACAACGGTTGCGTCACATATTCGTACCAACATGTATTTAGCGATATTTTTCACATATTAATAGGTTGCATCGTTTTTAACAATGAAACGATTGACTGTGGGACTTAAATGACCTAACTTTGCACCGTGACCTGATAAATGTGATTAATGAGACAATTGGACTCCAAGAAAAAACATTTTTCTTAACTTGACGTGATTGCCGGAACTCAGCGATTACACTGGGCGCTGTGGTTGCGCTTCATTTAAAAATTTAGATAAATAAGTCATTTTTTACTGTGGGACCAATCCTATCCGTTATCGCGCGCTGAAGATATAGCGACAGTTTCAAAAACTAAATTTCATTGACTTTCTAACGGTGTCAGTCCGTTTGAGTTGCAATGGTTGGGTCACATATTCGTACCAACATGTATTTAGCGATAATTTTCTGATATTACTAGGTTGCATCGCTTTTAACAATGAAACGATTGACTGTGGGACTTAATTGAACTAACTTTGGACTGCGACCTGATAAATGTTATAAATGAGAGAATTGAACTCCAAGAAATAACATTCTTTTTAATTTGACGTGATTGCCGGAACTCACCGATTACACTGGGCACTGTGATAGCGCTTTATATAAAAATTTAGGTAAATAAATCATTCTTTACTCTGGTACCAATCCTATCCGGTATCAGGCGCTGAAGAAATAGCGGCAGTTTCAAAAACTGCATTTCATTGACTTTCAAACGGTGTCAGTCCGTTTAAGGTACAACAGTTGCGTCACATATTCGTACCAACATGTATTTAGCGATATTTTTCACATATTAATAGGTTGCATCGTTTTTAACAATGAAACGATTGACTGTGGGACTTAGTTGAACTAACATTTGACTGTGACCTGATAAATGTGATAAATGAGACAATTGGACTCCAAGAAAAAACATTTTTCTTAATTTCACGTGATTCACTGGGCGCTGTGGTAGCGCTTTATTTAAAAATTTAGATTAATAAGTCATTTTTTACTGTGTGACCAATCCTAGCCGTTATTGCGCGCTAAAGAAATAGCGACAGTTTCAAAAACTACATTTCATTGACTTTCTAACGTAGTCAGTCCGTTTGAGTTACAACGGTTGGGTCACATATTGGTACCAACATGTATTTAGCGATATTTTCCTGAGATTACTAGGTTGCATCACTATTAACAATGAAACGATTGACTGTGGGACTTAAATGAACTAACTTTGCACCGTGACCTGATAAATGTGATAAATGAGACAATTGGACTCCAAGAAAAAACATTTTTCTTAACTTGACGTGATTGCCGGAACTCAGCGATTACACTGGGCGCTGTGGTTGCGCTTCATTTAAAAATTTAGATAAATAAGTCATTTTTTACTGTGGGACCAATCCTATCCGTTATCGCGCGCTGAAGATATAGCGACAGTTTCAAAAACTAAATTTCATTGACTTTCTAACGGTGTCAGTCCGTTTGAGTTGCAATGGTTGGGTCACATATTCGTACCAACAAGTATTTAGCGATAATTTTCTTATATTTCTAGGTTGCATCGCTTTTAACAATGAAACGATTGACTGTGGGACTTAATTGAACTAACCTTGGACTGTGACCTGATAAATGTGATAAATGAGGCAATTGAACTCCAAGAAATAACATTCTTCTTAATTTGACGTGATTGCCGGAACTCAGCGATTACACTGGGCGCTGTGGTAGCGCTTCATTTGAAAATTTAGATAAATAAATCATTCTTTACTGTGGGACCAATCCTATCCGTTATCGCGCGCTGAAGAAATAGCGACAGTTTCAAAAACTATATTTCATTGACTTTCTAACGGTGTCAGTCCGTTTGAGTTGCAATGGTTAACAGTGAAACGATTGACTGTGGGACTTCAATGAACTAACTTTGGACTGTGACCTGATAAATGTGATAAATGAAAAAATTGGACTCCAAGAAATAACATTCTTCTTTATTTGACATGATTGCCGGAACTCAGGGATTACACTGGGCGCTGTGTTAGCGCTACATTTAAAAATTTAGATTTATCAGTCATTTTTTGCTGTGGGACAAATCCTAGCCGTTATCGCGCGCTGAAGAAATAGCGACAGTTTCAAAAACTACATTTCATTGACTTTCTAACGGTGTCAGTCCATTTGAGTTACAACGGTTGGGTCACATATTAGTACCAACATGTATTTAGCGATAATTTTCTGATATTACTAGGTTGCATCGCTTTTAACAATGAAACGATTGACTGTGGGACTTAATTGAACTAACCTTGGTCTGTGACCTGATAAATGTGATAAATGAGAAAACTGGACTCCAAGAAATCACATTCTTCTTAATTTGACAAGATTGCCGGAACTCAGCGATTACACTGGGCGCTGCGGTAGCGCTTCATTTAAACATTCAGATTTATAAGTCATTATTTACTGTGGGAACAATCCTAGCCGTTATCGGGCGCTGAAAAGAAATAGCGACAGTTTCAAAAACTACATTTCATTGACTTTCTAACGGTGTCAGTCCGTTTGAGTTACACCAGTTGGGTCACATATTCGTACCAACATGTATTTAGCGATATTTATCTGATATTACTAGGTTGCATCGCTTTTAACAGTGAAAGGATTGACTGTGCGACTTAAATGAATTAACTTTGGACTGTGACCTGATAAATGTGATAAATGAGAAAATTGGACTCCAAGAAATAATATTCTTCTTTATTTGACATGATTGCCGGAACTCAGGGATTACACTGGGCGCTGTGTTAGCGCTTCATTTAAAAATTTAGATTTATCAGTCATTTTTTACTGTAGGACCAATCCTAGCCGTTATCGCTCGCTGCACAAATAGCGCCAGTTTCAAAAACTACATTTCATTGACTTTCTCACGGTGTCAGTCCGTTTGAGTTACAACGGTTGGGTCACATATTCGTACCGAGATATATTTAGCGATATTTTTCTGAGATTACTAGGTTGTACCGCTTTAAACAATGAAACTATTGACTGTGGGACTTAATTGAGCTAACTTTGGACTGTGACCTGATAAGTGTGATAAATGAGACAAATGGACTCAAAAACAACATTCTTCTTAATTTGACGTGATTGCCGGAACTCAGCGATTACACTGGGCGCTGTGGTAGCGCTTCATTTAAAAATTTAGATAAATAAATCATTCTTTACTGTGGGACCAATCCTATCCGTTATCGCCCGCTGAAGAAATAGCGACAGTTTCAAAAACTACATTTCATTGACTTTCTAACAGTGTCAGTCCTATTGAGTTACAACGTTTGGGTCACATATTCGTACCAACATGTGGGTAGCGATATTTGCCTGATATTACTAGGTTGCATCACTTTTAACAGTGAAACGATTGACTGTGGGACTTTATTGAACTAACTTTGGACTGTGACCTGATAAATGTGATAAATGAGAAAACTGGACTCAACAAAAACATTCTTCCTAATTTTACGTGATTGCCGGAACTCAGCGATTACACTGGGCGCTGTGGTAGCGCTTTATTTAAAAATTTATATTAATAAGTCATGTTTTTACTGTGGGACCAATCCTAGCCGTTATTGCCCGCTAAAGAAATAGCGACAGTTTCAAAAACTAGATTTCATTGACTTTCTAACGGTGTCAGTCCGTTTGAGTTACAACGGTTGGGTGACATATTGGTACCAACATGTATTTAGCGATATTTTTTTGAGATTACTTGGTTGCATCGCTATTAACAATGAAACGATTGACTGTGGGACTTAATTGAGCTAACTTTGGACCGTGACCTGATAAATGGGATAAATGAGACAATTGGACTCCAAGAAAAAACATTCTTCTTAACTTGACGTGATTGCCGGAACTCAGCGATTACACTGGGCTCTGTGGTTGCGCTTCATTTAAAAATTTAGATAAATAAGTCATTTTTTACTGTGGGACCAATCCTATCCGTTATAGTGCGCTGAAGAAATAGCGACAGTTTCAAAAATTACATTTCATTGACTTTCTAACGGTGTCAGTCCGTTTGAGTTACAACGGTTGGGTCACATATTCGTACCAACATGTGGGTAGCGATATTTGCCTGATATTACTAGGTTGCATCGCTTTTAACAGTGAAACGATTCACTGTGGGAATTAATTGAACTAACTTTGGACTGTGACCTGATAAATGTGATAAATGAGAAAACTGGACTCCATGAAATAACATTCTTCTTAATTTGACAAGATTGCCGGAACTCAGCGATTACAGTGGGCGCTGTGGTAGCGCTTCATTTAAACATATAGATTTATAAGTCATTATTTACTGTGGGACCAATCCTAACCGTTATCGCGCGCTGAAGAAATAGCGACAGTTTCAAAAACTACATTTCATTGACTTTCTAACGGTGTCAGTCCGTTTGAGTTACACCAGTTGGGTCACATATTCGTACCAACATGTATTTAGCGATATTTATCTGATATTACTAGGATGCATCGCTTTTAACAGTGAAACGATTGACTGTGCGACTTAAATGAACTAACTTTGGACTGTGACCTGATAAATGTGATAAATGAGAAAATTGGACTCCAAGAAATAATATTCTTCTTTTTTTGACATGATTGCCGGAACTCAGGGATTACACTGGGCGCTGTGTTAGCGCTTCATTTAAAAATTTAGATTTATCAGTCATTTTTTACTGTGGGACCAATCCTAGCCGTTATCGCTCACTGCACAACTAGCGCCAGTTTCAAAAACTACATTTCATTGACTTTCTCACGGTGTCGGTCCGTTTGAGTTACAACGGTTGGGTCACATATTCGTACCGAGATATATTTAGCGATATTTTTCTGAGATTACTAGGTTGTACCGCTTTCAACAATGAAACTACTGACTGTGGGACTTAATTGAGCTAACTTTGGACTGTGACCTGATAAGTGTGATAAATGAGACAATTGGACTCAAAAAAAACATTCTTCTTAATTTGACGTGATTGCCGGAACTCAGCGATTACACTGGGCGCTGCGGTAGCGCTTCATTTAAACATTCAGATTTATAAGTCATTATTTACTGTGGGAACAATCCTAGCCGTTATCGGGCGCTGAAAAGAAATAGCGACAGTTTCAAAAACTACATTTCATTGACTTTCTAACGGTGTCAGTCCGTTTGAGTTACACCAGTTGGTTCACATATTCGTACCAACATGTATTTAGCGATATTTATCTGATATTACTAGGTTGCATCTCTTTTAACAGTGAAAGGATTGACTGTGCGACTTAAATGAACTAACTTTGGACTGTGACCTGATAAATGTGATAAATGAGAAAATTGGACTCCAAGAAATAATATTCTTCTTTATTTGATATGATTGCCGGAACTCAGGGATTACACTGGGCGCTGTGTTAGCGCTTCATTTAAAAATTTAGATTTATCAGTCATTTTTTACTGTAGGACCAATCCTAGCCGTTATAGCTCGCTGCACAAATAGCGCCAGTTTCAAAAACTACATTTCATTGACTTTCTCACGGTGTCAGTCCGTTTGAGTTACAACGGTTGGGTCACATATTCGTACCGAGATATATTTAGCGATATTTTTCTGAGATTACTAGGTTGTACCGCTTTAAACAATGAAACTATTGACTGTGGGACTTAATTGAGCTAACTTTGGACTGTGACCTGATAAGTGTGATAAATGAGACAAATGGACTCAAAAACAACATTCTTCTTAATTTGACGTGATTGCCGGAACTCAGCGATTACACTGGGCGCTGTGGTAGCGCTTCATTTAAAAATTTAGATAAATAAATCATTCTTTACTGTGGGACCAATCCTATCCGTTATCGCCCGCTGAAGAAATAGCGACAGCTTCAAAAACTACATTTCATTGACTTTCTAACGGTGTCAGTCCTATTGAGTTACAACGTTTGGGTCACATATTCGTACCAACATGTGGGTAGCGATATTTGCCTGATATTACTAGGTTGCATCGCTTTTAAAAGTGAAACTATTGACTGTGGGACTTAATTGAGCTAACTTTGGACTGTGACCTGATAAGTGTGATAAATGAGACAATTGGACTCAAAAAAAACATTCTTCTTAATTTGACGTGATTGCCGGAACTCAGCGATTACACTGGGCGCTG
Organism: Hydractinia symbiolongicarpus; assembly: GCF_029227915.1. Lineage (NCBI taxonomy): Eukaryota > Metazoa > Cnidaria > Hydrozoa > Anthoathecata > Hydractiniidae > Hydractinia > Hydractinia symbiolongicarpus. The sequence continues at coordinate 33,678,989 of NC_079878.1, read as the reverse complement.
CGGTAGCGCTTCATTTAAACATTCAGATTTATAAGTCATTATTTACTGTGGGAACAATCCTAGCCGTTATCGGGCGCTGAAAAGAAATAGCGACAGTTTCAAAAACTACATTTCATTGACTTTCTAACGGTGTCAGTCCGTTTGAGTTACACCAGTTGGGTCACATATTCGTACCAACATGTATTTAGCGATATTTATCTGATATTACTAGGTTGCATCTCTTTTAACAGTGAAAGGATTGACTGTGCGACTTAAATGAACTAACTTTGGACTGTGACTTGATAAATGTGATAAATGAGAAAATTGGACTCCAAGAAATAATATTCTTCTTTATTTGATATGATTGCCGGAACTCAGGGATTACACTGGGCGCTGTGTTAGCGCTTCATTTAAAAATTTAGATTTATCAGTCATTTTTTACTGTAGGACCAATCCTAGCCGTTATAGCTCGCTGCACAAATAGCGCCAGTTTCAAAAACTACATTTCATTGACTTTCTCACGGTGTCAGTCCGTTTGAGTTACAACGGTTGGGTCACATATTCGTACCGAGATATATTTAGCGATATTTTTCTGAGATTACTAGGTTGTACCGCTTTAAACAATGAAACTATTGACTGTGGGACTTAATTGAGCTAACTTTGGACTGTGATCTGATAAGTGTGATAAATGAGACAAATGGACTCAAAAACAACATTCTTCTTAATTTGACGTGATTGCCGGAACTCAGCGATTACACTGGGCGCTGTGGTAGCGCTTCATTTAAAAATTTAGATAAATAAATCATTCTTCACTGTGGGACCAATCCTATCCGTTATCGCCCGCTGAAGAAATAGCGACAGCTTCAAAAACTACATTTCATTGACTTTCTAACGGTGTCAGTCCTATTGAGTTACAACGTTTGGGTCACATATTCGTACCAACATGTGGGTAGCGATATTTGCCTGATATTACTAGGTTGCATCGCTTTTAACAGTGAAACGATTGACTGTGGGACTTTATTGAACTAACTTTGGACTGTGACCTGATAAATGTGATAAATGAGAAAACTGGACTCAACAAAAACATTCTTCCTAATTTTACGTGATTGCCAGAACTCAGCGATTACACTGGGCGCTGTGGTAGCGCTTTATTTAAAAATTTATATTAATAAGTCATGTTTTTACTGTGGGACCAATCCTAGCCGTTATTGCCCGCTAAATAAATAGCGACAGTTTCAAAAACTAGATTTCATTGACTTTCTAACGGTGTCAGTCCGTTTGAGTTACAACGGTTGGGTGACATATTGGTACCAACATGTATTTAGCGATATTTTTTTGAGATTACTTGGTTGCATCGCTATTAACAATGAAACGATTGACTGTGGGACTTAATTGAGCTAACTTTGGACCGTGACCTGATAAATGGGATAAATGAGACAATTGGACTCCAAGAAAAAACATTCTTCTTAACTTGACGTGATTGCCGGAACTCAGCGATTACACTGGGCTCTGTGGTTGCGCTTCATTTAAAAATTTAGATAAATAAGTCATTTTTTACTGTGGGACCAATCCTATCCGTTATAGTGCGCTGAAGAAATAGCGACAGTTTCAAAAATTACATTTCATTGACTTTCTAACGGTGTCAGTCCGTTTGAGTTACAACGGTTGGGTCACATATTCGTACCAACATGTGGGTAGCGATATTTGCCTGATATTACTAGGTTGCATCGCTTTTAACAGTGAAACGAATCACTTTGGGAATTAATTGAACTAACTTTGGACTGTGACCTGATAAATGTGATAAATGAGAAAACTGGACTCCATGAAATAACATTCTTCTTAATTTGACAAGATTGCCGGAACTCAGCGATTACAGTGGGCGCTGTGGTAGCGCTTCATTTAAACATATAGATTTATAAGTCATTATTTACTGTGGGAGCAATCCTAACCGTTATCGCGCGCTGAAGAAATAGCGACAGTTTCAAAAACTACATTTCATTGACTTTCTAACGGTGTCAGTCCGTTTGAGTTACACCAGTTGGGTCACATATTCGTACCAACATGTATTTAGCGATATTTATCTGATATTACTAGTTTGCATCGCTTTTAACAGTGAAACGATTGACTGTGCGACTTAAATGAACTAACTTTGGACTGTGACCTGATAAATGTGATAAATGAGAAAATTGGACTCCAAGAAATAATATTCTTCTTTATTTGACATGATTGTCGGAACTCAGGGATTACACTGGGCGCTGTGTTAGCGCTTCATTTAAAAATTTAGATTTATCAGTCATTTTTTACTGTGGGACCAATCCTAGCCGTTATCGCTCACTGCACAAATAGCGCCAGTTTCAAAAACTACATTTCATTGACTTTCTCACGGTGTCGGTCCGTTTGAGTTACAACGGTTGGGTCACATATTCGTACCGAGATATATTTAGCGATATTTTTCTGAGATTACTAGGTTGTACCGCTTTCAACAATGAAACTATTGACTGTGGGACTTAATTGAGCTAACTTTGGACTGTGACCTGATAAGTGTGATAAATGAGACAATTGGACTCAAAAAAAACATTCTTCTTAATTTGACGTGATTGCCGGAACTCAGCGATTACACTGGGCGCTGTGGTAGCGCTTCATTTAAAAATTTAGATAAATAAATCATACTTTACTGTGGGACCAATCCTATCCGTTATCGCCCGCTGAAGAAATAGCGACAGTTTCAAAAACTACATTTCATTGACTTTGTAACGGTGTCAGTCCATTTGAGTTACAACGTTTGGGTCACATATTCGTACCAACATGTGGGTAGCGATATTTGCCTGATATTACTAGGTTGCATCGCTTTTAACAGTGAAACGATTGACTGTGGGACTTAATTGAACTAACTTTGGATTGGACTCAAAAAAAACATTCTTCCTAAATTGACGTGATTGCCGGAACTCAGCGATTACACTGGGCGCTGTGGTAGCGCTTTATTTAAAAATTTAGATTAATAAGTCATTTTTTTACTGTGGGACCAATCATAGCCGTTATTGCGCGCTAAAGAAATAGCGACAGTTTCAAAAACTAGATTTCATTGACTTTCTAACGGTGTCAGTCCGTTTGAGTTACAACAGTTGTGTGACATATTCGTACCAACATGTGGGTAGCGATATTTGCCTGATATTACTAGGTTGCATCGCTTTTAACAGTGAAACGATTGACTGTGGGACTTAATTGAACTAACTTTGGACTGTGACCTGATAAATGTGATAAATGAGAAAACTGGACTCCAAGAAATAACATTTTTCTTAATTTGACAAGATTGCCGGAACTCAGCGATTACACTGGGTGCTGTGGTAGCGATTCATTTAAACATTCAGATTTATAAGTCATTATTTACTGTGGGACCAATCCTAGCCGTTATCGCGCGCTGAAGAAATAGCGACAGTTTCAAAAACTACATTTCATTGACTTTCTCACGGTGTCAATCCGCTTCAGTTACAACGGTTGCGTCGCATATTCGTACCAACATGTATTTAGCGATATTTTCCTGAGATTACTAGGTTGCATCGCTATTAACAATGAAACGATTGACTGTGGGACTTAAATGAACTAACTTTGCACCGTGACCTGATTAATGTGATAAATGAGACAATTGGACTCCAAGAAATAACAATTTTCTTAATTTGACGTGATTGCTGGAACTCAGCGATTACACTGGGCGCTGTGGTAGCGCTTCATTTAAAAATATAAATAAGTAAGTCATTCTTTACTGTGGGACCAATCCCAGCCGTTATTGCGCGCTGAAGATGTAGCAACAGTTTCAAAAACCACATTTCATTGACTTTCTACGAGTATCAATCCGCTTCAGTTACAACAGTTGCGTCACATATTCGTACCAACATGTATTTAGCGATATTTTTCACATATTAATGGGTTGCATCGCTTTTAACAATGAAACGATTGACTGTGGGACTTAATTGAACTAACTTTGGACTGTGACCTGATAAATGTGATAAATGAGACAATTGGACTCCAAGAAAAACATTTTTCTTAATATGACGTGTTTGCCGGAACTCAGCGATTACACTGGGCGCTGTGGTAGCGCTTTATTTAAAAATTTAGATTAATAAGTCATTTTTTACTGTGGGACCAATCCTAGCCGTTATTGCGCGCTAAAGAAATAGCGACAGTTTCAAAAACTACATTTCATTGACTTTCTAACGTAGTCAGTCCGTTTGAGTTACAACGGTTGAGTCACATTTTGGTACCAACATGTATTTAGCGATATTTTCCTGAGATTACTAGGTTGCATCGCTATTAACAATGAAACGATTGAATGTGGGACTTAAATGAACTAACTTTGCACCGTGACCTGATAAATGCAATAAATGAGACAATTGGACTCCAAGAAAAAACATTCTTCTTAACTTGACGTGATTGCCGGAACTCAGCGATTACACTGGGCGCTGTGGTTGCGCTTCATTTAAAAATTTAGATAAATAATACATTTTTTACTGTGGGACCAATCCTATCCGTTATCGCGCGCTAAAGAAATAGCGACAGTTTCAAACACTGCATTTCATTGACTTTCTAACGGTGTCAGTCCGTTTGAGTTGCAATGGTTGGGTCACATATTTGTACCAACATGTATTTTGCGATATTTACCTGATATTACTAGCTTGCATCGCTTTTAACAGTGAAACGATTGACTGTGGGACTTAAATGAACTAACTTTGGACTGTGACCTGATAAATGTGATAAATGAGAAAATGGGACTCCAAGAAATAACATTCTTCTTTATTTGACATGATTGCCGGAACTCAGGGATTACACTGGGCGCTGTGGTAGTGCATCATTAAAAAATTTGGATTTATAAGTCATTTTTTACTGTGGGACCAATCCTATCCGTTATCGCCCGCTGAAGAAATAGTGACAGTTTCAAAAACTAGATTTCATTGACTTTCTAACGGTGTCAGTCAGTTTGAGTTACAATGGTTGGTTCACATATTCGTACCAACATGTGGGTAGCGATATTTGCCTGATATTACTAGGTTGCATCGCTTTTAACAGTGAAACGATTGACTGTGGGACTTAATTGAACTAACTTTGGACTGTGACCTGATAAATGTGATAAATGAGAAAACTGGACTCCAAGAAATAACATTCTTCTTAATTTGACAAGATTGCCGGAACTCAGCAATTACACTGGGCGCTGTGGTAGCGCTTCATTTAAACATTCAGATTTATAAGTCATTATTTACTGTGGGACCAATCCTAGCCGTTATCGCGCGCTGAAGAAATAGCGACAGTTTCAAAAACTACATTTCATTGACTTTCTAACGGTGTCAGTCCGTTTGAGTTACACCGGTTGGGTCACATATTCGTACAAACATGTATTTAGCGATATTTATCTGATATTACTAGGTTGCATCGCTTTTAACAGTGAAACGATTGACTGTGGGACTTAAATGAACTAACTTTGGACTGTGACCTGATAAATGTGATAAATGAGAAAATTGGACTCCAAGAAATAACATTCTTCTTTATTTGACATGATTGCCGGAACTCAGGGATTACACTGGGCGCTGTGTTAGCGCTTCATTTAAAAATTTAGATTTATCAGTCATTTTTTACTGTGGGACCAATCCTAGCTGTTATTGCCCGCTGAACAAATAGCGACAGTTTCAAAAACTACATTTCATTGACTTTCTCACGGTGTCAGTCCGTTTGAGTTACAACGGTTGGGTCACATATTCGTACCAACATGTGGGTAGCGATATTTGCCTGATATTACTAGGTTGCATCGCTTTTAACAGTGAAGCGATTGACTGTGGGACTTAATTGAACTAACATTGGACTGTGACCTGATAAATGTGATAAATGAGAAAACTGGACTCCAAGAAATAACATTCTTCTTAATTTGACAAGATTGCCGGAACTCAGCGATTACACTGGGCGCTTTGGTAGCGCTTCATTTAAACATTCAGATTTATAAGTCATTATTTACTGTGGGACCAATCCTAGCCGTTATCGCGCGCTGAAGAAATAGCGACAGTTTCAAAAGCTACATTTCATTGACTTTCTAACGGTGTCAGTCCGTTTGAGTTACACGGGTTGGGTCACATATTCGTACAAACATGTATTTAGCGATGTTTATCTGATATTACTAGGTTGCATCGCTTTTAACAGTGAAACGATTGACTGTGGGACTTAAATGAACTAACTTTGGACTGTGACCTGATAAATGTGATAAATGAGAAAATTGGACTCCAAGAAATAACATTCTTCTTTATTTGACATGATTGCCGGAACTCAGGGATTACACTGGGCGCTGTGTTAGCGCTTCATTTAAAAATTTAGATTTATCAGTCATTTTTTACTGTGGGACCAATCCTAGCTGTTATTGCCCGCTGAACAAATAGCGACAGTTTCAAAAACTACATTTCATTGACTTTCTCACGGTGTCAGTCCGTTTGAGTTACAACGGTTGGGTCACATATTCGTACCAACATGTGGGTAGCGATATTTGCCTGATATTACTAGGTTGCATCGCTTTTAACAGTGAAGCGATTGACTGTGGGACTTAATTGAACTAACATTGGACTGTGACCTGATAAATGTGATAAATGAGAAAACTGGACTCCACGAAATAACATTCTTCTTAATTTGACAAGATTGCCGGAACTCAGCGATTACACTGGGCGCTTTGGTAGCGCTTCATTTAAACATTCAGATTTATAAGTCATTATTTACTGTGGGACCAATCCTAGCCGTTATGGCGCGCTGAAGAAATAGCGACAGTTTCAAAAACTACATTTCATTGACTTTCTAACGGTGTCAGTCCGTTTGAGTTACACCGGTTGGGTCACATATTCGTACAAACATGTATTTAGCGATATTTATCTGATATTACTAGGTTGCATCGCTTTTAACAGTGAAACGATTGACTGTGGGACTTAAATGAACTAACTTTGGACTGTGACCTGATAAATGTGATAATTGAGAAAACTGGACTCCAAGAAATAACATTCTTCTTAATTTGACAAGATTGCCGGAACTCAGCGATTACACTGGGCGCTTTGGTAGCGCTTCATTTAAACATTCAGATTTATAAGTCATTATTTACTGTGGGACCAATCCTAGCCGTTATCGCGCGCTGAAGAAATAGCGACAGTTTCAAAAACTACATTTCATTGACTTTATAACGGTGTCAGTCCGTTTGAGTTACACTGGTTGGGTCACATATTCGTACAAACATGTATTTAGCGATGTTTATCTGATATTACTAGGTTGCATCGCTTTTAACAGTGAAACGATTGACTGTGGGACTTAAATGAACTAACTTTGGACTGTGACCTGATAAATGTGATAAATGAGAAAATTGGACTCCATGAAATAACATTCTTCTTTATTTGACATGATTGCCGGAACTCAGGGATTACACTGGGCGCTGTGTTAGCGCTTCATTTAAAAATTTAGATTTATCAGTCATTTTTTACTGTGGGACCAATCCTAGCTGTTATTGCCCGCTGAACAAATAGCGACAGTTTCAAAAACTACATTTCATTGACTTTCTCACGGTGTCAGTCCGTTTGAGTTACAACGGTTGGGTCACATATTCGTACCAACATGTGGGTAGCGATATTTGCCTGATATTACTAGGTTGCATCGCTTTTAACAGTGAATCGATTGACTGTGGGACTTAATTGAACTAACATTGGACTGTGACCTGATAAATGTGATAAATGAGAAAACTGGACTCCACGAAATAACATTCTTCTTAATTTGACAAGATTGCCGGAACTCAGCGATTACACTGGGCGCTTTGGTAGCGCTTCATTTAAACATTCAGATTTATAAGTCATTATTTACTGTGGGACCAATCCTAGCCGTTATGGCGCGCTGAAGAAATAGCGACAGTTTCAAAAACTACATTTCATTGACTTTCTAACGGTGTCAGTCCGTTTGAGTTACACCGGTTGGGTCACATATTCGTACAAACATGTATTTAGCGATATTTATCTGATATTACTAGGTTGCATCGCTTTTAACAGTGAAACGATTGACTGTGGGACTTAAATGAACTAACTTTGGACTGTGACCTGATAAATGTGATAATTGAGAAAACTGGACTCCAAGAAATAACATTCTTCTTAATTTGACAAGATTGCCGGAACTCAGCGATTACACTGGGCGCTTTGGTAGCGCTTCATTTAAACATTCAGATTTATAAGTCATTATTTACTGTGGGACCAATCCTAGCCGTTATCGCGCGCTGAAGAAATAGCGACAGTTTCAAAAACTACATTTCATTGACTTTATAACGGTGTCAGTCCGTTTGAGTTACACTGGTTGGGTCACATATTCGTACAAACATGTATTTAGCGATGTTTATCTGATATTACTAGGTTGCATCGCTTTTAACAGTGAAACGATTGACTGTGGGACTTAAATGAACTAACTTTGGACTGTGACCTGATAAATGTGATAAATGAGAAAATTGGACTCCATGAAATAACATTCTTCTTTATTTGACATGATTGCCGGAACTCAGGGATTACACTGGGCGCTGTGTTAGCGCTTCATTTAAAAATTTAGATTTATCAGTCATTTTTTACTGTGGGACCAATCCTAGCTGTTATTGCCCGCTGAACAAATAGCGACAGTTTCAAAAACTACATTTCATTGACTTTCTCACGGTGTCAGTCCGTTTGAGTTACAACGGTTGGGTCACATATTCGTACCAACATGTGGGTAGCGATATTTGCCTGATATTACTAGGTTGCATCGCTTTTAACAGTGAATCGATTGACTGTGGGACTTAATTGAACTAACATTGGACTGTGACCTGATAAATGTGATAAATGAGAAAACTGGACTCCACGAAATAACATTCTTCTTAATTTGACAAGATTGCCGGAACTCAGCGATTACACTGGGCGCTTTGGTAGCGCTTCATTTAAACATTCAGATTTATAAGTCATTATTTACTGTGGGACCAATCCTAGCCGTTATCGCGCGCTGAAGAAATAGCGACAGTTTCAAAAACTACATTTCATTGACTTTCTAACGGTGTCAGTCCGTTTGAGTTACACCGGTTGGGTCACATATTCGTACAAACATGTATTTAGCGATATTTATCTGATATTACTAGGTTGCATCGCTTTTAACAGTGAAACGATTGACTGTGGGACTTAAATGAACTAACTTTGGACTGTGACCTGATAAATGTGATAAATGAGACAATTGGACTCAAAAAAACATTCTTTTTAATTTGACGTGATTGCCGGAACTCAGCGATTACACTGGGCGCTGTGGTAGCGCTTTATTTAAAAATTTAGATTAATAAATCATTTTTTTACTGTGGGACCAATCCTAGCCGTTATTGCGCGCTAAAGAAATAGCGACAGTTTCAAAAACTACATTTTATTGACTTTCTAACGTAGTCAGTCAGTTTGAGTTACAACGGTTGGGTGACATATTGGTACTAACATGTATTTAGCGATATTTTTCTGAGATTACTTGGTTGCATCGCTATTAACAATGAAACGATTGACTGTGGGACTTAATTGAGCTAACTTTGGACCGTGACCTAATAAATGTGATAAATGAGACAATTGGACTCCAAGAAAAAACATTCTTCTTAACTTGACGTGATTGCCGGAACTCAGCGATTACACTGGGCTCTGTGGTTGCGCTTCATTTAAAATTTTAGATAAATAATTCATTTTTTACTGTGGGACCAATCCTATCCGTTATCGCGCGCTGAAGAAATAGCGACAGTTTCAAAAACTACATTTCATTGACTTTCTAACGGTGTCAGTCCGTTGGAGTTACAACGAACGGTTGGGTCACATATCCGTACCAACATGTATTTAGCGATAATTTTCTGATATTACTAGGTTGCATCGCTTTTAACAATGAAACAATTGACTGTGGCAGTTAATTGAGCTATCTTTGGACCGTGACCTGATAAATGTGACAAATGAGACAATTGGACTCCAAGAAAAAACATTTTTCTTATTTTGACGTGATTGCCGGAACTCAGCGAATACACTGGCCTCTGTGGTAGCGCTTTATTTAAAAATTTAGATTAATAAGTCCTTTTTTACTGTGGGACCAATCCTAGCCGTTATTGCGCCCTAAAGAAGTAGCGACATTTTCAAAAACTACATTTCATTGACTTTCTAACGTAGTCAGTCCGTTTGAGTTACAATGGTTGGGTCACAAATTGGTAGCAACATGTATTTAGCGAAATTTTCCTGAGATTACTAGGTTGCATCGCTTTTAACAGTGAAACGATTGACTGTGGGACTTAAATGAACTAACTTTGAACTGTGACCTGATAAATGTGATAAAGGAGACAATTGGACTCAAAAAAAACCTTCTTCTTAAATTGACGTGATTGGCGGAACTCAGCGATTACACTGGGCGCTGTTGTAGCGCTTCATTTAAAAATTTAGATAAATAAGTCATTATTTACTGTGAAACCATTCCTCTCCGTTCTCGCGCTGTGAAGAATTAGCGACAGTTTCAAAAACTACATTTCATTAACTTTCTAACGGTGTCTGTCCGTTTGAGTTACAACGGTTGGATCACATATTCGTACCAACATGTGGGTAGCGATATTGCCTGATATTACTAGGTTGCATCACTTTTAACAGTGAAACGATTCACTGTGGGACTTAATTGAACTAACTTTGGACTGTGACCTGATAGATTGGATAAATGAGAAAAATGGACTCCAAGAAATAACATTCTTCTTAAATTGACATAATTGCCGGAACTCAGCAATTACACTGGGCGCTGTGGTAGCGCTTCATTTAGAAGTTCAGATTTATAAGTCATTTTTTACTGTGGGACCAATCCCATCCGTTATCGCCCGCTGAAGGAATAGCGACACTTTCAAAAACTAAATTTTATTGACTTTCTAACGGTGTCTGTCCGTTTGAGTTACAACGGTTGGGTCACATATTCGTACCAACATGTGTGTAGTGATATTGCCTGATATTACTAGGTTGCATCGCTTTTAACAGTGAAACGATTGACTGTGGGACTTAATTGAACTAACTTTGGACTGTGACCTGATAAATGAGATAAATGAGAAAATTAGACTTCAAGAAATAACATTCTTCTTAATTTGACATAAATGCCGGAACTCAGCGATTACACTGGGCGCTGTGGTTGCGCTTCATTTAAAAATTCAGATTTATAAGTCATTTTTTCCTATGGGACCAATCCTATCCGTTATCGCGTGCTGAAGAAATAGCGACAGTTTCAAAAACTACATTTCAATGACTTTCTAACGGTGTTAGTCCGTTTGAGTTGCAACGGTTGGGTCACAAATTCGTACCAACATGTATTTAGCAATATTTATCCGATATTTCTAGGTTGCATCGCTTTTGACAGTGAAACGATTGACTGTGGGACTTAAATGAACTAACTTTGAACTGTGACCTGATAAATGTGATAAAGGAGACAATTGGACTCAAAAAAAACATTCTTCTTACATTGACATGATTGCCGGAACTCAGCGATTACACTGGGCGCTGTGATAGCGCTTCATTTAAAAATTTAGATAAATAAGTCCTTCTTTACTGTGGAACCAATCCTATCCGTTCTCGCGCTGTGAAGAAATAGCGACAGTTTCAAAAACTACATTTCATTGACTTTCTAACGGTGTCAGTTCGCTTAAGGTACAACGGTTTGGTCACATATTCGTACCAACATGTATTTAGCGATATTTTTCTGATATTACTAGGTTGTATCACTTTAAAAATGAAACGATTGACTGTAGGATTTATTTGAACTAACTTTGAACTGTGACCTGATAAATGTAATAAAGGAGACAATTGGACTCAAAAAAAACATTGTTCTTAAATTGACGTGATTGCTGGAACTCAGCGATTACACTGGGCGCTGTGGTAGCGCTTCATTTAAAAATTCAGATTTATAAGTCATTTTTTACTGTGGGACCAATCCTAGCCGTTATCGCGCGCTGAAGAAATAGCGACAGTTTCAAAAACTACATTTCATTGACTTTCTAACGGTGTCAGTCCGTTTGAGTTACAACGGTTGGGTCACATATTCGTGCCAGCATGTATTTTGCGATATTTTTCTCATATTACTAGGTTGCATCGCTTTTAACAGTGAAACGATTGACTGTGGGACTTAATTGAACTAACCTGGGACTGTGACCTGATAAATGTGATAAATGAGAAAATTGGACTCCAAGAAATAATATTCTTCTTAATTTGACATGATAGCCGGACCTCAGGGATTACACTGGGCGCTGTGGTAGCGCTTCATTTTAAACTTTAGATTTATAAGTCACTTTTTACTGTGGAACAAATCCTATCCGTTCTCGCGCTGTGAAGAAATAGCGACAGTTTCAAAAACTACATTTCATTGACTTTCTAACGGTGTCAGTTCGCTTAAGGTACAACGGTTTGGTCACATATTCGTACCAACATGTATTTAGCGATATTTTTCTGATATTACTAGGTTGCATCACTTTAAAAATGAAACGATTGACTGTAGGATTTATTTGAACTAACTTTGGACTGTGACCTGATAAATGTGATAAATGAGACAACTGGACTCCAAGAAATAACATTTTTCTTAATTTGACATGATTGCCGGAACTCAGCGATTACACTGGGCGCTGGGGTAGCGCTTCATTTAAAAATTTAGATAAGGAAGTCATACTTTACTGTGGTACCAATCCTAGCCGTTATCGCGCGCTGAAGAAGTGGCAACAGTTTCAAAAACCACATTTCATTGAATTTCTAACGGTATCAATCCGCTTCAGTTACAACGGTTGAGTCACATATTCGTACCAACATGTATTTAGCGATAATTTTCTAATATTACTAGATTGCATCGCTTTTAACAATGCAACAATTGACTGTGGGAATTAATTGAGCTAACTTTGGACCGTGACCTGATAAATGTGACAAATGAGACAATTGGACTCCAAGAAAAAACATTCTTCTTCACTTGACGTGATTGCCGTAACTCAGCGATTACACTGGGCGCTGTGGTTGCGCTTCATTTAAAAATTTAGATAAATAAGTCATTTTTTACTGTGGGACCAATCCTAGCCGTTATCGCGCGCTGAGGAAGTGGCAACAGTTTCAAAAACTACATTTTAATGACTTTCTAACGGTGTCAGTCCGTTTGAGTTGCAACGGTTGGGTCACATATTCGTACCAACATGTATTTAGCGATATTTAACTGATATTACTAGGTTGCATCGCTTTTAACAGTGAAACGATTGACTGTGGGACTTAAATGAACTAACTTTGAACTGTGACCTGATAAATGTAATAAAGGAGACAATTGGACTAAAAAAAAACATTGTTCTTAAATTGACGTGATTGCTGGAACTCAGCGATTACACTGGGCGCTGGGGTAGCGCTTCATTTAAAAATTCAGATTTATAAGTCATTTTTTACTGTGGGACCAATCCTAGCCGTTATTGCGCGCTGAAGAAGTGGCAACAGTTTCAAAAACCACATTTCATTGACTTTCTAACGGTATCAATCCGCTTCAGTTACAACGGTTGCGTCACATATTCGTACCAACATGTATTTAGCGATAATTTTCTAATATTACTAGATTGCATCGCTTTTAACAATGCAACAATTGACTGTGGGAATTAAATGAGCTAACTTTGGACCGTGACCTGATAAATGTGACAAATGAGACAATTGGACTCCAAGAAAAAACATTCTTCTTCACTTGACGTGATTGCCGTAACTCAGCGATTACACTGGGCGCTGTGGTTGCGCTTCATTTAAAAATTTAGATAAATAAGTCATTTTTTACTGTGGGACCAATCCTATCCGTTATCATGCGCTGAAGAAATAGCGACAGTTTCAAAAACTACATTTCAATGACTTTCTAACGGTGTCAGTCCGTTTGAGTTGCAACGGTTGTGTCACATATTCGTACCAACATGTATTTAGCGATATTTAACTGATATTACTAGGTTGCATCGCTTTTAACAGTGAAACGATTGACTGTGGGACTTAAATGAACTAACTTTGAACTGTGACCTGATAAATGTAATAAAGGAGACAATTGGACTCAAAAAAAACATTGTTCTTAAATTGACGTGATTGCTGGAACTCAGCGATTACACTGGGCGCTGTGGTAGCGCTTCATTTACAAATTCAGATTTATAAGTCATTTTTTACTGTGGGACCAATCCTAGCCGTTATCGCGCGCTGAAGAAATAGCGACAGTTTCAAAAACTACATTTCATTGACTTTCTAACGGTGTCAGTCCGTTTGAGTTACAACGGTTGGGTCACATATTCGTGCCAGCATGTATTTAGCGATATTTTTGTCATATTACTAGGTTGCATCGCTTTTAACAGTGAAACGATTGACTGTGGGACTTAATTGAACTAACCTTGGACTGTGACCTGATAAATGTGATAAATGAGAAAATTGGACTCCAAGAAATAATATTCTTCTTAATTTGACATGATTGCCGGACCTCAGGGATTACACTGGGCGCTGTGGTAGCGCTTCATTTTAAAATTTAGATTTATAAGTCACTTTTTACTGTGGGACCAATCCTAGCCGATATCGCGCGCTGAAGAAATAGCGACAGTTTCATAAACTACATTTCATTGACTTTCTAACGGTGTCAGTCTGTTTGAGTTACAACGGTTGGGTCACATATTCGTACCAACATGTAATTAGCGATAATTTTCTGATATTACTAGGCTGCATCGCTTTTAACAATGAAACGATTGACTGTGGGACTTAATTGAACTAACTTTGGACTGTGACCTGATAAATGTGATAAATGAGACAATTGAACTCCAAGAAATAACATTCGTCTTAATTTGACGTGATTGCCGGAACTCAGCGATTACACTGGGCGCTGTGGTAGCGCTTCATTTAAAAATTTCAGATTTATAAGTCATTTTTTACTGTGGGACCAATCCTAGCCGTTATCGCCCGCTGAAAAAATAGCAACAGATTCAAAAGCTACATTTCATTGACTTTCTAATGGTGTCTGTCCGTTTGAGTTACAACGGTTGGGTCACATATTCGTACCAACATGTGGGTAGCGATATTGCCTGATATTACTAGGTTGCATCGCTTTTAAAAGTGAAACGACTGACTGTGGGACTTAATTGAACTAACTTTGGACTGTGACCTGATAGATTGGATAAATGAGAAAATTGGACTCCAAGAAAAAACATTCTTCTTAATTTGACATAATTGCCGGAACTCAGCGATTACACTGGGCGCTGTGGTAGCGCTTCATTTAGAAGTTCAGATTTATAAGTCATATTTTACTGTGGGAGCAATCCTATCCGTTATCGCCCGCTGAAGAAATAGCGACAGTTTCAAAAACTACATTTCATTGACTTTCTAACGGTGTCTGTCCGTTTGAGTTACAACGGTTGGGTCACATATTCGTACCAACATGCGTGTAGTGATATTGCCTGATATTACTAGGTTGCATCGCTTTTAACAGTGAAACGATTGACTGTAGGACTTAATTGAACTAACTTTGGACTGTGACCTGATAAATGTGATAAATGAGAAAATTGGACTCCAAGAAATAACATTCTTCTTAATTTGACATAATTGCCGGAACTCAGCGATTACACTGGGCGCTGTGGTAGCGCTTCATTTAAAAATTCAGATTTATAAGTCATTTTTACTGTGGGACCAATCTTAGCCGTTATCGCCCGCTGAAAAAATAGCAACAGTTTCAAAAGGTACATTTCATTGACTTTCTAATGGTGTCTGTCCGTTTGAGTGACAACGGTTGGGTCACATATTCGTACCAACATGTGGGTAGCGATATTGCCTAATATTACTAGGTTGCATCGCTTTTAACAGTGAAACAATTGACTGTGGGACTTAATTGAACTAACTTTGGAGTGTGACCTGATAGATTGGATAAATGAGAAAATTGGACTCCAAGAAATAACATTCTTCTTAATTTGACCTAATTGCCGGAACTCAGCGATTACACTGGGCGCTGTGGTAGCGCTTCATTTAGAAGTTCGGATTTATAAGTCATTTTTTACTGTGGGACCAATCCTATCCGTTATCGCCCGCTGAAGAAATAGCGACAGTTTCAAAAACTACATTTCATTGACTTTCTAACGGTGTCTGTCCGTTTGAGTTACAACGGTTGGGTCAAATATTCGTACCAACATGTGTGTAGTGATATTGCCTGATATTACTAGGTTGCATCGCTTTTAACAGTGAAACGATTGACTGTGGGACTTAATTGAACTAACTTTGGACTGTGACCTGATAAATGTGATAAATGAGAAAATTGGACTCCAAGAAATAACATTCTTCTTAATTTGACATAATTGCCAGAACTCAGCGATTACACTGGGCGCTGTGGTAGCGCTTCATTTAAAAATTCAGATTTATAAGTCATTTTTTACTGTGGGACCAATCCTAGCCGTTATCGCGCGCTGAAGAAATAGCGACAGTTTCAAAAACTACATTTCATTGACTTTCTAACGGTGTCAGTCTGTTTGAATTACAACGGTTGGGTCACATATTCGTGCCAGCATGTATTTAGCGATATTTTTCTTATATTACTAGGTTGCATCGCTTTTAACAGTGAAACGATTGACTGTGGGACTTAATTGAACTAACCTTGGACTGTGACCTGATAAATGTGATAAATGAGAAAATAGGACTCCAAGAAATAATATTTTTCTTAATTTGACATGATTGCCGGACCTCAGAGATTACACTGGGCGCTGTGGTAGCGCTTCATTTTACAATTTAGATTTATAAGTCATTTTTTACTGTGGGACCAATCCTAGCCGTTATCGCGCGCTGAAGAAATAGCGTCAGTTTCAAAAACTACATTTCATTGACTTTCTAACGGTGTCAGTTTGTTTGAGTTACAACGGTTGGGTCACATATTCGTACCAACATGTAATTAGCGATAATTTTCTGATATTACTAGGCTGCATCGCTTTTAACAATGAAACGATTGACTGTGGGACTTAATTGAACTAACTTTGGACTGTGACCTGATAAATGTGATAAATGAGACAATTGAACTCCAAGAAATAACATTCGTCTTAATTTGACGTGATTGCCGGAACTCAGCGATTACACTGGGCGCTGTGGTAGCGCTTCATTTAAAAATTTATATAAATAAATCATTCTTTACTGTGGGACCAATCCTATCCGTTATCGCCCGCTGAAAAAATAGCAACAGTTTCAAAAACTACATTTCATTGACTTTCTAATGGTGTCTGTCCGTTTGAGTTTCAACGGTTGGGTCACATATTCGTACCAACATGTGGGTAGCGATATTGCCTGATATTACTAGGTTGCATCGCTTTTAACAGTGAAACGATTGACTGTGGGACTTAATTGAACTAACTTTGGAGTGTGACCTGATAGATTGGATAAATGAGAAAATTGGACTCCACGAAATAACATTCTTCTTAATTTGACATAATTGCCGGAACTCAGCGATTACACTGGGCGCTGTGGTAGCGCTTCATTTAGAAGTTCAGATTTATAAGTCATTTTTTACTGTGGGGCCAATCCTATCCGTTATCGCCCGCTAAAGAGATAGCGACAGTTTCAAAAATTACATTTCATTGACTTTCTAACGGTGTCTGTCCGTTTGAGTTACAACGGTTGGGTCACATATTCGTACCAACATGTGTGTAGTGATATTGCGTGATATTACTAGGTTGCATCGCTTTTAAAAGTGAAACGATTGACTGTGGGACTTAATTGAACTAACTTTGGACTGTGACCTGATAAATGTGATAAATGAGAAAATTGGACTCCAAGAAATAACATTCTTCTTAATTTGACATAATTGCCGGAACTCAGCGATTACACTGAGCGCTGTGGTAGCGCTTCATTTAAAAATTCAGATTTATAAGTCATTTTTTACTGTGGGACCAATCCTAGCCGTTATCGCCCGCTGAAAAAATAGCAACAGTTTCAAAAGGTACATTTCATTGACTTTCTAATGGTGTCTGTCCGTTTGAGTTACAACGGTTGGGTCACATATTCGTACCAACATGTGGGTAGCCATATTGCCTAATATTACTAGGTTGCATCGCTTTTAACAGTGAAACGATTGACTGTGGGACCTAATTGAACTAACTTTGGACTGTGACCTGATAAATGTGATAAATGAGACAATTGAACTCCAAGAAATAACATTCGTCTTAATTTGACGTGATTGCCGGAACTCAGCGATTACACTGGGCGCTGTGGTAGCGCTTCATTTAAAAATTCAGATTTATAAGTCATTTTTTACTGTGGGACCAATCCTAGCCGTTATCGCGCGCTGAAGAAATAGCGACAGTTTCAAAAACTACATTTCATTGACTTTCTAACGGTGTCAGTCCGTTTGAGTTACAACGGTTGGGTCACATATTCGTGCCAGCATGTATTTAGCGATATTTTTCTTATATTACTAGGTTGCATCGCTTTTAACAGTGAAACGATTGACTGTGGGACTTAATTGAACTAACCTTGGACTGTGACCTGATAAATGTGATAAATGAGAAAATAGGACTCCAAGAAATAATATTTTTCTTAATTTGACATGATTGCCGGACCTCAGGGATTACAGTGGGCGCTGTGGTAGCGCTTCATTTTACAATTTAGATTTGTAAGTCATTTTTTACTGTGGGACCAATCCTAGCCGTTATCGCGCGCTGAAGAAATAGCGTCAGTTTCAAAAACTACATTTCATTGACTTTCTAACGGTGTCAGTTTATTTGAGTTACAACGGTTGGGTCACATATTCCTACCAACATGTAATTAGCGATAATTTTCTGATATTACTAGGCTGCATCGCTTTTAACAATGAAACGATTGACTGTGGGACTTAATTGAACTAACTTTGGACTGTGACCTGATAAATGTGATAAATGAGACAATTGAACTCCAAGAAATAACATTCGTCTTAATTTGACGTGATTGCCGGAACTCAGCGATTACACTGGGCGCTGTGGTAGCGCTTCATTTAAAAATTTATATAAATAAATCATTCTTTACTGTGGGACCAATCCTATCCGTTATCGCCCGCTGAAAAAATAGCAACAGTTTCAAAAACTACATTTCATTGACTTTCTAATGGTGTCTGTCCGTTTGAGTTTCAACGGTTGGGTCACATATTCGTACCAACATGTGGGTAGCGATATTGCCTGATATTACTAGGTTGCATCGCTTTTAACAGTGAAACGATTGACTGTGGGACTTAATTGAGCTAACTTTGGAGTGTGACCTGATAGATTGGATAAATGAGAAAATTGGACTCCACGAAATAACATTCTTCTTAATTTGACATAATTGCCGGAACTCAGCGATTACACTGGGCGCTGTGGTAGCGCTTCATTTAGAAGTTCAGATTTATAAGTCATTTTTTACTGTGGGGCCAATCCTATCCGTTATCGCCGCTAAAGAGATAGCGACAGTTTCAAAAACTACATTTCATTGACTTTCTAACGGTGTCTGTCCGTTTGAGTTACCAGGGTTGGGTCACATATTCGTACCAACATGTGTGTAGCGATATTTTTCTTATATTACTAGGTTGCATCGCTTTTAACAGTGAAACGATTGACTGTGGGACTTAATTAAACTAACCTTGGACTGTGACCTGATAAATGTGATAAATGAGAAAATAGGACTCCAAGAAATAATATTTTTCTTAATTTGACATGATTGCCGGACCTCAGAGATTACACTGGGCGCTGTGGTAGCGCTTCATTTTACAATTTAGATTTATAAGTCATTTTTTACTGTGGGACCAACCCTAGCCGTTATCGCGCGCTGAAGAAATAGCGTCAGTTTCAAAAACTACATTTCATTGACTTTCTAACGGTGTCAGTTTGTTTGAGTTACAACGGTTGGGTCACATATTCGTACCAACATGTAATTAGCGATAATTTTTTGATATTACTAGGCTGCATCGCTTTTAACAATGAAACGATTGACTGTGGGACTTAATTGAACTAACTTTGGACTGTGACCTGATAAATGTGATAAATGAGACAATTGAACTCCAAGAAATAACATTCGTCTTAATTTGACGTGATTGCCGGAACTCAGCGATTACACTGGGCGCTGTGGTAGCGCTTCATTTAAAAATTTATATAAATAAATCATTCTTTACTGTGGGACCAATCATATCCGTTATCGCCCGCTGAAAAAATAGCAACAGTTTCAAAAACTACATTTCATTGACTTTCTAATGGTGTCTGTCCGTTTGAGTTTCAACGGTTGGGTCACATATTCGTACCAACATGTGGGTAGCGATATTGCCTGATATTACTAGGTTGCATCGCTTTTAACAGTGAAACGATTGACTGTGCGACTTAATTGAATTAACTTTGGAGTGTGACCTGATAGATTGGATAAATAAGAAAATTGGACTCCACGAAATAACATTCTTCTTAATTTGACATAATTGCCGGAACTCAGCGATTACACTGGGCGCTGTGGTAGCGCTTCATTTAGAAGTTCAGATTTATAAGTCATTTTTTACTGTGGGGCCAATCCTATCCGTTATCGCCCGCTAAAGAGATAGTGACAGTTTCAAAAACTACATTTCATTGACTTTCTAACGGTGTCTGTCCGTTTGAGTTACAACGGTTGGGTCACATATTCGTACCAACATGTGTGTAGTGATATTGCGTGATATTACTAGGTTGCATCGCTTTTAAAAGTGAAACGATTGACTGTGGGACTTAATTGAACTAACTTTGGACTGTGACCTGATAGATTGGATAAATGAGAAAATTGGACTCCAAGAAAAAACATTCTTCTTAATTTGACATAATTGCCGGAACTCAGCGATTACACTGGGTGGTGTGGTAGCGCTTCATTTAGAAGTTCAGATTTATAAGTCATTTTTTACTGTGGGGCCAATCCTATCCGTTATCGCCCGCTAAAGAGATAGTGACAGTTTCAAAAACTACATTTCATTGACTTTCTAACGGTGTCTGTCCGTTTGAGTTACAACGGTTGGGTCACATATTCGTACCAACATGTGTGTAGTGATATTGCGTGATATTACTAGGTTGCATCGCTTTTAAAAGTGAAACGATTGACTGTGGGACTTAATTGAACTAACTTTGCACTGTGACCTGATAGATTGGATAAATGAGAAAATTGGACTCCAAGAAAAAACATTCTTCTTAATTTGACATAATTGCCGGAACTCAGCGATTACACTGGGCGGTGTGGTAGCGCTTCATTTAGAACTTCAGATTTATAAGTCATATTTTACTGTGGGACCAATCCTATCCGTTATCGCCCGCTGAAAAATAGCGACAGTTTCAAAAACTACATTTCATTGACTTTCTAACGGTGTCTGTCCGTTTGAGTTACAACGGTTGGGTCACATATTCGTACCAACATGTGTGTAGTGATATTGCCTGATATTACTAGGTTGCATCGCTTTTAACAGTGAAACGATTGACTGTAGGACTTAATTGAACTAACTTTGGACTGTGACCTGATAAATGTGATAAATGAGAAAATTGGACTCCAAGAAATAACATTCTTCTTAATTTGACATAATTGCCGGAACTCAGCGATTACACTGGGCGCTGTGGTAGCGCTTCATTTAAAAATTCAGATTTATAAGTCATTTTTTACTGTGGGACCAATCGTAGCCGTTATCGCCCGCTGAAAAAATAGCAACAGTTTCAAAAGGTACATTTCATTGACTTTCTAATGGTGTCTGTCCGTTTGAGTTACAACGGTTGGGTCACATATTCGTACCAACATGTGGGTAGCGATATTGCCTGATATTACTAGGTTGCATCACTTTTAACAGTGAAACGATTGACTGTGGGACTTAATTGAACTAACTTTGGAGTGTGACCTGATAGATTGGATAAATGAGAAAACTGGACTCCACGAAATAACATTCTTCTTAATTTGATATAATTGCCGGAACTCAGCGATTACACTGGCCGCTGTGGTAGCGCTTCATTTAGAAGTTCAGATTTATAAGTCATTTTTTACTGTGGGGCCAATCCTATCCGTTATCGCCCGCTAAAGAGATAGCGACAGTTTCAAAAACTACATTTCATTGACTTTCTAACGGTGTCTGTCCGTTTGAGTTACCACGGTTGGGTCACATATTCGTACCAACATGTGTGTAGTGATATTGCGTGATATTACTAGGTTGCATTGCATTCATTCATTCTTCTTAATTTGACATAATTGCCGGAACTCAGCGATTACACTGGGCGGTGTGGTAGCGCTTCATTTAGAAGTTCAGATTTATAAGTCATATTTTACTGTGGGACCAATCCTAGCCGTTATCGCGCGCTGAAGAAATAGCGTCAGTTTCAAAAACTACATTTTATTGACTTTCTAACGGTGTCAGTCTGTTTGAGTTACAACGGTTGGGTCACATATTTGTACCAACATGTAATTAGCGATAATTTTCTGATATTACTAGGCTGCATCGCTTTTAACAGTGAAACGATTGACTGTGGGACTTAAATGAACTAACTTTGGACTGTGACCTGATAAATGTGATAAATGAGAAAATTGGACTCCAAGAAATAATATTTTTCTTAATTTGACATAATTGCCGGAACTCAGCGATTACACTGGGCGCTGTGTTAGCGCTTCATTTAAAAATTTAGATTTATCAGTCATTTTTTACTGTGGGACCAATCCTATCCGTTATCGCCCGCTGAAAAATAGCGACAGTTTCAAAAACTACATTTCATTGACTTTCTAACGGTGTCTGTCCGTTTGAGTTACAACGGTTGGGTCACATATTCGTACCAACATGTGTGTAGTGATATTGCCTGATATTACTAGGTTGCATCGCTTTTAACAGTGAAACGATTGACTGTAGGACTTAATTGAACTAACTTTGGACTGTGACCTGATAAATGTGATAAATGAGAAAATTGGACTCCAAGAAATAACATTCTTCTTAATTTGACATAATTGCCGGAACTCAGCGATTACACTGGGCGCTGTGGTAGCGCTTCATTTAAAAATTCAGATTTATAAGTCATTTTTTACTGTGGGACCAATCGTAGCCGTTATCGCCCGCTGAAAAAATAGCAACAGTTTCAAAAGGTACATTTCATTGACTTTCTAATGGTGTCTGTCCGTTTGAGTTACAACGGTTGGGTCACATATTCGTACCAACATGTGGGTAGCGATATTGCCTGATATTACTAGGTTGCATCACTTTTAACAGTGAAACGATTGACTGTGGGACTTAATTGAACTAACTTTGGAGTGTGACCTGATAGATTGGATAAATGAGAAAACTGGACTCCACGAAATAACATTCTTCTTAATTTGATATAATTGCCGGAACTCAGCGATTACACTGGCCGCTGTGGTAGCGCTTCATTTAGAAGTTCAGATTTATAAGTCATTTTTTACTGTGGGGCCAATCCTATCCGTTATCGCCCGCTAAAGAGATAGCGACAGTTTCAAAAACTACATTTCATTGACTTTCTAACGGTGTCTGTCCGTTTGAGTTACCACGATTGGGTCACATATTCGTACCAACATGTGTGTAGTGATATTGCGTGATATTACTAGGTTGCATTGCATTCATTCATTCTTCTTAATTTGACATAATTGCCGGAACTCAGCGATTACACTGGGCGGTGTGGTAGCGCTTCATTTAGAAGTTCAGATTTATAAGTCATATTTTACTGTGGGACCAATCCTAGCCGTTATCGCGCGCTGAAGAAATAGCGTCAGTTTCAAAAACTACATTTTATTGACTTTCTAACGGTGTCAGTCTGTTTGAGTTACAACGGTTGGGTCACATATTTGTACCAACATGTAATTAGCGATAATTTTCTGATATTACTAGGCTGCATCGCTTTTAACAGTGAAACGATTGACTGTGGGACTTAAATGAACTAACTTTGGACTGTGACCTGATAAATGTGATAAATGAGAAAATTGGACTCCAAGAAATAATATTTTTCTTAATTTGACATGATTGCCGGACCTCAGGGATTACACTGGGCGCTGTGGCAGCGCTTCATTTTACAATTTAGATTTATAAGTCATTTTTTACTGTGGGACCAATCCTAGCCGTTATCGCGCGCTGAAGAAATAGCGTCAGTTTCAAAAACTACATTTCATTGACTTTCTAACGGTGTCAGTCTGTTTGAGTTACAACGGTTGGGTCACATATTCGTACCAACATGTAATTAGCGATAATTTTCTGATATTACTAGGCTGCATCGCTTTTAACAATGAAACGATTGACTGTGGGACTTAATTGAACTAACTTTGGAGTGTGACCTGATAGATTGGATAAATGAGAAAATTGGACTCCACGAAATAACATTCTTCTTAATTTGACATAATTGCCGGAACTCAGCGATTACACTGGGCGCTGTGGTAGCGCTTCATTTAGAAGTTCAGATTTATAAGTCATTTTTTACTGTGGGACCAATCCTAGCCGTTATCGTCCGCTGAAAAATAGCAACAGTTTCAAAAGCTACATTTCATTGACTTTCTAATGGTGTCTGTCTGTTTGAGTTACAACGGTTGGGTCACATATTCGTACCAACATGTGTTTAGCGATATTTCCTGATATTACTAGGTTGCATCGCTTTTAACAGTGAAACGATTGACTGTGGGACTTAATTGAACTAACTTTGGAGTGTGACCTGATAGATTGGATAAATGAGAAAATTGGACTCCAAGAAATAACATTCTTCTTAATTTGACATAATTGCCGGAACTCAGCGATTACTCTGGGCGCTGTGGTACCGCTTCATTTAGAAGTTCAGATTTATAAGTCATTTTTTACTGTGGGACCAATCCTATCCGTTATCGCCCGCTGAAGAAATAGCGACAGTTTTAAAAAACTACATTTCATTGACTTTCTAACGGTGTCTGTCCATTTGAGTTACAACGGTTGGGTCACATATTCGTACCAACATGTGTGTAGTGATATTGCCTGATATTACTAGGTTGCATCGCTTTTAACAGTGAAACGATTGACTGTGGGACTTAAATGAACAAACTTTGGACTGTGACCTGATAAATGTGATAAATGAGAAAATTGGACTCCAAGAAATAATATTTTTCTTAATTTGACATGATTGCTGGACCTCAGGGATTACACTGGGCGCTGTGGTAGCGCTTCATTTTACAATTTAGATTTATAAGTCATTTTTTACTCTGGGACCAATCCTAGCCGTTATCGCGCGCTGAAGAAATAGCGTCAGTTTCAAAAACTACATTTCATTGACTTTCTAACGGTGTCAGTCTGTTTGAGTTACAACGGTTGGGTCACATATTTGTACCAAAACGTAATTAGCGATAATTTTCTGATATTACTAGGCTGCATCGCTTTTAACAGTGAAACGATTGACTGTGGGACTTAAATGAACTAACTTTGGACTGTGACCTGATAAATGTGATAAATGAGAAAATTGGACTCCAAGAAATAATATTTTTCTTAATTTGACATGATTGCCGGACCTCAGGGATTACACTGGGCGCTGTGGTAGCGCTTCATTTTACAATTTAGATTTATAAGTCATTTTTTACTGTGGGACCAATCCTAGCCGTTATCGCGCGCTGAAGAAATAGCGTCAGTTTCAAAAACTACATTTCATTGACTTTCTAACGGTGTCAGTCTGTTTGAGTTACAACGGTTGGGTCACATATTCGTACCAACATGTAATTAGCGATAATTTTCTGATATTACTAGGCTGCATCGCTTTTAACAATGAAACGATTGACTGTGGGACTTAATTGAACTAACTTTGGACTGTGACCTGATAAATGTGATAAATGAGACAATTGAACTCCAAGAAATAACATTCGTCTTAATTTGACGTGATTGCCGGAACTCAGCGATTACACTGGGCGCTGTGGTAGCGCTTCATTTAAAAATTTATATAAATAAATCATTCTTTACTGTGGGACCAATCCTATCCGTTATCGCCCCCTGAAAAAATAGCAACAGTTTCAAAAACTACATTTCATTGACTTTCTAATGGTGTCTGTCCGTTTGAGTTTCAATGGTTGGGTCACATATTCGTACCAACATGTGGGTAGCGATATTGCCTGATATTACTAGGTTTCATCGCTTTTAACAGTGAAACGATTGACTGTGGGACTTAATTGAACTAACTTTGGAGTGTGACCTGATAGATTGGATAAATGAGAAAATTGGACTCCACGAAATAACATTCTTCTTAATTTGACATAATTGCCGGAACTCAGCGATTACACTAGGCGCTGGGGTAGCGCTTCATTTAGAAGTTCAGATTTATAAGTCATTCTTTACTGTGGGACCAATCCTAGCCGTTATCGTCCGCTGAAAAATAGCAACAGTTTCAAAAGCTACATTTCATTGACTTTCTAATGGTGTCTGTCTGTTTGAGTTACAACGGTTGGGTCACATATTCGTACCAACATGTGGGTAGCGATATTGCCTGATATTACTAGGTTGCATCGCTTTTAACAGTGAAACGATTGACTGTGGGACTTAATTGAACTAACTTTGGAGTGTGACCTGATAGATTGGATAAATGAGAAAATTGGACTCCAAGAAATAACATTCTTCTTAATTTGACATAATTGCCGGAACTCAGCGATTACACTGGGCGCTGTGGTACCGCTTCATTTAGAAGTTCAGATTTATAAGTCATTTTTTACTGTGGGACTAATCCTATCCGTTATCG
Organism: Hydractinia symbiolongicarpus; assembly: GCF_029227915.1. Lineage (NCBI taxonomy): Eukaryota > Metazoa > Cnidaria > Hydrozoa > Anthoathecata > Hydractiniidae > Hydractinia > Hydractinia symbiolongicarpus. The sequence goes on along the minus strand of NC_079878.1, from coordinate 33,652,321 downwards.
CCCGCTGAAGAAATAGCGATAGTTTCAAAAACTACATTTCATTGACTTTCTAACGGTGTCTGTCCATTTGAGTTACAACGGTTGGGTCACATATTCGTACCAACATGTGTGTAGTGATATTGCCTGATATTACTAGGTTGCATCGCTTTTAACAGTGAAACGATTGACTGTGGGACTTAAATGAACAAACTTTGGACTGTGACCTGATAAATGTGATAAATGAGAAAATTGGACTCCAAGAAATAATATTTTTCTTAATTTGACATGATTGCCTGACCTCAGGGATTACACTGGGCGCTGTGGTAGCGCTTCATTTTACAATTTAGATTTATAAGTCATTTTTTACTCTGGGACCAATCCTAGCCGTTATCGCGTGCTGAAGAAATAGCGTCAGTTTCAAAAACTACATTTCATTGACTTTCTAACGGTGTCAGTCTGTTTGAGTTACAACGGTTGGGTCACATATTTGTACCAACATGTAATTAGCGATAATTTTCTGATATTACTAGGCTGCATCGCTTTTAACAGTGAAACGATTGACTGTGGGACTTAAATGAACTAACTTTGGACTGTGACCTGATAAATGTGATAAATGAGAAAATTGGACTCCAAGAAATAATATTTTTCTTAATTTGACATGATTGCCGGACCTCAGGGATTACACTGGGCGCTGTGGTAGCGCTTCATTTTACAATTTAGATTTATAAGTCATTTTTTACTGTGGGACCAATCCTAGCCGTTATCGCGCGCTGAAGAAATAGCGTCAGTTTCAAAAACTACATTTCATTGACTTTCTAACGGTGTCAGTCTGTTTGAGTTACAACGGTTGGGTCACATATTCGTACCAACATGTAATTAGCGATAATTTTCTGATATTACTAGGCTGCATCGCTTTTAACAATGAAACGATTGACTGTGGGACTTAATTGAACTAACTTTGGACTGTGACCTGATAAATGTGATAAATGAGACAATTGAACTCCAAGAAATAACATTCGTCTTAATTTGACGTGATTGCCGGAACTCAGCGATTACACTGGGCGCTGTGGTAGCGCTTCATTTAAAAATTTATATAAATAAATCATTCTTTACTGTGGGACCAATCCTATCCGTTATCGCCCGCTGAAAAAATAGCAACAGTTTCAAAAACTACATTTCATTGACTTTCTAATGGTGTCTGTCCGTTTGAGTTTCAACGGTTGGGTCACATATTCGTACCAACATGTGGGTAGCGATATTGCCTGATATTACTAGGTTTCATCGCTTTTAACAGTGAAACGATTGACTGTGGGACTTAATTGAACTAACTTTGGAGTGTGACCTGATAGATTGGATAAATGAGAAAATTGGACTCCACGAAATAACATTCTTCTTAATTTGACATAATTGCCGGAACTCAGCGATTACACTAGGCGCTGTGGTAGCGCTTCATTTAGAAGTTCAGATTTATAAGTCATTCTTTACTGTGGGACCAATCCTAGCCGTTATCGTCCGCTGAAAAATAGCAACAGTTTCAAAAGCTACATTTCATTGACTTTCTAATGGTGTCTGTCTGTTTGAGTTACAACGGTTGGGTCACATATTCGTACCAACATGTGGGTAGCGATATTGCCTGATATTACTAGGTTGCATCGCTTTTAACAGTGAAACGATTGACTGTGGGACTTAATTGAACTAACTTTGGAGTGTGACATGATAGATTGGATAAATGAGAAAATTGGACTCCAAGAAATAACATTCTTCTTAATTTGACATAATTGCCGGAACTCAGCGATTACACTGGGCGCTGTGGTACCGCTTCATTTAGAAGTTCAGATTTATAAGTCATTTTTTACTGTGGGACCAATCCTATCCGTTATCGCCCGCTGAAGAAATAGCGATAGTTTCAAAAACTACATTTCATTGACTTTCTAACGGTGTCTGTCCATTTGAGTTACAACGGTTGGGTCACATATTCGTACCAACATGTGTGTAGTGATATTGCCTGATATTACTAGGTTGCATCGCTTTTAACAGTGAAACGATTGACTGTGGGACTTAAATGAACAAACTTTGGACTGTGACCTGATAAATGTGATAAATGAGAAAATTGGACTCCAAGAAATAATATTTTTCTTAATTTGACATGATTGCCTGACCTCAGGGATTACACTGGGCGCTGTGGTAGCGCTTCATTTTACAATTTAGATTTATAAGTCATTTTTTACTCTGGGACCAATCCTAGCCGTTATCGCGCGCTGAAGAAATAGCGTCAGTTTCAAAAACTACATTTCATTGACTTTCTAACGGTGTCAGTCTGTTTGAGTTACAACGGTTGGGTCACATATTTGTACCAACATGTAATTAGCGATAATTTTCTGATATTACTAGGCTGCATCGCTTTTAACAGTGAAACGATTGACTGTGGGACTTAAATGAACTAACTTTGGACTGTGACCTGATAAATGTGATAAATGAGAAAATTGGACTCCAAGAAATAATATTTTTCTTAATTTGACATGATTGCCGGACCTCAGGGATTACACTGGGCGCTGTGGTAGCGCTTCATTTTACAATTTAGATTTATAAGTCATTTTTTACTGTGGGACCAATCCTACCCGTTATCGCGCGCTGAAGAAATAGCGTCAGTTTCAAAAACTACATTTCATTGACTTTCTAACGGTGTCAGTCTGTTTGAGTTACAACGGTTGGGTCACATATTCGTACCAACATGTAATTAGCGATAATTTTCTGATATTACTAGGCTGCATCGCTTTTAACAATGAAACGATTGATTGTGGGACTTAATTGAACTAACATTGGACTGTGACCTGATAAATGTGATAAATGAGACAATTGAACTCCAAGAAATAACATTCGTCTTAATTTGACGTGATTGCCGGAACTCAGCGATTACACTGGGCGCTGTGGTAGCGCTTCATTTAAAAATTTATATAAATAAATCATTCTTTACTGTGGGACCAATCCTATCCGTTATCGCCCGCTGAAAAAATAGCAACAGTTTCAAAAACTACATTTCATTGACTTTCTAATGGTGTCTGTCCGTTTGAGTTTCAACGGTTGGGTCACATATTCGTACCAACATGTGGGTAGCGATATTGCCTGATATTACTAGGCTGCATCGCTTTTAACAATGAAACGATTGACTGTGGGACTTAATTGAACTAACATTGGACTGTGACCTGATAAATGTGATAAATGAGACAATTGAACTCCAAGAAATAACATTCGTCTTAATTTGACGTGATTGCCGGAACTCAGCGATTACACTGGGCGCTGTGGTAGCGCTTCATTTAAAAATTTATATAAATAAATCATTCTTTACTGTGGGACCAATCCTATCCGTTATCGCCCGCTGAAAAAATAGCAACAGTTTCAAAAACTACATTTCATTGACTTTCTAATGGTGTCTGTCCGTTTGAGTTTCAACGGTTGGGTCACATATTCGTACCAACATGTGGGTAGCGATATTGCCTGATATTACTAGGTTTCATCGCTTTTAACAGTGAAACGATTGACTGTGGGACTTAATTGAACTAACTTTGGAGTGTGACCTGATAGATTGGATAAATGAGAAAATTGGACTCCACGAAATAACATTCTTCTTAATTTGACATAATTGCCGGAACTCAGCGATTACACTAGGCGCTGTGGTAGCGCTTCATTTAGAAGTTCAGATTTATAAGTCATTCTTTACTGTGGGACCAATCCTAGCCGTTATCGCGCGCTGAAGAAATAGCGTCAGTTTCAAAAACTACATTTCATTGACTTTCTAACGGTGTCAGTCTGTTTGAGTTACAACGGTTGGGTCACATATTCGTACCAACATGTAATTAGCGATAATTTTCTGATATTACTAGGCTGCATCGCTTTTAACAATGAAACGATTGACTGTGGGACTTAATTGAACTAACTTTGGACTGTGACCTGATAAATGTGATAAATGAGACAATTGAACTCCAAGAAATAACATTCGTCTTAATTTGACGTGATTGCCGGAACTCAGCGATTACACTGGGCGCTGTGGTAGCGCTTCATTTAAAAATTTATATAAATAAATCATTCTTTACTGTGGGACCAATCCTATCCGTTATCGCCCGCTGAAAAAATAGCAACAGTTTCAAAAACTACATTTCATTGACTTTCTAATGGTGTCTGTCCGTTTGAGTTTCAACGGTTGGGTCACATATTCGTACCAACATGTGGGTAGCGATATTGCCTGATATTACTAGGTTTCATCGCTTTTAACAGTGAAATGATTGACTGTGGGACTTAATTGAACTAACTTTGGAGTGTGACCTGATAGATTGGATAAATGAGAAAATTGGACTCCACGAAATAACATTCTTCTTAATTTGACATAATTGCCGGAACTCAGCGATTACACTAGGCGCTGTGGTAGCGTTTCATTTAGAAGTCCAGATTTATAAGTCATTCTTTACTGTGGGACCAATCCTAGCCGTTATCGTCCGCTGAAAAATAGCAACAGTTTCAAAAGCTACATTTCATTGACTTTCTAATGGTGTCTGTCTGTTTGAGTTACAACGGTTGGGTCACATATTCGTACCAACATGTGGGTAGCGATATTGCCTGATATTACTAGGTTGCATCGCTTTTAACAGTGAAACGATTGACTGTGGGACTTAATTGAACTAACTTTGGAGTGTGACATGATAGATTGGATAAATGAGAAAATTGGACTCCAAGAAATAACATTCTTCTTAATTTGACATAATTGCCGGAACTCAGCGATTACACTGGGCGCTGTGGTACCGCTTCATTTAGAAGTTCAGATTTATAAGTCATTTTTTACTGTGGGACCAATCCTATCCGTTATCGCCCGCTGAAGAAATAGCGATAGTTTCAAAAACTACATTTCATTGACTTTCTAACGGTGTCTGTCCATTTGAGTTACAACGGTTGGGTCACATATTCGTACCAACATGTGTGTAGTGATATTGCCTGATATTACTAGGTTGCATCGCTTTTAACAGTGAAACGATTGACTGTGGGACTTAAATGAACAAACTTTGGACTGTGACCTGATAAATGTGATAAATGAGAAAATTGGACTCCAAGAAATAATATTTTTCTTAATTTGACATGATTGCCTGACCTCAGGGATTACACTGGGCGCTGTGGTAGCGCTCCATTTTACAATTTAGATTTATAAGTCATTTTTTACTCTGGGACCAATCCTAGCCGTTATCGCCCGCTGAAAAAATAGCAACAGTTTCAAAAACTACATTTCATTGACTTTCTAATGGTGTCTGTCCGTTTGAGTTTCAACGGTTGGGTCACATATTCGTACCAACATGTGGGTAGCGATATTGCCTGATATTACTAGGTTTCATCGCTTTTAACAGTGAAACGATTGACTGTGGGACTTAATTGAACTAACTTTGGAGTGTGACCTGATAGATTGGATAAATGAGAAAATTGGACTCCACGAAATAACATTCTTCTTAATTTGACATAATTGCCGGAACTCAGCGATTACACTAGGCGTTGTGGTAGCGCTTCATTTAGAAGTTCAGATTTATAAGTCATTCTTTACTGTGGGACCAATCCTAGCCGTTATCGTCCGCTGAAAAATAGCAACAGTTTCAAAAGCTACATTTCATTGACTTTCTAATGGTGTCTGTCTGTTTGAGTTACAACGGTTGGGTCACATATTCGTACCAACATGTGGGTAGCGATATTGCCTGATATTACTAGGTTGCATCGCTTTTAACAGTGAAACGATTGACTGTGGGACTTAATTGAACTAACTTTGGAGTGTGACATGATAGATTGGATAAATGAGAAAATTGGACTCCAAGAAATAACATTCTTCTTAATTTGACATAATTGCCGGAACTCAGCGATTACACTGGGCGCTGTGGTACCGCTTCATTTAGAAGTTCAGATTTATAAGTCATTTTTTACTGTGGGACCAATCCTATCCGTTATCGCCCGCTGAAGAAATAGCGATAGTTTCAAAAACTACATTTCATTGACTTTCTAACGGTGTCTGTCCATTTGAGTTACAACGGTTGGGTCACATATTCGTACCAACATGTGTGCAGTGATATTGCCTGATATTACTAGGTTGCATCGCTTTTAACAGTGAAACGATTGACTGTGGGACTTAAATGAACAAACTTTGGACTGTGACCTGATAAATGTGATAAATGAGAAAATTGGACTCCAAGAAATAATATTTTTCTTAATTTGACATGATTGCCTGACCTCAGGGATTACACTGGGCGCTGTGGTAGCGCTTCATTTTACAATTTAGATTTATAAGTCATTTTTTACTCTGGGACCAATCCTAGCCGTTATCGCGCGCTGAAGAAATAGCGTCAGTTTCAAAAACTACATTTCATTGACTTTCTAACGGTGTCAGTCTGTTTGAGTTACAACGGTTGGGTCACATATTTGTACCAACATGTAATTAGCGATAATTTTCTGATATTACTAGGCTGCATCGCTTTTAACAGTGAAACGATTGACTGTGGGACTTAAATGAACTAACTTTGGACTGTGACCTGATAAATGTGATAAATGAGAAAATTGGACTCCAAGAAATAATATTTTTCTTAATTTGACATGATTGCCGGACCTCAGGGATTACACTGGGCGCTGTGGTAGCGCTTCATTTTACAATTTAGATTTATAAGTCATTTTTTACTGTGGGACCAATCCTAGCCGTTATCGCGCGCTGAAGAAATAGCGTCAGTTTCAAAAACTACATTTCATTGACTTTCTAACGGTGTCAGTCTGTTTGAGTTACAACGGTTGGGTCACATATTCGTACCAACATGTAATTAGCGATAATTTTCTGATATTACTAGGCTGCATCGCTTTTAACAATGAAACGATTGACTGTGGGACTTAATTGAACTAACTTTGGACTGTGACCTGATAAATGTGATAAATGAGACAATTGAACTCCAAGAAATAACATTCGTCTTAATTTGACGTGATTGCCGGAACTCAGCGATTACACTGGGCGCTGTGGTAGCGCTTCATTTAAAAATTTATATAAATAAATCATTCTTTACTGTGGGACCAATCCTATCCGTTATCGCCCGCTGAAAAAATAGCAACAGTTTCAAAAACTACATTTCATTGACTTTCTAATGGTGTCTGTCCGTTTGAGTTTCAACGGTTGGGTCACATATTTGTACCAACATGTAATTAGCGATAATTTTCTGATATTACTAGGCTGCATCGCTTTTAACAGTGAAACGATTGACTGTGGGACTTAATTGAACTAACTTTGGAGTGTGACCTGATAGATTGGATAAATGAGAAAATTGGACTCCACGAAATAACATTCTTCTTAATTTGACATAATTGCCGGAACTCAGCGATTACACTAGGCGCTGTGGTAGCGCTTCATTTAGAAGTTCAGATTTATAAGTCATTCTTTACTGTGGGACCAATCCTAGCCGTTATCGTCCGCTGAAAAATAGCAACAGTTTCAAAAGCTACATTTCATTGACTTTCTAATGGTGTCTGTCTGTTTGAGTTACAACGGTTGGGTCACATATTCGTACCAACATGTGGGTAGCGATATTGCCTGATATTACTAGGTTGCATCGCTTTTAACAGTGAAACGATTGACTGTGGGACTTAATTGAACTAACTTTGGAGTGTGACATGATAGATTGGATAAATGAGAAAATTGGACTCCAAGAAATAACATTCTTCTTAATTTGACATAATTGCCGGAACTCAGCGATTACACTGGGCGCTGTGGTACCGCTTCATTTAGAAGTTCAGATTTATAAGTCATTTTTTACTGTGGGACCAATCCTATCCGTTATCGCCCGCTGAAGAAATAGCGATAGTTTCAAAAACTACATTTCATTGACTTTCTAACGGTGTCTGTCCATTTGAGTTACAACGGTTGGGTCACATATTCGTACCAACATGTGTGTAGTGATATTGCCTGATATTACTAGGTTGCATCGCTTTTAACAGTGAAACGATTGACTGTGGGACTTAAATGAACAAACTTTGGACTGTGACCTGATAAATGTGATAAATGAGAAAATTGGACTCCAAGAAATAATATTTTTCTTAATTTGACATGATTGCCTGACCTCAGGGATTACACTGGGCGCTGTGGTAGCGCTTCATTTTACAATTTAGATTTATAAGTCATTTTTTACTCTGGGACCAATCCTAGCCGTTATCGCCCGCTGAAAAAATAGCAACAGTTTCAAAAACTACATTTCATTGACTTTCTAATGGTGTCTGTCCGTTTGAGTTTCAACGGTTGGGTCACATATTCGTACCAACATGTGGGTAGCGATATTGCCTGATATTACTAGGTTTCATCGCTTTTAACAGTGAAACGATTGACTGTGGGACTTAATTGAACTAACTTTGGAGTGTGACCTGATAGATTGGATAAATGAGAAAATTGGACTCCACGAAATAACATTCTTCTTAATTTGACATAATTGCCGGAACTCAGCGATTACACTAGGCGCTGTGGTAGCGCTTCATTTAGAAGTTCAGATTTATAAGTCATTCTTTACTGTGGGACCAATCCTAGCCGTTATCGTCCGCTGAAAAATAGCAACAGTTTCAAAAGCTACATTTCATTGACTTTCTAATGGTGTCTGTCTGTTTGAGTTACAACGGTTGGGTCACATATTCGTACCAACATGTGGGTAGCGATATTGCCTGATATTACTAGGTTGCATCGCTTTTAACAGTGAAACGATTGACTGTGGGACTTAATTGAACTAACTTTGGAGTGTGACATGATAGATTGGATAAATGAGAAAATTGGACTCCAAGAAATAACATTCTTCTTAATTTGACATAATTGCCGGAACTCAGCGATTACACTGGGCGCTGTGGTACCGCTTCATTTAGAAGTTCAGATTTATAAGTCATTTTTTACTGTGGGACCAATCCTATCCGTTATCGCCCGCTGAAGAAATAGCGATAGTTTCAAAAACTACATTTCATTGACTTTCTAACGGTGTCTGTCCATTTGAGTTACAACGGTTGGGTCACATATTCGTACCAACATGTGTGTAGTGATATTGCCTGATATTACTAGGTTGCATCGCTTTTAACAGTGAAACGATTGACTGTGGGACTTAAATGAACAAACTTTGGACTGTGACCTGATAAATGTGATAAATGAGAAAATTGGACTCCAAGAAATAATATTTTTCTTAATTTGACATGATTGCCTGACCTCAGGGATTACACTGGGCGCTGTGGTAGCGCTTCATTTTACAATTTAGATTTATAAGTCATTTTTTACTCTGGGACCAATCCTAGCCGTTATCGCGCGCTGAAGAAATAGCGTCAGTTTCAAAAACTACATTTCATTGACTTTCTAACGGTGTCAGTCTGTTTGAGTTACAACGGTTGGGTCACATATTTGTACCAACATGTAATTAGCGATAATTTTCTGATATTACTAGGCTGCATCGCTTTTAACAGTGAAACGATTGACTGTGGGACTTAAATGAACTAACTTTGGACTGTGACCTGATAAATGTGATAAATGAGAAAATTGGACTCCAAGAAATAATATTTTTCTTAATTTGACATGATTGCCGGACCTCAGGGATTACACTGGGCGCTGTGGTAGCGCTTCATTTTACAATTTAGATTTATAAGTCATTTTTTACTGTGGGACCAATCCTAGCCGTTATCGCGCGCTGAAGAAATAGCGTCAGTTTCAAAAACTACATTTCATTGACTTTCTAACGGTGTCAGTCTGTTTGAGTTACAACGGTTGGGTCACATATTCGTACCAACATGTAATTAGCGATAATTTTCTGATATTACTAGGCTGCATCGCTTTTAACAATGAAACGATTGACTGTGGGACTTAATTGAACTAACTTTGGACTGTGACCTGATAAATGTGATAAATGAGACAATTGAACTCCAAGAAATAACATTCGTCTTAATTTGACGTGATTGCCGGAACTCAGCGATTACACTGGGCGCTGTGGTAGCGCTTCATTTAAAAATTTATATAAATAAATCATTCTTTACTGTGGGACCAATCCTATCCGTTATCGCCCGCTGAAAAAATAGCAACAGTTTCAAAAACTACATTTCATTGACTTTCTAATGGTGTCTGTCCGTTTGAGTTTCAACGGTTGGGTCACATATTCGTACCAACATGTGGGTAGCGATATTGCCTGATATTACTAGGTTTCATCGCTTTTAACAGTGAAACGATTGACTGTGGGACTTAATTGAACTAACTTTGGAGTGTGACCTGATAGATTGGATAAATGAGAAAATTGGACTCCACGAAATAACATTCTTCTTAATTTGACATAATTGCCGGAACTCAGCGATTACACTAGGCGCTGTGGTAGCGCTTCATTTAGAAGTTCAGATTTATAAGTCATTCTTTACTGTGGGACCAATCCTAGCCGTTATCGTCCGCTGAAAAATAGCAACAGTTTCAAAAGCTACATTTCATTGACTTTCTAATGGTGTCTGTCTGTTTGAGTTACAACGGTTGGGTCACATATTCGTACCAACATGTGGGTAGCGATATTGCCTGATATTACTAGGTTGCATCGCTTTTAACAGTGAAACGATTGACTGTGGGACTTAATTGAACTAACTTTGGAGTGTGACATGATAGATTGGATAAATGAGAAAATTGGACTCCAAGAAATAACATTCTTCTTAATTTGACATAATTGCCGGAACTCAGCGATTACACTGGGCGCTGTGGTACCGCTTCATTTAGAAGTTCAGATTTATAAGTCATTTTTTACTGTGGGACCAATCCTATCCGTTATTGCCCGCTGAAGAAATAGCGATAGTTTCAAAAACTACATTTCATTGACTTTCTAACGGTGTCTGTCCATTTGAGTTACAACGGTTGGGTCACATATTCGTACCAACATGTGTGTAGTGATATTGCCTGATATTACTAGGTTGCATCGCTTTTAACAGTGAAACGATTGACTGTGGGACTTAAATGAACAAACTTTGGACTGTGACCTGATAAATGTGATAAATGAGAAAATTGGACTCCAAGAAATAATATTTTTCTTAATTTGACATGATTGCCTGACCTCAGGGATTACACTGGGCGCTGTGGTAGCGCTTCATTTTACAATTTAGATTTATAAGTCATTTTTTACTCTGGGACCAATCCTAGCCGTTATCGCGCGCTGAAGAAATAGCGTCAGTTTCAAAAACTACATTTCATTGACTTTCTAACGGTGTCAGTCTGTTTGAGTTACAACGGTTGGGTCACATATTTGTACCAACATGTAATTAGCGATAATTTTCTGATATTACTAGGCTGCATCGCTTTTAACAGTGAAACGATTGACTGTGGGACTTAAATGAACTAACTTTGGACTGTGACCTGATAAATGTGATAAATGAGAAAATTGGACTCCAAGAAATAATATTTTTCTTAATTTGACATGATTGCCGGACCTCAGGGATTACACTGGGCGCTGTGGTAGCGCTTCATTTTACAATTTAGATTTATAAGTCATTTTTTACTGTGGGACCAATCCTACCCGTTATCGCGCGCTGAAGAAATAGCGTCAGTTTCAAAAACTACATTTCATTGACTTTCTAACGGTGTCAGTCTGTTTGAGTTACAACGGTTGAGTCACATATTCGTACCAACATGTAATTAGCGATAATTTTCTGATATTACTAGGCTGCATCGCTTTTAACAATGAAACGATTGACTGTGGGACTTAATTGAACTAACTTTGGACTGTGACCTGATAAATGTGATAAATGAGACAATTGAACTCCAAGAAATAACATTCGTCTTAATTTGACGTGATTGCCGGAACTCAGCGATTACACTAGGCGCTGTGGTAGCGCTTCATTTAGAAGTTCAGATTTATAAGTCATTCTTTACTGTGGGACCAATCCTAGCCGTTATCGTCCGCTGAAAAATAGCAACAGTTTCAAAAGCTACATTTCATTGACTTTCTAATGGTGTCTGTCTGTTTGAGTTACAACGGTTGGGTCACATATTCGTACCAACATGTGGGTAGCGATATTGCCTGATATTACTAGGTTGCATCGCTTTTAACAGTGAAACGATTGACTGTGGGACTTAATTGAACTAACTTTGGAGTGTGACATGATAGATTGGATAAATGAGAAAATTGGACTCCAAGAAATAACATTCTTCTTAATTTGACATAATTGCCGGAACTCAGCGATTACACTGGGCGCTGTGGTACCGCTTCATTTAGAAGTTCAGATTTATAAGTCATTTTTTACTGTGGACCAATCCTATCCGTTATTGCCCGCTGAAGAAATAGCGATAGTTTCAAAAACTACATTTCATTGACTTTCTAACGGTGTCTGTCCATTTGAGTTACAACGGTTGGGTCACATATTCGTACCAACATGTGTGTAGTGATATTGCCTGATATTACTAGGTTGCATCGCTTTTAACAGTGAAACGATTGACTGTGGGACTTAATTGAACTAACTTTGGACTGTGACCTGATAAATGTGATAAATGAGAAAATTGGACTCCAAGAAATAATATTTTTCTTAATTTGACATGATTGCCTGACCTCAGGGATTACACTGGGCGCTGTGGTAGCGCTTCATTTTACAATTTAGATTTATAAGTCATTTTTTACTCTGGGACCAATCCTAGCCGTTATCGCGCGCTGAAGAAATAGCGTCAGTTTCAAAAACTACATTTCATTGACTTTCTAACGGTGTCAGTCTGTTTGAGTTACAACGGTTGGGTCACATATTTGTACCAACATGTAATTAGCGATAATTTTCTGATATTACTAGGCTGCATCGCTTTTAACAGTGAAACGATTGACTGTGGGACTTAAATGAACTAACTTTGGACTGTGACCTGATAAATGTGATAAATGAGAAAATTGGACTCCAAGAAATAATATTTTTCTTAATTTGACATGATTGCCGGACCTCAGGGATTACACTGGGCGCTGTGGTAGCGCTTCATTTTACAATTTAGATTTATAAGTCATTTTTTACTGTGGGACCAATCCTACACGTTATCGCGCGCTGAAGAAATAGCGTCAGTTTCAAAAACTACATTTCATTGACTTTCTAACGGTGTCAGTCTGTTTGAGTTACAACGGTTGGGTCACATATTCGTACCAACATGTAATTAGCGATAATTTTCTGATATTACTAGGCTGCATCGCTTTTAACAATGAAACGATTGACTGTGGGACTTAATTGAACTAACTTTGGACTGTGACCTGATAAATGTGATAAATGAGACAATTGAACTCCAAGAAATAACATTCGTCTTAATTTGACGTGATTGCCGGAACTCAGCGATTACACTGGGCGCTGTGGTAGCGCTTCATTTAAAAATTTATATAAATAAATCATTCTTTACTGTGGGACCAATCCTATCCGTTATCGCCCGCTGAAAAAATAGCAACAGTTTCAAAAACTACATTTCATTGACTTTCTAATGGTGTCTGTCCGTTTGAGTTTCAACGGTTGGGTCACATATTCGTACCAAAATGTGGGTAGCGATATTGCCTGATATTACTAGGTTGCATCGCTTTTAACAGTGAAACGATTGACTGTGGGACTTAATTGAACTAACTTTGGAGTGTGACCTGATAGATTGGATAAATGAGAAAATTGGACTCCACGAAATAACATTCTTCTTAATTTGACATAATTGCCGCAACTCAGCGATTACACTGGGCGCTGTGGTAGCGCTTCATTTAGAAGTTCAGATTTATAAGTCATTTTTTACTGTGGGACCAATCCTAGCCGTTATCGTCCGCTGAAAAATAGCAACAGTTTCAAAAGCTACATTTCATTGACTTTCTAATGGTGTCTGTCTGTTTGAGTTACAACGGTTGGGTCACATATTCGTACCAACATGTGGGTAGCGATATTGCCTGATATTACTAGGTTGCATCGCTTTCAACAGTGAAACGATTGACTGTGGGACTTAATTGAACTAACTTTGGAGTGTGACCTGATAGATTGGATAAATGAGAAAATTGGACTCCAAGAAATAACATTCTTCTTAATTTGACATAATTGCCGGAACTCAGCGATTTCACTGGGCGCTGTGGTACCGCTTCATTTAGAAGTTCAGATTTATAAGTCATTTTTTACTGTGGGACCAATCCTATCCGTTATCGCCCGCTGAAGAAATAGCGATAGTTTCAAAAACTACATTTCATTGACTTTCTAACGGTGTCTGTCCATTTGAGTTACAACGGTTGGGTCACATATTCGTACCAACATGTGTGTAGTGATATTGCCTGATATTACTAGGTTGCATCGCTTTTAACAGTGAAACGATTGACTGTGGGACTTAATTGAACAAATTTTGGACTGTGACCTGAAAAATGTGATAAATGAGAAAATTGGACTCCAAGAAATAACATTCTTCTTAATTTGACATAATTACCGGAAATCAGCGATTACACTGGGCGCTGTGGTAGCGCTTCATTTAAAAATTCAGATTTATAAGTCATTTTTTACTGTGGGACCAATCCTATCCGTTATCGCCCGCTGAAGAAATAGCGACAGTTTCAAAAACTACATTTCATTGACTTTCTAACGGTGTCTGTCCATTTGAGTTAAAACGGTTAGGTCATATATTCGTACCAACATGTGTGTAGTGATATTGCCTGATATTACTAGGTTGCATCGCTTTTAACAGTGAAACGATTGACTGTGGGATTTAATTGAACTAACTTTGGACTGTGACCTGATAAATGTGATAAATGAGAAAATTGGACTCCAAGAAATAACATTCTTCTTAATTTGACATAATTGCCGGAACTCAGCGATTACACTAGGCGCTGTGGTAGCGCTTCATTTAAAAATTCAGATTTATAAGTCATTTTTTACTGTGGGACCAATCCTATCCGTTATCGCGCGCTGAAGAAATAGCGACAGTTTCAAAAACTACATTTCATTGACATTCTAACGGTGTCTGTCCGTTTGAGTTACAACGGTTGGGTCACATATTCGTACCAACATTTATTTAGCGATATTTATCTGATATTACTAGGTTGCGTCGCTTTTAACAGTGAAACGATTGACTGTGGGACTTAAATGAACTAACTTTGAACTGTGACCTGATAAATGTGATAAATGAGACAATTGAACTCCAAGAAATAACATTCCTCTTAATTTGACGTGATTGCCGGAACTCAGCGATTACACTGGGCGCTGTGGTAGCGCTTCATTTAAAAATTTAGATAAATAAATCATTCTTTATTGAGGGACCAATCCTATCCGTTATCGCCCGCTGAAGAAATAGCGACAGTTTCAAAAATTACATTTCATTGACTTTCTAACGGTGTCAGTCCGTTTGAGTTACAACGGTTGGGTCACATATTCGTACCAACATGTATTTAGCAATAATTTTGTGATATTACTAGGCTGCATCGCTTTTAACGATGAAACGATTGACTGTGGGACTTAATTGAACTAACTTTGGACTGTGACCTGATAAATGTGATAAATGAGACAATTCAACTCCAAGAAATAACATTCGTCTTAATTTGACGTGATTGCCGGAACTCAGCGATTACACTGGGCGCTGTGGTAGCGCTTCATTTAAAAATTTAGATTAATAAATCATTCTTTATTGAGGGACCAATCCTATCCGTTATCGCCCGCTGAAGAAATAGCGACAGTTTCAAATACTACATTTCATTGACTTTCTAACGGTGTCAGTCCGTTTGAGTTACAACCGTTGGGTCACATATTCGTGCAAACATGTATTTAGCGATATTTTTCTCTTATTACTAGGTTGCATCGCTTCTAACAATGAAACGATTGACTGTGGGACTTAATTGAGCTAACTTTGGACCGTGACCTGATAAATGTGATAAATGAGACAATTGGACTCCAAGAAAAAACAGTCTTCTTCACTTGAAGTGATTGTCGGAACTCAGCGATAACACTGGGCGCTGTGGTTGCGCTTCGATTTAAAATTTAGATAAATAAGTCATTTTTTACTGTGGGACCAATCCTATCCGTTATTGCGCGCTGAAGAAACAGCGACAGTTTCAAAAACTACATTTCAATGACTTTTTAACGGTGTCAGTCCGCTTAAGGTACAACGGTTTGGTCACATATTCGTACCAACATGTATTTAGCGATATTTTTCTGATATTACTAGGTTGAATCAATTTAAAAATGAATCGACTGACTGTAGGACTTAATTGAGCTAACTTTGGACCGTGACCTAATAAATGTGATAAATGAGACAATTGGACACCAAGAAAAAACAGTCTTCTTCACTTGACGTGATTGCCGGAACTCAGCGATTACACTGGGCCGTGTGGTTGCGCTTCATTTAAAAATTTAGATTAATAAGTCATTTTTTACTGTGGGACCAATCCTATCCATTATAACGCGCTGAAGAAATAGCGACAGTTTCAAAAAATACATTTCAATGACTTTTTAACGGTGTCAGTCCGTTTGAGTTGCAACGATTGGGTCACTTATTCGTACCAACATGTAATTAGCGATATTTATCTGATATTACTAGGTTGCGTCGCTTTTAACAGTGAAACGATTGACTGTGGGACTTAAATGAACTAACTTTGAACTGTGACCTGATAAATGTTATAAAGGAGACAATTGGACTAAAAAAAAAACATTCTTCTTAAATTGACGTGATTGCCGGAACTCAGCGATTACGCTGGGCGCTGTGGTAGCGCTTCATATAAAAATTTAGATAAATAAGTCATTCTTTACTGTGGAACCAATCCTATCCGTTCTCGCACTGTGAAGAAATAGCGACAGCTTCAAAAACTACATTTCATTGACTTTCTAACGGTGTCAGTCTGTTTGAGTTACAACGGTTGGGTCACATATTCGTACCAACATGTAATTAACGATAATTTTCTGATATTACTAGGCTGCATCGCTTTTAACAATGAAACGATTGACTGTGGGACTTAATTGAACTAACTTTGGACTGTGACCTGATAAATGTGATAAATGAGACAATTGAACTCCAAGAAATAACATTCCTCCTAATTTGACGTGATTGCCGGAACTCAGCGATTACACTGGGCGCTGTGGTAGCGCTTCATTTAAAAATTTAGATAAATAAATCATTCTTTATTGAGGGACCAATCCTATCCGTTATCGCCCGCTGAAGAAATAGCGACAGTTTCAAAAATTACATTTCATTGACTTTCTAACGGTGTCAGTCCGTTTGAGTTACAACGGTTGGGTCACATATTCGTACCAACATGTATTTAGCGATAATTTTGTGATATTACTAGGCTGCATCGCTTTTAACGATGAAACGATTGACTGTGGGACTTAATTGAACTAACTTTGGACTGTGACCTGATAAATGTGATAAATGAGACAATTCAACTCCAAGAAATAACATTCGTCTTAATTTGACGTGATTGCCGGAACTCAGCGATTACACTGGGCGCTGTGGTAGCGCTTCATTTAAAAATTTAGATTAATAAATCATTCTTTATTGAGGGACCAATCCTATCCGTTATCGCCCGCTGAAGAAATAGCGACAGTTTCAAAAACTACATTTCATTGACTTTCTAACGGTGTCAGTCCGTTTGAGTTACAACCGTTGGGTCACATATTCGTGCCAACATGTATTTAGCGTTATTTTTCTCATATTACTAGGTTGCATCGCTTCTAACAATGAAACGATTGACTGTGGGACTTAATTGAGCTAACTTTGGACAGTGACCTGATAAATGTGATAAATGAGACAATTGGACTCCAAGAAAAAACAGTCTTCTTCACTTGACGTGATTGCCGGAACTTAGCGATAACACTGGGCGCTGTGGTTGCGCTTCAATTTAAAATTTAGATAAATAGGTCATTTTTTACTGTGGGACCAATCCTATCCGTTATTGCGCGCTGAAGAAATAGCGACAGTTTCAAGAACTACATTTCAATGACTTTTTAACGGTGTCAGTCCGCTTAAGGTACAACGGTTTGGTCACATATTCGTACCAACATGTATTTAGCGATATTTTTCTGATATTACTAGGTTGAATCACTTTAAAAATGAATCGATTGACTGTAGGACTTAATTGAGCTAACTTTGGACCGTGACCTAATAAATGTGATAAATGAGACAATTGGACTCCAAGAAAAAACAGTCTTCTTCACTTGACGTGATTGCCGGAACTCAGCGATTACACTGGGCCGTGTGGTTGCGCTTCATTTAAAAATTTAGATTAATAAGTCATTTTTTACTGTGGGACCAATCCTATCCATTATAACGCGCTGAAGAAATAGCGGCAGTTTCAAAAACTACATTTCAATGACTTTTTAACGGTGTCAGTCCGTTTGAGTTGCAACGATTGGGTCACTTATTCGTACCAACATGTAATTAGCGATATTTATCTGATATTACTAGGTTGCATCGCTTTTAACAGTGAAACGATTGACTGTTGGACTTAAATGAACTAACTTTGAACTGTGACCTGATAAATGTGATATAAAGGAGACAATTGGACTCAAGAAAACAAACATTCTTCTTAAATTGACGTGATTGCCGGAACTCAGCGATTACACTGGGCGCTGTGTTAGCGCTTCATTTAAAAATTTAGATAAATAAGTCATTCTTTACTGTGGAACCAATCATATCCGTACCGCGCTGTGAAGAAATAGCGACAGCTTCAAAAACTACATTTCATTGACTTTCTAACGGTGTCAGTCCGCTTAAGGTACAACGGTTTGGTCACATATTCGTACCAACATGTATTTGGCGATGTTTTTCTGATATTACTAGGTTGCATCACTTTAAAAATGAATCGATTGACTGTAGGACTTATTTGAACTAACTTTGGACTGTGCCCTGATAAATGTGATAAATGAGACAATTGGACTCCAAGAAATAACATTCAGCTTAATTTGACACGATTGCCGGAACTCAGCGATTACACTGCGCGCTGTGGTAGCGCTTTATTTAAAAATTTAGATTAATAAGTCACTTTTTACTGTGGGACCAATCCTAGCCGTTATTGCGCGCTAAAGAAATAGCAACAGTTTCAAAGACTACATTTCATTGACTTTCTAACGATGTCAGTCCGTTTGAGTTACAACGGTTGGGTCACATATTCGTACCAACATGTATTTAGCGATATTTATCTGATATTACTAGGTTGCGTGGCTTTTAACAGTGAAACGATTGACTGTGGGACTTAAATGAACTAACTTTGAACTGTGACCTGATAAATGTTATAAAGGAGACAATTGGACTAAAAAAGAAACATTCTTCTTAAATTGACGTGATTGCCGGAACTCAGCGATTACGCTGGGCGCTGTGGTAGCGCTTCATTTAAAAATTTAGATAAATAAGTCATTCTTTACTGTGGAACCAATCCTATCCGTTCTCGCACTGTGAAGTAATAGCGACAGCTTCGAAAACTACATTTCTTTGTCTTTCTAACGGTGTCAGTCCGCTTAAGGTACAACGGTTTGGTCACATATTCGTACCAACATGTATTTAGCGATATTTTTCTGATATTACTAGGTTGCATCACTTTAAAAATGAATCGATTGACTGTAGGACTTATTTGAACTAACTTTGGACTGTGCCCTGATAAATGTGATAAATGAGACAATTGGACTCCAAGAAAAAACAGTCTTCTTCACTTGACGTGATTGCCGGAACTCAGCGATTACACTGGGCGCTGTGGTAGCGCTTCATTTAAAAATTTAGATAAATAAGTCATTCTTTACTGTGGAACCAATCATATCCGTACCGCGCTGTGAAGAACAAGCGACAACTTCAAAAACTACATTTCATTGACTTTCTAACGGTGTCAGTCCGCTTAAGGTACAACGGTTTGGTCACATATTCGTACCAACATGTATTTGGCGATGTTTTTCTGATATTACTAGGTTGCATCACTTTAAAAATGAATCGATTGACTGTAGGACTTATTTAAACTAACTTTGGACTGTGCCCTGATAAATGTGATAAATGAGACAATTGGACTCCAAGAAATAACATTTAGCTTAATTTGACACGATTGCCGGAACTCAGCGATTACACTGGGCGCTGTGGTAGCGCTTTATTTCAAAATTTAGATTAATAAGTCATTTTTTACTGTGGGACCAATCCCAGCCGTTATTGCGCGCTGAAGAAATAGCAACAGTTTCAAATACTAAATTTCATTGACTTTCTAACGGTGTCAGTCCGTTTGAGTTACAACGGTTGGGTCACATATTCGTACCAACATGTATTTAGCGATATTTATCTGATATTACTAGGTTGCGTCGCTTTTAACAGTGAAACGATTGACTGTGGGACTGAAATGAACTAACTTTGAACTGTGACCTGATAAATGTTATAAAGGAGACAATTGGACTAAAAAAAAAACATTCTTCTTAAATTGACGTAATTGCCGGAACTCAGCGATTACGCTGGGCGCTGTGGTAGCGCTTCATATAAAAATTTAGATAAATAAGTCATTCTTTACTGTGGAACCAATCCTATCCGTTCTCGCACTGTGAAGAAATAGCAACAGCTTCGAAAACTACATTTCTTTGACTTTCTAACGGTGTCAGTCCGCTTAAGGTACAACGGTTTGGTCACATATTCGTACCAAAATGTATTTAGCGATATTTTTCTGATATTACTAGGTTGCATCACTTTAAAAATGAATCGATTGACTGTAGGACTTATTTGAACTAACTTTGGACTGTGCCCTGATAAATGTGATAAATGAGACAATTGGACTCCAAGAAAAAACAGTCTTCTTCACTTGACGTGATTGCCGGAACTCAGCGGTTACACTGGGCGCTGTGGTAGCGCTTCATTTAAAAATTTAGATAAGTAAGTCATACTTTACTGTGGGACCAATCCTAACCGTTATCGCGCGCTGAAGAAGTAGCAACAGTTTCAAAAACCGCATTTCATTGACTTTCTAACGGTATCAATCTGCTTCAGTTACAACGGTTGCGTCACATATTCGTACCAACATGTATTTAGCGATATTTTTTATATATTAATAGGTTGCATCGCTTGTAACAATGAAACGATTGACTGTGGGATTTAATTGAAGTAACTTTCGACTGTGACCTGATAAATGTGATAAATGAGACAATTGGACTCCAAGAAAAAACATTTTTCTTAATTTCACGTGATTGCCGGAACTCAGCGATTACACTGGGCGCTGTGGTAGCGCTTTATTTAAAAATTTAGATAAATAAGTCATTCTTTACTGTGGAACCAATCATATCCGTACCGCGCTGTGAAGAAATAGCGACAGCTTCAAAAACTACATTTCATTGACTTTCTAACGGTGTCAGTCCGCTTAAGGTACAACGGTTTGGTCACATATTCGTA
The DNA here is from genome assembly GCF_029227915.1 of Hydractinia symbiolongicarpus. Taxonomy (NCBI): domain Eukaryota; kingdom Metazoa; phylum Cnidaria; class Hydrozoa; order Anthoathecata; family Hydractiniidae; genus Hydractinia; species Hydractinia symbiolongicarpus. The sequence goes on along the minus strand of NC_079878.1, from coordinate 33,631,005 downwards.
CCAACATGTATTTGGCGATGTTTTTCTGATATTACTAGGTTGCATCACTTTAAAAATGAATCGATTGACTGTAGGACTTATTTGAACTAACTTTGGACTGTGCCCTGATAAATGTGATAAATGAGACAATTGGACTCCAAGAAAAAACAGTCTTCTTCACTTGACGTGATTGCCGGAACTCAGCGGTTACACTGGGCGCTGTGGTAGCGCTTCATTTAAAAATTTAGATAAGTAAGTCATACTTTACTGTGGGACCAATCCTAACCGTTATCGCGCGCTAAAGAAATAGCAACAGTTTCAAAGACTACATTTCATTGACTTTCTAACGGTGTCAGTCCGTTTGAGTTACAACGGTTGGATCACATATTGGTATCAACATGTATTTAGCGATATTTTTCTGAGATTACTAGGTTGCATCGCTATTAACAATGAAACGATTGACTGTGGGACTTGATTGAGCTAACTTTGGACCGTGACCTGATAAATGTGATAAATGAGACAATTGGACTCCAAGAAAAAACATTCTTCTTAACTTGACGTGATTGCCGAAACTCAGCGATTACACTGGGCGCTGTGGTTAGGGTACTTTCTTTGTATACATTCGACTATACGTGCCAAGCCCGGGATTTACGGGAAATCGCGGGTTTTCGTTTGCCGGCGATTAAACTGCTTTTAATTAGCGTCTGATCAAAAATGAAAACATTCTTGAAAACTACAAGTCTCATGCGTTTTAGTGGTGAAATAATAATTTAAAAAATCGTTTGGGAAATGAGTTTACTCCCTGGGTACTTTCTTTGTATACTTTTGACTATACGGGCCGAGTCCAGGATTTACGGGAAATCGCAGGTTTTCGTTTGCCGACGATTAAACTTCTTTTATTCAGCGTCTCATCAAAAATGAAAACATTTTTAAAAACTACAAGTCTCATGCGTTTTAGTGGTGAAAAAATAATTTAAAAAATCGTTCTGGAAATGAGTTTACTCACAGGGTACTTTCTTTGTATACATTCGACTATACGGGCCAAGCCCGGGATTTACGGGAAATAGCGGGTTTTCGTTTGCCGGCGATTAAACTTCTTTTATTCAGCGTCTCATCAAAAATGAAAACATTTTTGAAAACTACAAGTCTCATGCGTTTTAGTGGTGAAAAATAATTTAAAAAATCGTTCGGGAAATGAGTTTACTCCCTGGGTACTTTCTTTGTATACTTTTGACTATACGGGCCAAGCCCGGGATTCACGGGAAATCGCGGGTTTTCGTTTGCCGGCGATTAAACTTCTTTTATTCAGCGTCTCATCAAAAATGAAAACATTTTTGAAAACTACAAGTCTCATGCGTTTTAGTGTTGAAAAAATAATTTAAAAAATCGTTCGGGAAATGAGTTTACTCCCTGGGTACTTTCTTTGTATACTTTTGACTATACGGGCCAAGCCGGGATTTACGGGAAATCGCGGGTTTTCGTTTGCCAGCGATTAAACTTCTTTTATTTAGCGTCTCATCAAAAATGAAAACATTTTTAAAAACTACAAGTCTTATGCGTTTTAGTGGTGAAAAAATAATTTAAAAAATCGTTCTGGAAATGAGTTTACTCACAGGGTACTTTCTTTGTATACATTCGACTATACGGGCCAAGCCCGGGATTTACGGGAAATCGCGGGTTTTCGTTTGCCGGCGATTAAACTTCTTTTATTCAGCGTCTCATCAAAAATGAAAACATTTTTGAAAACTACAAGTCTCATGCGTTTTAGTGTTGAAAAAATAATTTAAAAAATCGTTCGGGAAATGAGTTTACTCCCTGGGTACTTTCTTTGTATACTTTTGACTCTGCGGGCCAAGCCGGGATTTACGGGAAATCGCGGGTTTTCGTTTGCCGGCGATTAAACTTCTTTTATTCAGCGTCTCATCAAAAATGAAAACATTTTTAAAAACTACAAGTCTTATGCGTTTTAGTGGTGAAAAAATAATTTAAAAAATCGTTCTGGAAATGAGTTTACTCACAGGGTACTTTCTTTGTATACATTCGACTATACGGGCCAAGCCCGGGATTTACGGGAAATCGCGGGTTTTCGTTTTCCGGCGATTAAACCTCTTTCATTAAGCGTCTCATCAAAAATGAAAACATTTTTGAAAACTACAAGTCTCATGCGTTTTAGTGGTGAAAAAAAAATTTAAAAAATCGTTCGGGAAATGAGTTTACTCCCTGGGTACTTTCTTTGTATACATTCGACTATACGGGCCAAGCCCCGGATTTACGGGAAAACGCGGGATTTCGTTTGCCGGCGATTAAACTGCTCTTATTCAGCATCTCATCAAAAATAAAAACAATTTTGAAAACTACAAGTCTCATGCGTTTTAGTGGTGAAAAAGTAATTTAAAAAATCGTTCGGGAAATGAGTTTACTCCCTGGGTACTTTCTTTGTATACTTTTGACTATACGGGCCAAGCCCGGGATTCACGGGAAATCGCGGTTTTTCGTTTGCCGGCGATTAAACTTCTTTTATTCAGCGTCTCATCAAAAATGAAAACATTTTTGATAACTACAAGTCTCATGCGTTTTAGTGGTGAAAAAATAATTTAAAAAATCGTTCTGGAAATGAGTTTACTCCCTGGGTACTTTCTTTGTATACTTTTGACTATACGGGCCAAGCCGGGATTTACGGGAAATCGCGGGTTTTCGTTTGCCGGCGATTATACTGCTTTTATTCAGCGTCTCATCAAAAAAGAAAAAATTCTTGAAAACTACAAGTCTCGTGCGTTTTAGTGGTGAAATAATAATTTAAAAAATCGTTTGGGAAATGGGTTTACTCCCTGGGTACTTTCTTTGTATACTTTTGACTATACGGGCCGAGTCCAGGATTTACGGGAAATCGCAGGTTTTCGTTTGCCGGCGATTAAACTTCTTTTATTCAGCGTCTCATCAAAAATGAAAACATTTTTAAAAACTACAAGTCTCATACGTTTTAGTGGTGAAATAATAATTTAAAAAATCGTTCGGGAAATGAGTTTACTCCCTGGGTACTTTCTTTGTATACTTTTGACTATACGGGCCAAGCCCGGGATTTAAGGGAAATCGCGGGTTTTCGTTTGCCGGCGATTAAACTTCTTTTATTCAGCGTCTCATCAAAAATGAAAACATTTTTGAAAACTACAAGTCTCATGCGTTTTAGTGGTGAAAAAATAATTTAAAAAATCGTTCGGGAAATGAGTTTACTCCCTGGGTACTTTCTTTGTATACTTTTGACTCTGCGGGCCAAGCCGGGATTTACAGGAAATCGCGGGTTTTCGTTTGCCGGCGATTAAACTTCTTTTATTCAGCGTCTCATCAAAAATGAAAACATTTTTAAAAACTACAAGTCTTATGCGTTTTAGTGGTGAAAAAATAATTTAAAAAATCGTTCTGGAAATGAGTTTACTCACAGGGTACTTTCTTTGTATACATTCGACTATACGGGCCAAGCCCGGGATTTACGGGAAATCGCGGGTTTTCGTTTGCCGGCGATTAAACTTCTTTTATTCAGCGTCTCATCAAAAATGAAAACATTTTTGAAAACTACAAGTCTCATGCGTTTTAGTGTTGAAAAAATAATTTAAAAAATCGTTCGGGAAATGAGTTTACTCCCTGGCTACTTTCTTTGTATACTTTTGACTGTGCGGGCCAAGCCGGGATTTACGGGAAATCGCGGGTTTTCGTTTGCCGGCGATTAAACTTCTTTTATTCAGCGTCTCATCAAAAATGAAAACATTTTTAAAAACTACAAGTCTTATGCGTTTTAGTGGTGAAAAAATAATTTAAAAAATCGTTCTGGAAATGAGTTTACTCACAGGGTACTTTCTTTGTATACATTCGACTATACGGGCCAAGCCCGGGATTTACGGGAAATCGCGGGTTTTCGTTTGCCGGCGATTAAACTTCTTTTATTCAGCGTCTCATCAAAAATGAAAACATTTTTGAAAACTACAAGTCTCATGCGTTTTAGTGTTGAAAAAATAATTTAAAAAATCGTTCGGGAAATGAGTTTACTCCCTGGGTACTTTCTTTGTATACTTTTGACTATACGGGCCAAGCCGGGATTTACGGGAAATCGCGGGTTTTCGTTTGCCGGCGATTAAACTTCTTTTATTTAGCGTCTCATCAAAAATGAAAACATTTTTAAAAACTACAAGTCTTATGCGTTTTAGTGGTGAAAAAATAATTTAAAAAATCGTTCTGGAAATGAGTTTACTCACAGGGTACTTTCTTTGTATACATTCGACTATCCGGGCCAAGCCCGGGATTTACGGGAAATCGCGAGTTTTCGTTTTCCGGCGATTAAACCTCTTTCATTAAGCTTCTCATCAAAAATGAAAACATTTTTGAAAACTACAAGTCTCATGCGTTTTAGTGGTGAAAAAAAAATTTAAAAAATCGTTCGGGAAATGAGTTTACTCCCTGGGTACTTTCTTTGTATACATTCGACTATACGGGCCAAGCCCCGGATTTACGGGAAAACGCGGGATTTCGTTTGCCGGCGATTAGCTGCTCTTATTCAGCGTCTCATCAAAAATAAAAACATTTTTGAAAACTACAAGTCTCATGCGTTTTAGTGGTGAAAAAGTAATTTAAAAAATCGTTCGGGAAATGAGTTTACTCCCTGGGTACTTTCTTTGTATACATTCGACTTTCCACTTGTAGTTTTCAAAAATGTTTTCATTTTTGATGAGACGCTGAATAAAAGCAGTTTAATCGTCGGCAAACGAAATCCCGCGTTTTCCCGTAAATCCGGGGCTTGGCCCGTATAGTCGAATGTATACAAAGAAAGTACCCAGGGAGTAAACTCATTTCCCGAACGATTTTTTAAATTTTTTTTTTCACCACTAAAACGCATGAGACTTGTAGTTTTCAAAAATGTTTTCATTTTTGATGAGACGCTGAATAAAAGAAGTTTAATAGCCGGCAAACGAAACCCGCGATTTCCCGTAAATCCCGGGCTTGGCCCGTATAGTCAAAAGTATACAAAGAAAGTACCCAGGGAGTAAACTCATTTCCCGAACGATTTTTTAAATTACTTTTTCATCACTAAAATGCATGAGACTTGTAGTTTTCAAAAATGTTTTCATTTTGGATGAGACGCTAAATAAAAGCAGTTTAATCGCCGGCAAACGAAATCCCGCGTTTTCCCGTAAATCCGGGGCTTGGCCCGTATAGTCGAATGTAAACAAAGAAAGTACCCAGGGAGTAAACTCATTTCCCGAACGATTTTTTAAATTTTTTTTTCACCACTAAAACGCATGAGACTTGTAGTTTTCAAAAATGTTTTCATTTTTGATGAGACGCTTGATGAAAGAGGTTTAATCGCCGGAAAACGAAAACCCGCGATTTCCCGTAAATCCCGGCTTGGCCCGTATAGTCAAAAGTGTATAAAGAAAGTACCCAGGGAGTAAACTCATTTCCCGAACGATTTTTTGAATTATTTTTTCACCACTAAAACGCATGAGACTTGTAGTTTTCAAAAATGTTTTCATTTCTGACGAGACGCTGAATAAAAGAAGTTTAATCGCCGGCAAACGAAAACCCGCGATTTCCCGTAAATCCCGGGCTTGGCCCGTATAGTCAAAAGTAAACAAAGAAAGTACCCAGGGAGTAAACTCATTTCCCGAACGATTTTTTAAATTACTTTTTCACCACTAAAACGCATAAGACTTGTAGTTTTTAAAAATGTTTTCATTTTTGATGAGACGCTGAATAAAAAAAGTTTAATCGCCGGCAAACGAAAACCTGCGATTTACCGTAAATCCTGGACTCGCCCCGTATAGTCAAAAGTATACAAAGAAAGTACCCAGGGAGTAAACTCATTTCCCAAACGATTTTTTAAATTATTATTTCACCACTAAAACGCATGAGACTTGTAGTTTTCAAGAATGTTTTCATTTTTGATGAGACGCTGAATAAAAGCAGTTTAATCGCCGGCAAACGAAAACCCGCGATTTCCCGTAATTACCGGGCTGGGCACGTATAGGCGAATGTATACAAAGAAAGTACCCTGTGAGTAAACTCATTTACAGAACGACTTTTTAAATTATTTTTTCACCACTAAAACGCATAAGACATGTAGTTTTTAAAAATGTTTTCATTTTTGATGAGACGCTGAATAAAAGAAGTTTAATCGCCGGCAAACGAAAACCCGCGATTTCCCGTAAATCCCGGCTTGGCCCGTATAGTCAAAAGTATACAAAGAAAGTACCCAGGGAGTAAACTCATTTTCCGAACGATTTTTTAAATTATTTTTTCACCACTAAAACGCATGAGACTTGTAGTTTTCAAAAATGTTTTCATTTTTGATGAGACGCTGAATAAAAGCAGTTTAATCGCCGGCAAACGAAAACCTGCGATTTCCCTAAATCCAGGACTCGGCCCGTATAGTCAAAAGTATACAAAGAAAGTACCCAGGGAGTAAACTCATTTCCCAAACGATTTTTTAAATTATTATTTCACCACTAAAACGCATGAGACTTGTAGTTTTCAAGAATGTTTTCATTTTTGATGAGACGCTGAATAAAAGCAGTTTAATCGCCGGCAAACGAAAACCCGCGATTTCCCGTAAGTCCCGGGTTTGGCACGTATAGTCGAATGTATACAAAGAAAGTACCCTGTGAGTAAACTCATTTCAAGAACGATTTTTTAAATTATTTTTTCACCACTAAAACGCATAAGACTTGCAGTTTATAAAAATGTTTTCATTTTTGATAAGACGCTGAATAAAAGAAGTTTAATCGCCGGCAAACGAAAACCCGCGATTTCCCGTAAATCCCGGCTTGGCCCGTATAGTCAAAAGTATACAAAGAAAGTACACAGGGAGTAAACTCATTTCCCGAACGATTTTTTAAATTATTTTTTCACCACTAAAACGCATGAGACTTGTAGTTTTCAAAAATGTTTTCATTTTTGATGAGACGCTGAATAAAAGCAGTTTAATCGCCGGCAAACGAAAACCCGCGATTTCCCGTAAGTCCCGGGTTTGGCACGTATAGTCGAATGTATACAAAGAAAGTACCCTGTGAGTAAACTCATTTCAAGAACGATTTTTTAAATTATTTTTTCACCACTAAAACGCATAAGACTTGCAGTTTATAAAAATGTTTTCATTTTTGATGAGACGCTGAATAAAAGAAGTTTAATCGCCGGCAAACGAAAACCCGCGATTTCCCGTAAATCCCGGCTTGGCCCGTATAGTCAAAAGTATACAAAGAAAGTACCCAGGGAGTAAACTCATTTCCCGAACGATTTTTTAAATTATTTTTTCACCACTAAAACGCATGAGACTTGTAGTTTTCAAAAATGTTTTCATTTTTGATGAGACGCTGAATAAAAGCAGTTTAATCGCCGGCAAACGAAAATCCGCGATTTCCCGTAAATCTCACACTCGGCCCGTGTAGTCAAAAGTATACAAAAAAAGTACCCAGGGAGTAAACTCATTTCCCGAACGATTTTTTAAATTATTTTTTCACCACTAAAACGCATGAGACTTGTTGTTTTCAAAAATGTTTTCATTTTTGATGAGACGCTTAATGAAAGAGGGTTAATCGCCGGCAAACGAAATCCCGCGTTTTCCCGTAAATCCGGGGCTTGGCCCGTATAGTCGAATGTATACAAAGAAAGTACCCAGGGAGTAAACTCATTTCCCGAACGATTTTTTAAATTTTTTTTTCACCACTAAAACGCATGAGACTTGTAGTTTTCAAAAATGTTTTCATTTTTGATGAAACGCTGAATAAAAGAAGTTTAATCGCTGGCAAACGAAAACCCGCGATTTCCCGTAAATCCCGGGCTTGGCACGTATAGTCGAATGTATACAAAGAAAGTACCCTGTGAGTAAACTCATTTCCAGAACGATTTTTTAAAGTATTTTTTCACCACTAAAACGCATGAGACTTGTAGTTTTCAAAAATGTTTTCATTTTTGATGAGACGCTGAATAAAAGAAGTTTAATCGCTGGCAAACAAAAACCCGCGATTTCTCGTAAATCCCGGGCTTGGCACGTATAGTCGAATGTATACAAAGAAAGTACCCTGTGAGTAAACTCATTTCCTGAACGATTTTGTAAATTATTATTTCACAACTAAAGCCCATGAGACTTGTAGTTTTTAAAAATGTTTTCATTTTTGATGAGACGCTGAATAAAAGAAGTTTATTCGCCGCCAAACGAAAACCCGCGATTTCCCGTAAATCCCTGCTTGGCACGTATAGTCGAATGTATACAAAGAAAGTAACCTGTGAGTAAACTCATTTCCTGAACGATTTTGTAAATTATTATTTCACCACTAAAGCCCATGAGACTTGTAGTTTTTAAAAATGTTTTCATTTTTGATGGGACGCTGAATAAAAGAAGTTTATTCGCCGGCAAACGAAAACCCGCGATTTCCCGTAAATCCCTGCTTGGCCCGTATAGTCAAAAGTATATAAAGAAAGTACCCAGGGAGTAAAATCATTTCCCGAACGATTTTTTAAATTATTTTTTCACCACTAAAACGCATGAGACTTGTAGTTTTTAAAAATATTTTCATTTTTAATGAGACGCTGAATAAAAGCAGTTTAATCGCCGGCAAACGAAAACCTGCAATTTCCCTAAATCCCGGACTCGGCCCGTATAGTCAAAAGTATACAAAGAAAGTACCCTGGAAGTAAAGTCATTTCCAGAACGATTTTTTAAATTATATTTTCCCCACTAAAACGCATAAGACTTGTAGTTTTTAAAAATGTTTTCATTTTTGATGAGACGCTGAATAAAAGAAGTTTAATCGCCGGCAAACGAAAACCCGCGATTTCCCGTAAATCCCGGCTTGGCCCGTATAGTCAAAAGTATACAAAGAAAGTACCCAGGGAGTAAAATCATTTCCCGAACGATTTTTTAAATTATTTTTTCACCACTAAAACGCATGAGACTTGTAGTTTTCAAAAATGTTTTCATTTTTGATGAGACGCTGAATAAAAGCAGTTTAATCGCCGGCAAACGAAAACCTGCGATTTCCCTAAATCCCGGACTCGGCCCGTATAGTCAAAAGTATACAAAGAAAGTACCCAGGGAGTAAACTCATTTCCCGAACGATTTTTTAAATTATATTTTCCCTAATAAAACGCATAAGACTTGTAGTTTTCAAAAATGTTTTCATTTTTGATGAGACGCTTAATGAAAGAGGTTTAATCGCCGGAAAACGAAAACTCGCGATTTCCCGTAAATCCCGGGCTTGGCCCGTATAGTGGAATGTATACAAAGAAAGTACCATGTGAGTAAACTCATTTCCAGAACGATTTTTTGAATTATTTTTTCACCACTAAAACGCATCACACTAGTAGTTTTCAAAAATGTTTTCATTTTTGATGAGACGTTGAATAAAAGAGGTTTAATCGCCGGAAAACGAAAACTCGCGATTTCCCGTAAATCCCGGGCTTGGCCCGTATAGTCGAATGTATACAAAGAAAGTACCCTGTGAGTAAACTCCTTTCCAGAACGATTTTTTAAATTATTTTTTCACCACTAAAACGCACGAGACTTGTAGTTTTCAAAAATGTTTTCATTTTTGATGAGACGCAGAATAAAAGAAGTTTAATCGCCGGCAAACAAAAACCCGCGATTTCTCGTAAATCCCGGGCTTGGCACGTATAGTCGAATGTATACAAAGAAAGTACCCTGTGAGTAAACTCATTTCCTGAACGATTTTTTAAATTATTTTTTCACCACTAAAATGCATAAGACTTGTAGTTTTTAAAAATGTTTTCATTTTTGATGAGACGCTGAATAAAAGAAGTTTAATCGCCGGCAAACGAAAACCCGCGATTTCTTGTAAATCCCGGGCTTGGCACGTATAGTCGAATGTATACAAAGAAAGTACCCTGTGAGTAAACTCATTTCCAGAACGATTTTTTAAATTATTTTTTCACCACTAAAACGCATGAGACTTGTAGTTTTTAAAAATGTTTTCATTTTTGATGAGACGCTGAATAAAAGAAGTTTAATCGCCGGCAAACGAAAACCCGTGATTTCCCGTAAATCCCGGCTTGGCCCGTATAGTCAAAAGTATACAAAGAAAGTGCCCAGGGAGTAAACTCATTTCCCGAACGATTTTTTATATTATTTTTTTACCACTAAACGCATGAGACTTGTAGTTTTCAAAAATATTTTCATATTTGATGGGACGCTGAATTAAAGAAGTTTAATCGCCGGGAAACGAAAATCCGCGATTTCCCGTAAATCTCGGACTCGGCCCGTATAGTCAAATGTATACAAAGAAAGTACCCTGTGAGTAAACTCATTTCCAGAACGATTTTTTAAATTATTTTTTCACCACTAAAACGCATAAGACTTGTAGTTTTCAAAAATGTTTTCATTTTTGATGAGACGCAGAATAAATGAAGTTTAATCGCCGGCAAACGAAAACCCGCGATTTCTTGTAAATCCCGGGCTTGGCACGTATAGTCAAAAGTATACAAAGAAAGTACCCAGGGAGTAAACTCATTTCCCGAACGATTTTTTAAACTACTTTTTCACCACTAAAACGCATGAGACTTGTAGTTTTTAAAAATGTTTTCATTTTTGATGAGACGCTGAATAAAAGAAGTTTAATCGCCGGCAAACGAAAACCCGCAATTTCCCGTAAATCCCGGCTTGGCCCGTATAGTCAAAAGTATACAAAGAAAGTACCCAGGGAGTAAACTCATTTCCCGAACGATTTTTTATATTATTTTTTTACCACTAAACGCATGAGACTTGTAGTTTTCAAAAATATTTTCATATTTGATGGGACGCTGAATAAAAGAAGTTTAATCGCCGGGAAACGAAAATCCGCGATTTCCCGTAAATCCCGGACTCGGCCCGTATAGTCAAAAGTATACAAAGAAAGTTCCCAGGGAGTAAACTCATTTCCCGAACGATTTTTTAAATTACTTTTTCACCACTAAAACGCATGAGACTTGTAGTTTTCAAAAATATTTTCATTTTGGATGAAACGCTGAATAAAAGCAGTTTAATCGCCGGCAAACGAAAACCCGCGATTTCCCGTAAATACCGGGCTGGGCACGTATAGGCGAATGTATACAAAGAAAGTACCCTGTGAGTAAACTCATTTCCAGAACGATTTTTTAAATTATTTTTTCACCACTAAAACGCATAAGACTAGTAGTTTTTAAAAATGTTTTCATTTTTGATGAGACGCTGAATAAAAGAAGTTTAATCGCCGGCAAACGAAAACCCGCGATTTTCCGTAAATCCCGGCTTGGCCCGTATAGTCAAAAGTATACAAAGAAAGTACCCTGTGAGTAAACTCCTTTCCAGAACGATTTTTTAAATTATTTTTTCACCACTAAAACGCACGAGACTTGTAGTTTTCAAAAATGTTTTCATTTTTGATGAGACGCAGAATAAAAGAAGTTTAATCGCCGGCAAACAAAAACCCGCGATTTCTCGTAAATCCCGGGCTTGGCACGTATAGTCGAATGTATACAAAGAAAGTACCCTGTGAGTAAACTCATTTCCTGAACGATTTTTTAAATTATTTTTTCACCACTAAAATGCATAAGACTTGTAGTTTTTAAAAATGTTTTCATTTTTGATGAGACGCTGAATAAAAGAAGTTTAATCGCCGGCAAACGAAAACCCGCGATTTCTTGTAAATCCCGGGCTTGGCACGTATAGTCGAATGTATACAAAGAAAGTACCCTGTGAGTAAACTCATTTCCAGAACGATTTTTTAAATTATTTTTTCACCACTAAAACGCATGAGACTTGTAGTTTTTAAAAATGTTTTCATTTTTGATGAGACGCTGAATAAAAGAAGTTTAATCGCCGGCAAACGAAAACCCGTGATTTCCCGTAAATCCCGGCTTGGCCCGTATAGTCAAAAGTATACAAAGAAAGTGCCCAGGGAGTAAACTCATTTCCCGAACGATTTTTTATATTATTTTTTTACCACTAAACGCATGAGACTTGTAGTTTTCAAAAATATTTTCATATTTGATGGGACGCTGAATTAAAGAAGTTTAATCGCCGGGAAACGAAAATCCGCGATTTCCCGTAAATCTCGGACTCGGCCCGTATAGTCAAATGTATACAAAGAAAGTACCCTGTGAGTAAACTCATTTCCAGAACGATTTTTTAAATTATTTTTTCACCACTAAAACGCATAAGACTTGTAGTTTTCAAAAATGTTTTCATTTTTGATGAGACGCAGAATAAATGAAGTTTAATCGCCGGCAAACGAAAACCCGCGATTTCTTGTAAATCCCGGGCTTGGCACGTATAGTCAAAAGTATACAAAGAAAGTACCCAGGGAGTAAACTCATTTCCCGAACGATTTTTTAAACTACTTTTTCACCACTAAAACGCATGAGACTTGTAGTTTTTAAAAATGTTTTCATTTTTGATGAGACGCTGAATAAAAGAAGTTTAATCGCCGGCAAACGAAAACCCGCAATTTCCCGTAAATCCCGGCTTGGCCCGTATAGTCAAAAGTATACAAAGAAAGTACCCAGGGAGTAAACTCATTTCCCGAACGATTTTTTATATTATTTTTTTACCACTAAACGCATGAGACTTGTAGTTTTCAAAAATATTTTCATTTTGGATGAGACGCTGAATAAAAGCAGTTTAATCGCCGGCAAACGAAAACCCGCGATTTCCCGTAAATACCGGGCTGGGCACGTATAGGCGAATGTATACAAAGAAAGTACCCTGTGAGTAAACTCATTTCCAGAACGATTTTTTAAATTATTTTTTCACCACTAAAACGCATAAGACTAGTAGTTTTTAAAAATGTTTTCATTTTTGATGAGACGCTGAATAAAAGAAGTTTAATCGCCGGCAAACGAAAACCCGCGATTTTCCGTAAATCCCGGCTTGGCCCGTATAGTCAAAAGTATACAAAGAAAGTACCCAGGGAGTAAACTCATTTTCCGAACGATTTTTTAAATTATTTTTTCACCACTAAAACGCATGAGACTTGTAGTTTTCAAAAATGTTTTCATTTTTGATGAGACGCTGAATAAAAGCAGTTTAATCGCCGGCAAACGAAAACCCGCGATTTCCCGTAAATCCCGGGCTTGGCCCGTATAGTCAAAAGTATACAAAGAAAGTACCCAGGGAGTAAACTCTTTTCCCAAACGATTTTTTAAATTATTATTTCACCACTAAAACGCATGAGACTTGTAGTTTTCAAGAATGTTTTCATTTTTGATGAGACGCTGAATAAAAGCAGTTTAATCGCCGGCAAACGAAAACCCGCGATTTCCCGTAAGTCCCGGGTTTGGCACGTATAGTCGAATGTATACAAAGAAAGTACCCTGTGAGTAAACTCATTTCAAGAACGATTTTTTAAATTATTTTTTCACCACTAAAACGCATAAGTCTTGCAGTTTTTAAAAATGTTTTCATTTTTGATGAGACGCTGAATAAAAGAAGTTTAATCGCCGGCAAACGAAAACCCGCGATTTCCCGTATATCCCGGCTTGGCCCGTATAGTCAAAAGTATACAAAGAAAGTACCCAGGGAGTAAACTCATTTCCTGAACGATTTTTTAAATTATTTTTTCACCACTAAAACGCATGAGACTTGTAGTATGTTTTCATTTTTGATGAGACGCTGAATAAAAGCAGTTTAATCGCCGGCAAACGAAAATCCGCGATTTCCCGTAAATCCCGGACTCGGCCCGTATAGTCAAAAGTATACAAAGAAAGTACCCAGGGAGTAAACTCATTTCTAGAACGATTTTTTAAATTATTTTTTCACAACTAAAACGCATAAGATTTGTAGTTTTTAAAAATGTTTTCATTTTTGATGAGACGCTGAATAAAAGAAGTTTAATCGCCGGCAAACGAAAACCCGCGATTTCCCGTAAATCTCGGCTTGGCCCGTATAGTCAAAAGTATACAAAGAAAGTACCCAGGGAATAAACTCATTTCCCGAACGATTTTTTAAATTATTTTTTCACCACTAAAACGCATGAGACTTGTAGTTTTCAAAAATGTTTTCATTTTTGATGAGACGCTGAATAAAAGCAGTTTAATCGCCGGCAAACGAAAACCCGCGATTTCCCGTAAATACCGGGCTGGGCACGTATAGGCGAATGTATACAAAGAAAGTACCCTGTGAGTAAACTCATTTCCAGAACGATTTTTTAAATTATTTTTTCACCACTAAAACGCATAAGACTAGTAGTTTTTAAAAATGTTTTCATTTTTGATGAGACGCTGAATAAAAGAAGTTTAATCGCCGGCAAACGAAAACCCGCGATTTCCCGTAAATCCCGGCTTGGCACGTATAGTCGAATGTATACAAAGAAAGTACCCTGTGAGTAAACTCATTTCCCAAACGATTTTTTAAATTATTATTTCACCACTAAAACGCATGAGACTTGTAGTTTTCAAGAATGTTTTCATTTTTTATGAGACGCTGAATAAAAGAAGTTTAATCGCCGGCAAACGAAAACCCGCGATTTCCCGTATATCCCGGCTTGGCCCGTATAGTCAAAAGTATACAAAGAAAGTACCCAGGGAGTAAACTCATTTCCAGAACGATTTTTTAAATTATTTTTTCACCACTAAAACGCATAAGACTTGTAGTTTTCAAAAATGTTTTCATTTTTGATGAGACGCAGAATAAATGAAGTTTAATCGCCGGCAAACGAAAACCCGCGATTTCTTGCAAATCCCGGGCTTGGCACGTATAGTCAAAAGTATACAAAGAAAGTACCCAGGGAGTAAACTCATTTCCCGAACGATTTTTTAAACTACTTTTTCACCACTAAAACGCATGAGACTTGTAGTTTTTAAAAATGTTTTCATTTTTGATGAGACGCTGAATAAAAGAAGTTTAATCGCCGGCAAACGAAAACCCGCAATTTCCCGTAAATCCCGGCTTGGCCCGTATAGTCAAAAGTATACAAAGAAAGTACCCAGGGAGTAAACTCATTTCCCGAACGATTTTTTATATTATTTTTTTACCACTAAATGCATGAGACTTGTAGTTTTCAAAAATATTTTCATATTTGATGGGACGCTGAATAAAAGAAGTTTAATCGCCGGGAAACGAAAATCCGCGATTTCCCGTAAATCCCGGACTCGGCCCGTATAGTCAAAAGTATACAAAGAAAGTTCCCAAGGAGTAAACTCAATTCCCGAACGATTTTTTAAATTACTTTTTCACCACTAAAACGCATGAGACTTGTAGTTTTCAAAAATAATTTCATTTTGGATGAGACGCTGAATAAAAGCAGTTTAATCGCCGGCAAACGAAAACCCGCGATTTCCCGTAAATACCGGGCTGGGCACGTATAGGCGAATGTATACAAAGAAAGTACCCTGTGAATAAACTCATTTCCAGAACGATTTTTTAAATTATTTTTTCACCACTAAAACGCATAAGACTAGTAGTTTTTAAAAATGTTTTCATTTTTGATGAGACGCTGAATAAAAGAAGTTTAATCGCCGGCAAACGAAAACCCGCGATTTTCCGTAAATCCCGGCTTGGCCCGTATAGTCAAAAGTATACAAAGAAAGTACCCTGTGAGTAAACTCCTTTCCAGAACGATTTTTTAAATTATTTTTTCACCACTAAAACGCACGAGACTTGTAGTTTTCAAAAATGTTTTCATTTTTGATGAGACGCAGAATAAAAGAAGTTTAATCGCCGGCAAACAAAAACCCGCGATTTCTCGTAAATCCCGGGCTTGGCACGTATAGTCGAATGTATACAAAGAAAGTACCCTGTGAGTAAACTCATTTCCTGAACGATTTTTTAAATTATTTTTTCACCACTAAAATGCATAAGACTTGTAGTTTTTAAAAATGTTTTCATTTTTGATGAGACGCTGAATAAAAGAAGTTTAATCGCCGGCAAACGAAAACCCGCGATTTCTTGTAAATCCCGGGCTTGGCACGTATAGTCGAATGTATACAAAGAAAGTACCCTGTGAGTAAACTCATTTCCAGAACGATTTTTTAAATTATTTTTTCACCACTAAAACGCATGAGACTTGTAGTTTTTAAAAATGTTTTCATTTTTGATGAGACGCTGAATAAAAGAAGTTTAATCGCCGACAAACGAAAACCCGTGATTTCCCGTAAATCCCGGCTTGGCCCGTATAGTCAAAAGTATACAAAGAAAGTGCCCAGGGAGTAAACTCATTTCCCGAACGATTTTTTATATTATTTTTTTACCACTAAACGCATGAGACTTGTAGTTTTCAAAAATATTTTCATATTTGATGGGACGCTGAATTAAAGAAGTTTAATCGCCGGGAAACGAAAATCCGCGATTTCCCGTAAATCTCGGACTCGGCCCGTATAGTCAAATGTATACAAAGAAAGTACCCTGTGAGTAAACTCATTTCCAGAACGATTTTTTAAATTATTTTTTCACCACTAAAACGCATAAGACTTGTAGTTTTCAAAAATGTTTTCATTTTTGATGAGACGCAGAATAAATGAAGTTTAATCGCCGGCAAACGAAAACCCGCGATTTCTTGTAAATCCCGGGCTTGGCACGTATAGTCAAAAGTATACAAAGAAAGTACCCAGGGAGTAAACTCATTTCCCGAACGATTTTTTAAACTACTTTTTCACCACTAAAACGCATGAGACTTGTAGTTTTTAAAAATGTTTTCATTTTTGATGAGACGCTGAATAAAAGAAGTTTAATCGCCGGCAAACGAAAACCCGCAATTTCCCGTAAATCCCGGCTTGGCCCGTATAGTCAAAAGTATACAAAGAAAGTACCCAGGGAGTAAACTCATTTCCCGAACGATTTTTTATATTATTTTTTTACCACTAAACGCATGAGACTTGTAGTTTTCAAAAATATTTTCATTTTGGATGAGACGCTGAATAAAAGCAGTTTAATCGCCGGCAAACGAAAACCCGCGATTTCCCGTAAATACCGGGCTGGGCACGTATAGGCGAATGTATACAAAGAAAGTACCCTGTGAGTAAACTCATTTCCAGAACGATTTTTTAAATTATTTTTTCACCACTAAAACGCATAAGACTAGTAGTTTTTAAAAATGTTTTCATTTTTGATGAGACGCTGAATAAAAGAAGTTTAATCGCCGGCAAACGAAAACCCGCGATTTTCCGTAAATCCCGGCTTGGCCCGTATAGTCAAAAGTATACAAAGAAAGTACCCAGGGAGTAAACTCATTTTCCGAACGATTTTTTAAATTATTTTTTCACCACTAAAACGCATGAGACTTGTAGTTTTCAAAAATGTTTTCATTTTTGATGAGACGCTGAATAAAAGCAGTTTAATCGCCGGCAAACGAAAACCCGCGATTTCCCGTAAATCCCGGGCTTGGCCCGTATAGTCAAAAGTATACAAAGAAAGTACCCAGGGAGTAAACTCTTTTCCCAAACGATTTTTTAAATTATTATTTCACCACTAAAACGCATGAGACTTGTAGTTTTCAAGAATGTTTTCATTTTTGATGAGACGCTGAATAAAAGCAGTTTAATCGCCGGCAAACGAAAACCCGCGATTTCCCGTAAGTCCCGGGTTTGGCACGTATAGTCGAATGTATACAAAGAAAGTACCCTGTGAGTAAACTCATTTCAAGAACGATTTTTTAAATTATTTTTTCACCACTAAAACGCATAAGTCTTGCAGTTTTTAAAAATGTTTTCATTTTTGATGAGACGCTGAATAAAAGAAGTTTAATCGCCGGCAAACGAAAATCCGCGATTTCCCGTATATCCCGGCTTGGCCCGTATAGTCAAAAGTATACAAAGAAAGTACCCAGGGAGTAAACTCATTTCCTGAACGATTTTTTAAATTATTTTTTCACCACTAAAACGCATGAGACTTGTAGTATGTTTTCATTTTTGATGAGACGCTGAATAAAAGCAGTTTAATCGCCGGCAAACGAAAATCCGCGATTTCCCGTAAATCCCGGACTCGGCCCGTATAGTCAAAAGTATACAAAGAAAGTACCCAGGGAGTAAACTCATTTCTAGAACGATTTTTTAAATTATTTTTTCACAACTAAAACGCATAAGATTTGTAGTTTTTAAAAATGTTTTCATTTTTGATGAGACGCTGAATAAAAGAAGTTTAATCGCCGGCAAACGAAAACCCGCGATTTCCCGTAAATCCCGGGCTTGGCCCGTATAGTCAAAAGTATACAAAGAAAGTACCCAGGGAGTAAACTCATTTCCCAAACGATTTTTTAAATTATTATTTCACCACTAAAACGCATGAGACTTGTAGTTTTCAAGAATGTTTTCATATTTGATGAGACGCTGAATAAAAGCAGTTTAATCGCCGGCAAACGAAAACCCGCGATTTCCCGTAAGTCCCGGGTTTGGCACGTATAGACGAATGTATACAAAGAAAGTACCCAGGGAGTAAACTCATTTCAAGAACGATTTTTTAAATTATTTTTTCACCACTAAAACGCATAAGACTTGCAGTTTTTAAAAATGTTTTCATTTTTGATGAGACGCTGAATAAAAGAAGTTTAATCGCCGGCAAACGAAAACCCGCGATTTCCCGTAAATCCCAACTTGGCCCGTATAGTCAAAAGTATACAAAGAAAGTACCCAGGGAATAAACTCATTTCCCGAACGATTTTTTAAATTATTTTTTCACCACTAAAACGCATGAGACTTGTAGTTTTCAAAAATGTTTTCATTTTTGATGAGACGCTGAATAAAAGCAGTTTAATCGCCGGCAAACGAAAACCCGCGATTTCCCGTAAATACCGGGCTGGGCACGTATAGGCGAATGTATACAAAGAAAGTACCCTGTGAGTAAACTCATTTCCAGAACGATTTTTTAAATTATTTTTTCACCACTAAAACGCATAAGACTAGTAGTTTTTAAAAATGTTTTCATTTTTGATGAGACGCTGAATAAAAGAAGTTTAATCGCCGGCAAACGAAAACCCGCGATTTCCCGTAAATCCCGGCTTGGCACGTATAGTCGAATGTATACAAAGAAAGTACCCTGTGAGTAAACTCATTTCCCAAACGATTTTTTAAATTATTATTTCACCACTAAAACGCATGAGACTTGTAGTTTTCAAGAATGTTTTCATTTTTGATGAGACGCTGAATAAAAGAAGTTTAATCGCCGGCAAACGAAAACCCGCGATTTCCCGTATATCCCGGCTTGGCCCGTATAGTCAAAAGTATACAAAGAAAGTACCCAGGGAGTAAACTCATTTCCCGAACGATTTTTTAAATTATTTTTTCACCACTAAAACGCATGAGACTTGTAGTTTTCAAAAATGTTTTCATTTTTGATGAGACGCTGAATAAAAGAAGTTTAATCGCCGGCAAACGAAAACCCGCGATTTCCCGTAAATCCCGGCTTGGCACGTATAGTCGAATGTATACAAAGAAAGTACCCTGTGAGTAAACTCATTTCCCAAACGATTTTTTAAATTATTATTTCACCACTAAAACGCATGAGACTTGTAGTTTTCAAGAATGTTTTCATTTTTGATGAGACGCTGAATAAAAGAAGTTTAATCGCCGGCAAACGAAACCACGCGATTTCCCGTATATCCCGGCTTGGCCCGTATAGTCAAAAGTATACAAAGAAAGTACCCAGGGAGTAAACTCATTTCCCGAACGATTTTTTAAATTATTTTTTCACCACTAAAACGCATGAGACTTGTAGTTTTCAAAAATGTTTTCATTTTTGATGAGACGCTGAATAAAAGCAGTTTAATCGCCGGCAAACGAAAATCCGCGATTTCCCGTAAATCCCGGACTCGGCCCGTATAGTCAAAAGTATACAAAGAAAGTACCCAGGGAGTAAACTCATTTCTAGAACGATTTTTTAAATTATTTTTTCACAACTAAAACGCATAAGACTTGTAGTTTATAAAAATGTTTTCATTTTTGATGAGACGCTGAATAAAAGAAGTTTAATCGCCGGCAAACGAAAACCCGCGATTTCCCGTAAATCCCGGGCTTGGCCCGTATAGTCAAAAGTATACAAAGAAAGTACCCAGGGAAAAAACTCATTTCCCAAACGATTTTTTAAATTATTATTTCACCACTAAAACGCATGAGACTTGTAGTTTTCAAGAATGTTTTCATATTTGATGAGACGCTGAATAAAAGCAGTTTAATCGCCGGCAAACGAAAACCCGCGATTTCCCGTAAGTCCCGGGTTTGGCACGTATAGTCGAATGTATACAAAGAAAGTACCCAGGGAGTAAACTCATTTCAAGAACGATTTTTTAAATTACTTTTTCACCACTAAAACGCATAAGACTTGCAGTTTTTAAAAATGTTTTCATTTTTGATGAGACGCTGAATAAAAGAAGTTTAATCGCCGGCAAACGAAAACCCGCGATTTCCCGTAAATCCCAACTTGGCCCGTATAGTCAAAAGTATACAAAGAAAGTACCCAGGGAATAAACTCATTTCCCGAACGATTTTTTAAATTATTTTTTCACCACTAAAACGCATGAGACTTGTAGTTTTCAAAAATGTTTTCATTTTTGATGAGACGCTGAATAAAAGCAGTTTAATCGCCGGCAAACGAAAATCCGCGATTTCCCGTAAATCCCAGACTCGGCCCGTATAGTCAAAAGTATACAAAAAAAGTACCCAGGGAGTAAACTCATTTCCCGAAAGATTTTTTAAATTATTTTTTCACCACTAAAATGCATGAGACTTGTAGTTTTCAAAAATGTTTTCATTTTTGATGAGACGCTTAATGAAAGAGGGTTAATCGCCGGCAAACGAAATCCCGCGTTTTCCCGTAAATCCGGGGCTTGGCCCGTATAGTCGAATGTATACAAAGAAAGTACCCAGGGAGTAAACTCATTTCCCGAACGATTTTTTAAATTTTTTTTTCAACACTAAAACGCATGAGACTTGTAGTTTTCAAAAATGTTTTCATTTTTGATGAGACGCTGAATAAAAGAAGTTTAATCGCTGGCAAACGAAAACCCGCGATTTCCCGTAAATCCCGGGCTTGGCACGTATAGTCGAATGTATACAAAGAAAGTACCCTGTGAGTAAACTCATTTCCAGAACGATTTTTTAAATTATTTTTTCACCACTAAAGCCCATGAGACTTGTAGTTTTTAAAAATGTTTTCATTTTTGATGAGACGCTGAATAAAAGAAGTTTAATCGCCGGCAAACGAAAACCCGCGATTTCCCGTAAATCCCGGCTTGGCCCGTATAGTCAAAAGTATACAAAGAAAGTACCCAGGGAGTAAAATCATTTCCCGAACGATTTTTTAAATTATTTTTTCACCACTAAAACGCATGAGACTTGTAGTTTTCAAAAATGTTTTCATTTTTGATGAGACGCTGAATAAAAGAAGTTTAATCGCCGGCAAACGAAAACCCTTGATTTCCCGTAAATCCAGGGCTTGGCACGTATAGTCGAATTTATACAAAGAAAGTACCCTGTGAGTAAACTCCTTTCCAGAACGATTTTGTAAATTATTTTTTCACCACTAAAGCCCATGAGACTTGTAGTTTTTAAAAATGTTTTCATTTTTGATGAGACGCTGAATAAAAGAAGTTTATTCGCCGGCAAACGAAAACCCGCGATTTCCCGTAAATCCCTGCTTGGCCCGTATAGTCAAAAGTATACAAAGAAAGTACCCAGGGAGTAAAATCATTTCCCGAACGATTTTTTAAATTATTTTTTCACCATTAAAACGCATGAGACTTGTAGTTTTCAAAAATGTTTTCATTTTTAATGAGACGCTGAATAAAAGCAGTTTAATCGCCGGCAAACGAAAACCTGCAATTTCCCTAAATCCCGGACTCGGCCCGTATAGTCAAAAGTATACAAAGAAAGTACCCAGGGAGTAAACTCATTTCCAGAACGATTTTTTGAATTATATTTTCCCCACTAAAACGCACAAGACTTGTAGTTTTTAAAAATGTTTTCATTTTTGATGAGACGCTGAATAAAAGAAGTTTAATCGCCGGCAACCGAAAACCCGCGATTTCCCGTAAATCCCGGGCTTGGCCCGTATAGTCAAAAGTATACAAAGAAAGTACCCAGGGAGTAAAATCATTTCCCGAACGATTTTTTAAGTTATTTTTTCACCACTAAAACGCATGAGACTTGTAGTTTTCAAAAATGTTTTCATTTTTGATGAGACGCTGAATAAAAGCAGTTTATTCGCCGGCAAACGAAAACCTGCGATTTCCCTAAATCCCGGACTCGGCCCGTATAGTCAAAAGTATACAAAGAAAGTACCCAGGGAGTAAACTCATTTCCAGAACGATTTTTTAAATTATATTTTCCCCACTAAAACGCATAAGACTTGTAGTTTTTAAAAATGTTTTCATTTTTGATGAGACGCTGAATAAAAGAAGTTTAATCGCCGGCAAACGAAAACCCGCGATTTCCCGTAAATCCCGGGCTTGGCCCGTATAGTCGAATGTATACAAAGAAAGTACCCTGTGAGTAAACTCATTTCCAGAATGATTTTTTAAATTATTTTTTCACCACTAAAACGCATGAGACTTGTAGTTTTCAAAAATGTTTTCATTTTTGATGAGACGCAGAATAAAAGAAGTTTAATCGTCGGCAAACGAAAACCCGAGATTTCCCGTAAATCCCGGCTTGGCCCGTATAGTCAAAAGTATACAAAGAAAGTACCCAGGGAGTAAACTCATTTCCCGAACGATTTTTTAAATTATTTTTTCACCACTAAAACGCATGAGACTTGTAGTTTTCAAAAATGTTTTCATTTTTGATGAGACGCTGAATAAAAGAAGTTTAATCGCTGGCAAACGAAAACCCGCGATTTCCCGTAAATCCCGGGCTTGGCACGTATAGTCGAATGTATACAAAGAAAGTACCCTGTGAGTAAACTCATTTCCAGAACGATTTTTTAAATTATTTTTTCACCACTAAAGCCCATGAGACTTGTAGATTTTAAAAATGTTTTCATTTTTGATGAGACGCTGAATAAAAGAAGTTTAATCGCCGGCAAACGAAAACCCGCGATTTCCCGTAAATCCCGGCTTGGCCCGTATAGTCAAAAGTATACAAAGAAAGTACCCAGGGAGTAAAATCATTTCCCGAACGATTTTTTAAATTATTTTTTCACCACTAAAACGCATGAGACTTGTAGTTTTCAAAAATGTTTTCATTTTTGATGAGACGCTGAATAAAAGCAGTTTAATCGCCGGCAAACGAAAACCTGCGATTTCCCTAAATCCCGGACTCGGCCCGTATAGTCAAAAGTATACAAAGAAAGTACCCAGGGAGTAAACTCATTTCCCGAACGATTTTTTAAATTATTTTTTCACCACTAAAACGCATGAGACTTGTAGTTTTCAAAAATGTTTTCATTTTTGATGAGACGCTGAATAAAAGAAGTTTAATCGCTGGCAAACGAAAACCCGCGATTTCCCGTAAATCCCGGGCTTGGCACGTATAGTCGAATGTATACAAAGAAAGTACCCTGTGAGTAAACTCCTTTCCAGAACGATTTTGTAAATTATTTTTTCACCACTAAAGCCCATGAGACTTGTAGTTTTTAAAAATGTTTTCAGTTTTGATGAGACGCTGAATAAAAGAAGTTTATTCGCCGGCAAACGAAAACCCGCGATTTCCCGTAAATCCCTGCTTGGCCCGTATAGTCAAAAGTATACAAAGAAAGTACCCAGGGAGTAAAATCATTTCCCGAACAATTTTTTAAATTACTTTTTTCACCACTAAAACGCATGAGACTTGTAGTTTTCAAAAATGTTTTCATTTTTAATGAGACGCTGAATAAAAGCAGTTTAATCGCCGGCAAACGAAAACCTGCAATTTCCCTAAATCCCGGACTCGGCCCGTATAGTCAAAAGTATACAAAGAAAGTACCCAGGGAGTAAACTCATTTCCAGAACGATTTTTTGAATTATATTTTCCCCACTAAAACGCACAAGACTTGTAGTTTTTAAAAATGTTTTCATTTTTGATGAGACGCTGAATAAAAGAAGTTTAATCGCCGGCAACCGAAAACCCGCGATTTCCCGTAAATCCCGGGCTTGGCCCGTATAGTCAAAAGTATACAAAGAAAGTACCCAGGGAGTAAAATCATTTCCCGAACGATTTTTTAAATTATTTTTTCACCACTAAAACGCATGAGACTTGTAGTTTTCAAAAATGTTTTCATTTTTGATGAGACGCTGAATAAAAGCAGTTTAATCGCCGGCAAACGAAAACCTGCGATTTCCCTAAATCCCGGACTCGGCCCGTATAGTCAAAAGTATACAAAGAAAGTACCCAGGGAGTAAACTCATTTCCAGAACGATTTTTTAAATTATATTTTCCCCACTAAAACGCATAAGACTTGTAGTTTTTAAAAATGTTTTCATTTTTGATGAGACGCTGAATAAAAGAAGTTTAATCGCCGGCAAACGAAAACCCGCGATTTCCCGTAAATCCCGGGCTTGGCCCGTATAGTCGAATGTATACAAAGAAAGTACCCTGTGAGTAAACTCATTTCCAGAACGATTTTTTAAATTATTTTTTCACCACTAAAACGCATGAGACTTGTAGTTTTCAAAAATGTTTTCATTTTTGATGAGACGCAGAATAAAAGAAGTTTAATCGTCGGCAAACGAAAACCCGAGAGTTCCCGTAAATCCCGGCTTGGCCCGTATAGTCAAAAGTATACAAAGAAAGTACCCAGGGAGTAAACTCATTTCCCGAACGATTTTTTAAATTATTTTTTCACCACTAAAACGCATGAGACTTGTAGTTTTCAAAAATGTTTTCATTTTTAATGAGACGCTGAATAAAAGCAGTTTAATCGCCGGCAAACGAAAACCTGCAATTTCCCTAAATCCCGGACTCGGCCCGTATAGTCAAAAGTATACAGAGAAAGTACCCAGGGAGAAAACTCATTTCCAGAACGATTTTTTAAATTATATTTTCCCCACTAAAACGCATAAGACTTGTAGTTTATAAAAATGTTTTCATTTTTGATGAGACGCTGAATAAAAGAATTTTAATCGCCGGCAAACGAAAACCCGCGATTTCCCGTAAATCCCGGGCTTGGCCCGTATAGTCAAAAGTATACAAAGAAAGTACCCAGGGAGTAAAATCATTTCCCGAACGATTTTTTAAATTATTTTTTCACCACTAAAACGCATGAGACTTGTAGTTTTCTAAAATGTTTTCATTTTTGATGAGACGCTGAATAAAAGCAGTTTAATCGCCGGCAAACGAAAACCTGCGATTTCCCTAAATCCCGGACTCGGCCCGTATAGTCAAAAGTATACAAAGAAAGTACCCAGGGAGTAAACTCATTTCCAGAACGATTTTTTAAATTATATTTTCCCCACTAAAACGCATAAGACTTGTAGTTTTTAAAAATGTTTTCATTTTTGATGAGACGCTGAATAAAAGAAGTTTAATCGCCGGCAAACGAAAACCCGCGATTTCCCGTAAATCCCGGGCTTGGCCCGTATAGTCAAAAGTATACAAAGAAAGTACCCAGGGAGTAAAATCATTTCCCGAACGATTTTTTAAATTATTTTTTCACCACTAAAACGCATGAGACTTGTAGTTTTCTAAAATGTTTTCATTTTTGATGAGACGCTGAATAAAAGCAGTTTAATCGCCGGCAAACGAAAACCTGCGATTTCCCTAAATCCCGGACTCGGCCCGTATAGTCAAAAGTATACAAAGAAAGTACCCAGGGAGTAAACTCATTTCCAGAACGATTTTTTAAATTATATTTTCCCCACTAAAACGCATAAGACTTGTAGTTTTTAAAAATGTTTTCATTTTTGATGAGACGCTGAATAAAAGAAGTTTAATCGCCGGCAAACGAAAACCCGCGATTTCCCGTAAATCCCGGGCTTGGCCCGTATAGTCGAATGTATACAAAAAAAGTACCCTGTGAGTAAACTCATTTCCAGAACGATTTTTTAAATTATTTTTTCACCACTAAAACGCATGAGACTTGTAGTTTTCAAAAATGTTTTCATTTTTGATGAGACGCAGAATAAAAGAAGTTTAATCGCCGGCAAACGAAAACCCGCGATTTCCCGTAAATCACGGGCTTGGCCCGTATAGTCAAAAGTATACAAAGAAAGTACCCAGGGAGTAAAATCATTTCCCGAACGATTTTTTAAATTATTTTTTCACCACTAAAACGCATGAGACTTGTAGTTTTCTAAAATGTTTTCATTTTTGATGAGACGCTGAATAAAAGCAGTTTAATCGCCGGCAAACGAAAACCTGCGATTTCCCTAAATCCCGGACTCGGCCCGTATAGTCAAAAGTATACAAAGAAAGTACCCAGGGAGTAAACTCATTTCCAGAACGATTTTTTAAATTATATTTTCCCCACTAAAACGCATAAGACTTGTAGTTTTTAAAAATGTTTTCATTTTTGATGAGACGCTGAATAAAAGAAGTTTAATCGCCGGCAAACGAAAACCCGCGATTTCCCGTAAATCCCGGGCTTGGCCCGTATAGTCGAATGTATACAAAGAAAGTACCCTGTGAGTAAACTCATTTCCAGAACGATTTTTTAAATTATTTTTTCACCACTAAAACGCATGAGACTTGTAGTTTTCAAAAATGTTTTCATTTTTGATGAGACGCAGAATAAAAGAAGGTTAATCACCGGCAAACGAAAACCCGAGATTTCCCGTAAATCCCGGCTTGGCCCGTATAGTCAAAAGTATACAAAGAAAGTACCCAGGGAGTGAACTCATTTCCCGAACGATTTTTTAAATTATTTTTTCACCACTAAAACGCATGAGACTTGTAGTTTTCAAAAATGTTTTCATTTTTGATGAGACGCTGAATAAAAGAAGTTTAATCGCCGGCAAACGAAAACCCGCGATTTCTCGAAAATCCCGGGCTTGGCACGTATAGTCGAATGTATACAAAGAAAGTACCCTGTGAGTAAACTCATTTCCAGAACGATTTTTTAAATTATTTTTTCACCACTAAAACGCATAAGACTTGTAGTTTTTAAAAATGTTTTCATTTTTGATGAGACGCTGAATAAAAGAAGTTTAATCGCCGGCAAACGAAAACCCGCGATTTCCCGTAAATCCCGGCTTGGCCCGTATAGTCAAAAGTATACAAAGAAAGTACCCAGGGAGTAAACTCATTTCCCGAACGATTTTTTATATTATTTTTTTACCACTAAACGCATGAGACTTGTAGTTTTCAAAAATATTTTCATATTTGATTGGACGCTGAATAGAAGAAGTTTAATCGCCGGGAAACGAAAATCCGCAATTTCCCGTAAATCCCGGACTCGGCCCGTATAGTCAAAAGTATACAAAGAAAGTACCCAGGGAGTAAACTCATTTCCAGAACGATTTTTTAAATTATATTTTCCCCACTAAAACGCATAAGACTTGTAGTTTTTAAAAATGTTTTCATTTTTGATGAGACGCTGAATAAAAGAAGTTTAATCGCCGGCAAACGAAAACCCGCGATTTCCCGTAAATCCCGGGCTTGGCCCGTATAGTCGAATGTATACAAAGAAAGTACCCTGTGAGTAAACTCATTTCCAGAACGATTTTTTAAATTATTTTTTCACCACTAAAACGCATGAGACTTGTAGTTTTCAAAAATGTTTTCATTTTTGATGAGACGCAGAATAAAAGAAGTTTAATCGTCGGCAAACGAAAACCCGCGATTTCCCGTAAATCCCGGGCTTGACCCGTATAGTCGAATGTATACAAAGAAAGTACCCTGTGAGTAAACTCATTTCCAAAACGATTTTTTAAATTATATTTTTACCACTAAAACGCATGAGACTTGTAGTTTTCAAAAATGCTTTCATTCTTGATGAGACGCTGAATAAAAGAAGTTTAATCGCCGGCAAACGAAAACCTGCGATTTCCCTAAATCCCTGACTCGGCCCGTATAGTCAAAAGTATACAAAGAAAGTACCCAGGGAGTAAACTCATTTCCAGAACGATTTTTTAAATTATATTTTCCCCACTAAAACGCATAAGACTTGTAGTTTTTAAAAATGTTTTCATTTTTGATGAGACGCTGAATAAAAGAAGTTTAATCGCCGGCAAACGAAAACCCGCGATTTCCCGTAAATCCCGGGCTTGGCCCGTATAGTCGAATGTATACAAAGAAAGTACCCTGTGAGTAAACTCATTTCCAGAACGATTTTTTAAATTATTTTTTCACCACTAAAACGCATGAGACTTGTAGTTTTCAAAAATGTTTTCATTTTTGATGAGGCGCAGAATAAAAGAAGTTTAATCGTCGGCAAACGAAAACCCGCGATTTCCCGTAAATCCCGGGCTTGACCCGTATAGTCGAATGTATACAAAGAAAGTACCCTGTGAGTAAACTCATTTCCAAAACGATTTTTTAAATTATATTTTTACCACTAAAACGCATGAGACTTGTAGTTTTCAAAAATGCTTTCATTCTTGATGAGACGCTGAATAAAAGAAGTTTAATCGCCGGCAAACGAAAACCTGCGATTTCCCTAAATCCCTGACTCGGCCCGTATAGTCAAAAGTATACAAAGAAAGTACCCAGGGAGTAAACTCATTTCCAGAACGATTTTTTAAATTATATTTTCCCCACTAAAACGCATAAGACTTGTAGTTTTTAAAAATGTTTTCATTTTTGATGAGACGCTGAATAAAAGAAGTTTAATCGCCGGCAAACGAAAACCCGCGATTTCCCGTAAATCCCGGGCTTGGCCCGTATAGTCGAATGTATACAAAGAAAGTACCCTGTGAGTAAACTCATTTCCAGAACGATTTTTTAAATTATTTTTTCACCACTAAAACGCATGAGACTTGTAGTTTTCAAAAATGTTTTCATTTTTGATGAGACGCAGAATAAAAGAAGTTTAATCGTCGGCAAACGAAAACCCGAGATTTCCCGTAAATCCCGGCTTGGCCCGTATAGTCAAAAGTATACAAAGAAAGTACCCAGGGAGTAAACTCATTTCCCGAACGATTTTTTAAATTATTTTTTCACCACTAAAACGCATGAGACTTGTAGTTTTCAAAAATGTTTTCATTTTTGATGAGACGCTGAATAAAAGAAGTTTAATCGCTGGCAAACGAAAACCCGCGATTTCCCGTAAATCTCGGGCTTGGCACGTATAGTCGAATGTATACAAAGAAAGTACCCTGTGAGTAAACTCATTTCCAGAACGATTTTTTAAATTATTTTTTCACCACTAAAGCCCATGAGACTTGTAGTTTTTAAAAATGTTTTCATTTTTGATGAGACGCTGAATAAAAGAAGTTTAATCGCCGGCAAACGAAAACCCGCGATTTCCCGTAAATCCCGGCTTGGCCCGTATAGTCAAAAGTATACAAAGAAAGTACCCAGGGAGTAAAATCATTTCCCGAACGATTTTTTAAATTATTTTTTCACCACTAAAACGCATGAGACTTGTAGTTTTCAAAAATGTTTTCATTTTTGATGAGACGCTGAATAAAAGCAGTTTAATCGCCGGCAAACGAAAACCTGCAATTTCCCTAAATCCCGGACTCGGCCCGTATAGTCAAAAGTATACAAAGAAAGTACCCAGGGAGTAAACTCATTTCCCGAACGATTTTTTAAATTATTTTTTCACCACTAAAACGCATGAGACTTGTAGTTTTCAAAAATGTTTTCATTTTTGATGAGACGCTGAATAAAAGAAGTTTAATCGCTGGCAAACGAAAACCCGCGATTTCCCGTAAATCCCGGGCTTGGCACGTATAGTCGAATGTATACAAAAAAAGTACCCTGTGAGTAAACTCCTTTCCAGAACGATTTTGTAAATTATTTTTTCACCACTAAAGCCCATGAGACTTGTAGTTTTTAAAAATGTTTTCATTTTTGATGAGACGCTGATTAAAAGAAGTTTATTCGCCGGCAAACGAAAACCCGCGATTTCCCGTAAATCCCTGCTTGGCCCGTATAGTCAAAAGTATACAAAGAAAGTACCCAGGGAGTAAAATCATTTCCAAAACGATTTTTTAAATTATATTTTTACCACTAAAACGCATGAGACTTGTAGTTTTC
Organism: Hydractinia symbiolongicarpus; assembly: GCF_029227915.1. Lineage (NCBI taxonomy): Eukaryota > Metazoa > Cnidaria > Hydrozoa > Anthoathecata > Hydractiniidae > Hydractinia > Hydractinia symbiolongicarpus. Next base: position 33,601,032 of record NC_079878.1, on the reverse strand, counting down.
AAAAATGCTTTCATTCTTGATGAGACGCTGAATAAAAGAAGTTTAATCGCCGGCAAACGAAAACCTGCGATTTCCCTAAATCCCGGACTCGGCCCGTATAGTTAAAAGTATACAAAGAAAGTACCCAGGGATTAAACTCATTTCCAGAACGATTTTTTAAATTATATTTTCCCCACTAAAACGCATAAGACTTGTAGTTTTTAAAAATGTTTTCATTTTTGATGAGACGCTGAATAAAAGAAGTTTAATCGCCGGCAAACGAAAACCCGCGATTTCCCGTAAATCCCGGGCTTGGCCCGTATAGTCGAATGTATACAAAGAAAGTACCCTGTGAGTAAACTCATTTCCAGAACGATTTTTTAAATTATTTTTTCACCACTAAAACGCATGAGACTTGTAGTTTTCAAAAGTGTTTTCATTTTTGATGAGACGCAGAATAAAAGAAGTTTAATCGTCGGCAAACGAAAACCCGAGATTTCCCGTAAATCCCGGCTTGGCCCGTATAGTCAAAAGTATACAAAGAAAGTACCCAGGGAGTAAACTCATTTCCCGAACGATTTTTTAAATTATTTTTTCACCACTAAAACGCATGAGACTTGTAGTTTTCAAAAATGTTTTCATTTTTGATGAGACGCTGAATAAAAGAAGTTTAATCGCTGGCAAACGAAAACCCGCGATTTCCCGTAAATCCCGGGCTTGGCACGTATAGTCGAATGTATACAAAGAAAGTACCCTGTGAGTAAACTCATTTCCAGAACGATTTTTTAAATTATTTTTTCACCACTAAAGCCCATGAGACTTGTAGTTTTTAAAAATGTTTTCATTTTTGATGAGACGCTGATTAAAAGAAGTTTATTCGCCGGCAAACGAAAACCTGCGATTTCCCTAAATCCCGGACTCGGCCCGTATAGTCAAAAGTATACAAAGAAAGTACCCAGGGAGTAAACTCATTTCCAGAACGATTTTTTAAATTATATTTTCCCCACTAAAACGCATAAGACTTGTAGTTTTTAAAAATGTTTTCATTTTTGATGAGACGCTGAATAAAAAAATTTAATCGCCGGCAAACGAAAACCCGCGATTTCCCGTAAATCCCGGGCTTGGCCCGTATAGTCAAATGTATACAAAGAAAGTACCCTGTGAGTAAACTCATTTCCAGAACGATTTTTTAAATTATTTTTTCACCACTAAAACGCATGAGACTTGTAGTTTTCAAAAATGTTTTCATTTTTGATGAGACGCTGAATAAAAGAAGTTTAATCGCCGGCAAACGAAAACCCGCGATTTCTCGTAAATCCCGGGCTTGGCACGTATAGTCGAATGTATACAAAGAAAGTACCCTGTGAGTAAACTCATTTCCAGAACGATTTTTTAAATTATTTTTTCACCACTAAAACGCATAAGACTTGTAGTTTTTAAAAATGTTTTCATTTTTGATGAGACGCTGAATAAAAGAAGTTTAATCGCCGGCAAACGAAAACCCGCGATTTCCCGTAAATCCCGACTTGGCCCGTATAGTCAAAAGTATACAAAGGAAGTACCCAGGGAGTAAACTCATTTCCAGAACGATTTTTTAAATTATTTTTTCACCACTAAACGCATGAGACTTGTAGTTTTCAAAAATATTTTCATATTTGATGGGACGCTGAATAGAAGAAGTTTAATCGCCGGGAAACGAAAATCCGCGATTTCCCGTAAATCCCGGCTTGGCCCGTATAGTCAAAAGTATACAAAGAAAGTACCCAGGGAGTAAACTCATTTCCCGAACGATTTTTTATATTATTTTTTTACCACTAAACGCATGAGACTTGTAGTTTTCAAAAATATTTTCATATTTGATGGGACGCTGAATAAAAGAAGTTTAATCGCCGGCAAACGAAAACCCGCGATTTCTCGTAAATCCCGGGCTTGGCACGTATAGTCGAATGTATACAAAGAAAGTACCCTGTGAGTATTCTCATTTCCAGAACGATTTTTTAAATTATTTTTTCACCACTAAAACGCATAAGACTTGTAGTTTTTAAAAATGTTTTCATTTTTGATGAGACGCTGAATAAAAGAAGTTTAATCGCCGGCAAACGAAAACCCGCGATTTCCCGTAAATCCCGGCTTGGCCCGTATAGTCAAAAGTATACAAAGAAAGTACCCAGGGAGTAAACTCATTTCCCGAACGATTTTTTATATTATTTTTTTACCACTAAACGCATGAGACTTGTAGTTTTCAAAAATATTTTCATATTTGATGGGACGCTGAATAAAAGAAGTTTAATCGCCGGCAAACGAAAACCCGCGATTTCTCGTAAATCCCGGGCTTGGCCCGTATAGTCGAATGTATACAAAGAAAGTACCCAGGGAGTAAAATCATTTCCCGAACGATTTTTTAAATTATTTTTTCACCACTAAAACGCATGAGACTTGTAGTTTTCAAAAGTGTTTTCATTTTTGATGAGACGCAGAATAAAAGAAGTTTAATCGTCGGCAAACGAAAACCCGAGATTTCCCGTAAATCCCGGCTTGGCCCGTATAGTCAAAAGTATACAAAGAAAGTACCCAGGGAGTAAACTCATTTCCCGAACGATTTTTTAAATTATTTTTTCACCACTAAAACGCATGAGACTTGTAGTTTTCAAAAATGTTTTCATTTTTGATGAGACGCTGAATAAAAGAAGTTTAATCGCTGGCAAACGAAAACCCGCGATTTCCCGTAAATCCCGGGCTTGGCACGTATAGTCGAATGTATACAAAGAAAGTACCCTGTGAGTAAACTCATTTCCAGAACGATTTTTTAAATTATTTTTTCACCACTAAAGCCCATGAGACTTGTAGTTTTTAAAAATGTTTTCATTTTTGATGAGACGCTGATTAAAAGAAGTTTATTCGCCGGCAAACGAAAACCTGCGATTTCCCTAAATCCCGGACTCGGCCCGTATAGTCAAAAGTATACAAAGAAAGTACCCAGGGAGTAAACTCATTTCCAGAACGATTTTTTAAATTATATTTTCCCCACTAAAACGCATAAGACTTGTAGTTTTTAAAAATGTTTTCATTTTTGATGAGACGCTGAATAAAAAAATTTAATCGCCGGCAAACGAAAACCCGCGATTTCCCGTAAATCCCGGGCTTGGCCCGTATAGTCAAATGTATACAAAGAAAGTACCCTGTGAGTAAACTCATTTCCAGAACGATTTTTTAAATTATTTTTTCACCACTAAAACGCATGAGACTTGTAGTTTTCAAAAATGTTTTCATTTTTGATGAGACGCTGAATAAAAGAAGTTTAATCGCCGGCAAACGAAAACCCGCGATTTCTCGTAAATCCCGGGCTTGGCACGTATAGTCGAATGTATACAAAGAAAGTACCCTGTGAGTAAACTCATTTCCAGAACGATTTTTTAAATTATTTTTTCACCACTAAAACGCATAAGACTTGTAGTTTTTAAAAATGTTTTCATTTTTGATGAGACGCTGAATAAAAGAAGTTTAATCGCCGGCAAACGAAAACCCGCGATTTCCCGTAAATCCCGACTTGGCCCGTATAGTCAAAAGTATACAAAGGAAGTACCCAGGGAGTAAACTCATTTCCAGAACGATTTTTTAAATTATTTTTTCACCACTAAACGCATGAGACTTGTAGTTTTCAAAAATATTTTCATATTTGATGGGACGCTGAATAGAAGAAGTTTAATCGCCGGGAAACGAAAATCCGCGATTTCCCGTAAATCCCGGCTTGGCCCGTATAGTCAAAAGTATACAAAGAAAGTACCCAGGGAGTAAACTCATTTCCCGAACGATTTTTTATATTATTTTTTTACCACTAAACGCATGAGACTTGTAGTTTTCAAAAATATTTTCATATTTGATGGGACGCTGAATAAAAGAAGTTTAATCGCCGGCAAACGAAAACCCGCGATTTCTCGTAAATCCCGGGCTTGGCCCGTATAGTCGAATGTATACAAAGAAAGTACCCAGGGAGTAAAATCATTTCCCGAACGATTTTTTAAATTATTTTTTCACCACTAAAACGCATGAGACTTGTAGTTTTCAAAAATGTTTTCATTTTTGATGAGACGCTGAATAAAAGCAGTTTAATCGCCGGCAAACGAAAACCCGCGATTTCCCGTAAATCCCTGCTTGGCCCGTATAGTCAAAAGTATACAAAGAAAGTACCCAGGGAGTAAAATCATTTCCAAAACGATTTTTTAAATTATATTTTTACCACTAAAACGCATGAGACTTGTAGTTTTCAAAAATGCTTTCATTCTTGATGAGACGCTGAATAAAAGAAGTTTAATCGCCGGCAAACGAAAACCTGCGATTTCCCTAAATCCCGGACTCGGCCCGTATAGTCAAAAGTATACAAAGAAAGTACCCAGGGAGTAAACTCATTTCCAGAACGATTTTTTAAATTATATTTTCCCCACTAAAACGCATAAGACTTGTAGTTTTTAAAAATGTTTTCATTTTTGATGAGACGCTGAATAAAAAAATTTAATCGCCGGCAAACGAAAACCCGCGATTTCCCGTAAATCCCGGGCTTGGCCCGTATAGTCAAATGTATACAAAGAAAGTACCCTGTGAGTAAACTCATTTCCAGAACGATTTTTTAAATTATTTTTTCACCACTAAAACGCATGAGACTTGTAGTTTTCAAAAATGTTTTCATTTTTGATGAGACGCTGAATAAAAGAAGTTTAATCGCCGGCAAACGAAAACCCGCGATTTCTCGTAAATCCCGGGCTTGGCACGTATAGTCGAATGTATACAAAGAAAGTACCCTGTGAGTAAACTCATTTCCAGAACGATTTTTTAAATTATTTTTTCACCACTAAAACGCATAAGACTTGTAGTTTTTAAAAATGTTTTCATTTTTGATGAGACGCTGAATAAAAGAAGTTTAATCGCCGGCAAACGAAAACCCGCGATTTCCCGTAAATCCCGACTTGGCCCGTATAGTCAAAAGTATACAAAGGAAGTACCCAGGGAGTAAACTCATTTCCAGAACGATTTTTTAAATTATTTTTTCACCACTAAACGCATGAGACTTGTAGTTTTCAAAAATATTTTCATATTTGATGGGACGCTGAATAGAAGAAGTTTAATCGCCGGGAAACGAAAATCCGCGATTTCTCGTAAATCCCGGCTTGGCCCGTATAGTCAAAAGTATACAAAGAAAGTACCCAGGGAGTAAACTCATTTCCCGAACGATTTTTTATATTATTTTTTCACCACTAAAACGCATGAGACTTGTAGTTTTCAAAAATGTTTTCATTTTTGATGAGACGCTGAATAAAAGCAGTTTAATCGCCGGCAAACGAAAACCCGCGATTTCTCGTAAATCCCGGGCTTGGCACGTATAGTCGAATGTATACAAAGAAAGTACCCTGTGAGTAATCTCATTTCCAGAACGATTTTTTAAATTATTTTTTCACCACTAAAACGCATAAGACTTGTAGTTTTTAAAAATGTTTTCATTTTTGATAAGACGCTGAATAAAAGAAGTTTAATCGCCGGCAAACGAAAACCCGCGATTTCCCGTAAATCCCGGCTTGGCCCGTATAGTCAAAAGTATACAAAGAAAGTACCCAGGGAGTAAACTCATTTCCCGAACGATTTTTTATATTATTTTTTTACCACTAAACGCATGAGACTTGTAGTTTTCAAAAATATTTTCATATTTGATGGGACGCTGAATAAAAGAAGTTTAATCGCCGGCAAACGAAAACCCGCGATTTCCCGTAAATCCCGACTTGGCCCGTATAGTCAAAAGTATACAAAGGAAGTACCCAGGGAGTAAACTCATTTCCAGAACGATTTTTTAAATTATTTTTTCACCACTAAACGCATGAGACTTGTAGTTTTCAAAAATATTTTCATATTTGATGGGACGCTGAATAGAAGAAGTTTAATCGCCGGGAAACGAAAATCCGCGATTTCCCGTAAATCCCGGCTTGGCCCGTATAGTCAAAAGTATACAAAGAAAGTACCCAGGGAGTAAACTCATTTCCCGAACGATTTTTTATATTATTTTTTTACCACTAAACGCATGAGACTTGTAGTTTTCAAAAATATTTTCATATTTGATGGGACGCTGAATAAAAGAAGTTTAATCGCCGGCAAACGAAAACCCGCGATTTCTCGTAAATCCCGGGCTTGGCACGTATAGTCGAATGTATACAAAGAAAGTACCCTGTGAGTAATCTCATTTCCAGAACGATTTTTTAAATTATTTTTTCACCACTAAAACGCATAAGACTTGTAGTTTTTAAAAATGTTTTCATTTTTGATAAGACGCTGAATAAAAGAAGTTTAATCGCCGGCAAACGAAAACCCGCGATTTCCCGTAAATCCCGGCTTGGCCCGTATAGTCAAAAGTATACAAAGAAAGTACCCAGGGAGTAAACTCATTTCCCGAACGATTTTTTATATTATTTTTTTACCACTAAACGCATGAGACTTGTAGTTTTCAAAAATATTTTCATATTTGATGGGACGCTGAATAAAAGAAGTTTAATCGCCGGCAAACGAAAACCCGCGATTTCTCGTAAATCCCGGGCTTGGCACGTATAGTCGAATGTATACAAAGAAAGTACCCTGTGAGTAAACTCATTTCCAGAACGATTTTTTAAATTATTTTTTCACCACTAAAACGCATAAGACTTGTAGTTTTTAAAAATGTTTTCATTTTTGATGAGACGCTGAATAAAAGAAGTTTAATCGCCGGCAAACGAAAACCCGCGATTTCCCGTAAATCCCGGCTTGGCCCGTATAGTCAAAAGTATACAAAGAAAGTACCCAGGGAGTAAACTCATTTCCCGAACGATTTTTTATATTATTTTTTTACCACTAAACGCATGAGACTTGTAGTTTTCAAAAATATTTTCATATTTGATGGGACGCTGAATAGAAGAAGTTTAATCGCCGGGAAACGAAAATCCGCGATTTCCCGTAAATCCCGGACTCGGCCCGTATAGTCAAAAGTATACAAAGAAAGTACCCAGGGAGTAAACTCATTTCCAGAACGATTTTTTAAATTATATTTTCCCCACTAAAACGCATAAGACTTGTAGTTTTTAAAAATGTTTTCATTTTTGATGAGACGCTGAATAAAAGAAGTTTAATCGCCGGCAAACGAAAACCCGCGATTTCCCGTAAATCCCGGGCTTGGCCCGTATAGTCGAATGTATACAAAGAAAGTACCCTGTGAGTAAACTCATTTCCAGAACGATTTTTTAAATTATTTTTTCACCACTAAAACGCATGAGACTTGTAGTTTTCAAAAATGTTTTCATTTTTGATGAGACGCAGAATAAAAGAAGTTTAATCGTCGGCAAACGAAAACCCGAGATTTCCCGTAAATCCCGGGCTTGGCCCGTATAGTCAAAAGTATACAAAGAAAGTACCCAGGGAGTAAAATCATTTCCCGAAGGATTTTTTAAATAATTTTTTCACCACTAAAACGCATGAGACTTGTAGTTTTCTAAAATGTTTTCATTTTTGATGAGACGCTGAATAAAAGCAGTTTAATCGCCGGCAAACGAAAACCTGCCATTTCCCTAAATCCCGGACTCGACCCGTATAGTCAAAAGTATACAAAGAAAGTACCCAGGGAGTAAACTCATTTCCAGAACGATTTTTTAAATTATATTTTCCCCACTAAAACGCATAAGACTTGTAGTTTTTAAAAATGTTTTCATTTTTGATGAGACGCTGAATAAAAGAAGTTTAATCGCCGGCAAACGAAAACCCGCGATTTCCCGTAAATCCCGGGCTTGGCCCGTATAGTCGAATGTATACAAAGAAAGTACCCTGTGAGTAAACTCATTTCCAGAACGATTTTTTAAATTATTTTTTCACCACTAAAACGCATGAGATTTGTAGTTTTCAAAAATGTTTTCATTTTTGATGAGACGCAGAATAAAAGAAGTTTAATCGCCGGCAAACGAAAACCCGAGATTTCCCGTAAATCCCGGCTTGGCCCGTATAGTCAAAAGTATACAAAGAAAGTACCCAGGGAGTGAACTCATTTCCCGAACGATTTTTTAAATTATTTTTTCACCACTAAAACGCATGAGACTTGTAGTTTTCAAAAATGTTTTCATTTTTGATGAGACGCTGAATAAAAGAAGTTTAATCGCCGGCAAACGAAAACCCGCGATTTCTCGTAAATCCCGGGCTTGGCACGTATAGTCGAATGTATACAAAGAAAGTACCCTGTGAGTAAACTCATTTCCAGAACGATTTTTTAAGTTATTTTTTCACCACTAAAACGCATAAGACTTGTAGTTTTTAAAAATGTTTTCATTTTTGATGAGACGCTGAATAAAAGAAGTTTAATCGCCGGCAAACGAAAACCCGCGATTTCCCGTAAATCCCGGCTTGGCCCGTATAGTCAAAAGTATACAAAGAAAGTACCCAGGGAGTAAACTCATTTCCCGAACGATTTTTTATATTATTTTTTTACCACTAAACGCATGAGACTTGTAGTTTTCAAAAATATTTTCATATTTGATGGGACGCTGAATAGAAGAAGTTTAATCGCCGGGAAACGAAAATCCGCGATTTCCCGTAAATCCCGGACTCGGCCCGTTTAGTCAAAAGTATACAAAGAAAGTACCCAGGGAGTAAACTCATTTCCCGAACGATTTTTTATATTATTTTTTTACCACTAAACGCATGAGACTTGTAGTTTTCAAAAATATTTTCATATTTGATGGGACGCTGAATAAAAGAAGTTTAATCGCCGGCAAACGAAAACCCGCAATTTCCCGTAAATCCCGGCTTGGCCCGTTTAGTCAAAAGTATACAAAGAAAGTACCCAGGGAGTAAACTCATTTCCCGAACGATTTTTTAAATTATTTTTTCACCACTAAAACGCATGAGATTTGTAGTTTTCAAAAATGTTTTCATTTTTGATGAGACGCTGAATAAAAGCAGTTTAATCGCCGGCAAACGAAAATCCGCGATTTCCCGTAAATCCCGGACTCGGCCAGTATAGTCAAAAGTATACAAATAAAGTACCCAGGTAGTAAACTCATTTCCCGAACGATTTTATAAATTATTTTTTCACCACTAAAACGCATGAGACTTGTAGTTTTTAGAAATGTTTTCATTTTTGATGAAACGCTGATTAAAAGGAGTTCAATCGCCGGCAAACGAAAACCCGCGATTTCCCGTAAATCCCGGGCTTGGCCCGTATAGTCAAAAGTATACAAAGAAAGTACCCAGGGAGTAAACTCATTTCTCGAACGATTTTTTATATTATTTTTTTACCACTAAACGCATGAGACTTGTAGTTTTCAAAAATATTTTCATATTTGATGGGACGCTGAATAGAAGAAGTTTAATCGCCGGGAAACGAAAATCCGCGATTTCCCGTAAATCCCGGACTCGGCCCGTATAGTCGAATGTATACAAAGAAAGTACCCTGTGAGTAAACTCATTTCCAGAACGATTTTTTAAATTATTTTTTCACCACTAAAACGCATGAGACTTGTAGTTTTCAAAAATGTTTTCATTTTTGATGAGACGCAGAATAAAAGAAGTTTAATCGCCGGCAAACGAAAACCCGAGATTTCCCGTAAATCCCGGCTTGGCCCGTATAGTCAAAAGTATACAAAGAAAGTACCCAGGGAGTGAACTCATTTCCCGAACGATTTTTTAAATTATTTTTTCACCACTAAAACGCATGAGACTTGTAGTTTTCAAAAATGTTTTCATTTTTGATGAGACGCTGAATAAAAGAAGTTTAATCGCCGGCAAACGAAAACCCGCGATTTCTCGTAAATCCCGGGCTTGGCACGTATCGTCGAATGTATACAAAGAAAGTACCCTGTGAGTAAACTCATTTCCAGAACGATTTTTTAAATTATTTTTTCACCACTAAAACGCATAAGACTTGTAGTTTTTAAAAATGTTTTCATTTTTGATGAGACGCTGAATAAAAGAAGTTTAATCGCCGGCAAACGAAAACCCGCGATTTCCCGTAAATCCCGGCTTGGCCCGTATAGTCAAAAGTATACAAAGAAAGTACCCAGGGAGTAAACTCATTTCCCGAACGATTTTTTATATTATTTTTTTACCACTAAACGCATGAGACTTGTAGTTTTCAAAAATATTTTCATATTTGATGGGACGCTGAATAGAAGAAGTTTAATCGCCGGGAAACGAAAATCCGCGATTTCCCGTAAATCCCGGACTTGGCCCGTATAGTCAAAAGTATACAAAGAAAGTACCCAGGGAGTAAACTCATTTCCCGAACGATTTTTTATATTATTTTTTTACCACTAAACGCATGAGACTTGTAGTTTTCAAAAATATTTTCATATTTGATGAGACGCAGAATAAAAGAAGTTTAATCGCCGGCAAACGAAAACCCGAGATTTCCCGTAAATCCCGGCTTGGCCCGTATAGTCAAAAGTATACAAAGAAAGTACCCAGGGAGTGAACTCATTTCCCGAACGATTTTTTAAATTATTTTTTCACCACTAAAACGCATGAGACTTGTAGTTTTCAAAAATGTTTTCATTTTTGATGAGACGCTGAATAAAAGAAGTTTAATCGCCGGCAAACGAAAACCCGCGATTTCTCGTAAATCCCGGGCTTGGCACGTATCGTCGAATGTATACAAAGAAAGTACCCTGTGAGTAAACTCATTTCCAGAACGATTTTTTAAATTATTTTTTCACCACTAAAACGCATAAGACTTGTAGTTTTTAAAAATGTTTTCATTTTTGATGAGACGCTGAATAAAAGAAGTTTAATCGCCGGCAAACGAAAACCCGCGATTTCCCGTAAATCCCGGCTTGGCCCGTATAGTCAAAAGTATACAAAGAAAGTACCCAGGGAGTAAACTCATTTCCCGAACGATTTTTTATATTATTTTTTTACCACTAAACGCATGAGACTTGTAGTTTTCAAAAATATTTTCATATTTGATGGGACGCTGAATAGAAGAAGTTTAATCGCCGGGAAACGAAAATCCGCGATTTCCCGTAAATCCCGGACTTGGCCCGTATAGTCAAAAGTATACAAAGAAAGTACCCAGGGAGTAAACTCATTTCCCGAACGATTTTTTATATTATTTTTTTACCACTAAACGCATGAGACTTGTAGTTTTCAAAAATATTTTCATATTTGATGGGACGCTGAATAAAAGAAGTTTAATCGCCGGCAAACGAAAACCCGCAATTTCCCGTAAATCCTGGCTTGGCCCGTTTAGTCAAAAGTATACAAAGAAAGTACCCAGGGAGTAAACTCATTTCCCGAACGATTTTTTAAATTATTTTTTCACCACTAAAACGCATGAGACTTGTAGTTTTTAAAAATGTTTTCATTTTTGATGAGACGCTGAATAAAAGAAGTTTAATCGCCGGCAAACGAAAACCCGCGATTTCCCGTAAATCCCGGCTTGGCCCGTATAGTCAAAAGTATACAAAGAAAGTACCCAGGGAGTAAACTCATTTCCCGAACGATTTTTTATATTATTTTTTTACCACTAAACGCATGAGACTTGTAGTTTTCAAAAATATTTTCATATTTGATGGGACGCTGAATAGAAGAAGTTTAATCGCCGGGAAACGAAAATCCGCGATTTCCCGTAAATCCCGGACTTGGCCCGTATAGTCAAAAGTATACAAAGAAAGTACCCAGGGAGTAAACTCATTTCCCGAACGATTTTTTATATTATTTTTTTACCACTAAACGCATGAGACTTGTAGTTTTCAAAAATATTTTCATATTTGATGGGACGCTGAATAAAAGAAGTTTAATCGCCGGCAAACGAAAACCCGCAATTTCCCGTAAATCCTGGCTTGGCCCGTTTAGTCAAAAGTATACAAAGAAAGTACCCAGGGAGTAAACTCATTTCCCGAACGATTTTTTAAATTATTTTTTCACCACTAAAACGCATGAGACTTGTAGTTTTCAAAAATGTTTTCATTTTTGATGAGACGCTGAATAAAAGCAGTTTAATCGCCGGCAAACGAAAATCCGCGATTTCCCGTAAATCCAGGACTCGGCCAGTATAGTCAAAAGTATACAAAGAAAGTACCCAGGGAGTAAACTCATTTCCCGAACGATTTTTTATATTATTTTTTCACCACTAAAACGCATGAGACTTGTAGTTTTCAAAAATGTTTTCATTTTTGATGAGACGCTGAATAAAAGCAGTTTAATCGCCGGCAAACGAAAATCCGCGATTTCCTGTAAATCCCGGACTCGGCCAGTATAGTCAAAAGTATACAAATAAAGTACCCAGGTAGTAAACTCATTTCCCGAACGATTTTTTAAATTATTTTTTCACCACTAAAACGCATGAGATTTGTAGTTTTCAAAAATGTTTTCATTTTTGATGAGACGCTGAATAAAAGCCGTTTAATCGCCGGCAAACGAAAATCCGCGATTTCCCGTAAATCCCGGACTCGGCCAGTATAGTCAAAAGTATACAAATAAAGTACCCAGGTAGTAAACTCATTTCCCGAACGATTTTTTAAATTATTTTTTCACCACTAAAACGCATGAGACTTGTAGTTTTTAGAAATGTTTTCATTTTTGATGAAACGCTGATTAAAAGGAGTTCAATCGCCGGCAAACGAAAACCCGCGATTTCCCGTAAATCCCGGGCTTGGCCCGTATAGTCAAAAGTATACAAAGAAAGTACCCAGGGAGTAAACTCATTTCTCGAACGATTTTTTATATTATTTTTTTACCACTAAACGCATGAGACTTGTAGTTTTCAAAAATATTTTCATATTTGATGGGACGCTGAATAGAAGAAGTTTAATCGCCGGGAAACGAAAATCCGCGATTTCCCGTAAATCCCGGACTCGGCCCGTATAGTCGAATGTATACAAAGAAAGTACCCTGTGAGTAAACTCATTTCCAGAACGATTTTTTAAATTATTTTTTCACCACTAAAACGCATGAGACTTGTAGTTTTCAAAAATGTTTTCATTTTTGATGAGACGCAGAATAAAAGAAGTTTAATCGCCGGCAAACGAAAACCCGAGATTTCCCGTAAATCCCGGCTTGGCCCGTATAGTCAAAAGTATACAAAGAAAGTACCCAGGGAGTGAACTCATTTCCCGAACGATTTTTTAAATTATTTTTTCACCACTAAAACGCATGAGACTTGTAGTTTTCAAAAATGTTTTCATTTTTGATGAGACGCTGAATAAAAGAAGTTTAATCGCCGGCAAACGAAAACCCGCGATTTCTCGTAAATCCCGGGCTTGGCACGTATCGTCGAATGTATACAAAGAAAGTACCCTGTGAGTAAACTCATTTCCAGAACGATTTTTTAAATTATTTTTTCACCACTAAAACGCATAAGACTTGTAGTTTTTAAAAATGTTTTCATTTTTGATGAGACGCTGAATAAAAGAAGTTTAATCGCCGGCAAACGAAAACCCGCGATTTCCCGTAAATCCCGGCTTGGCCCGTATAGTCAAAAGTATACAAAGAAAGTACCCAGGGAGTAAACTCATTTCCCGAACGATTTTTTATATTATTTTTTTACCACTAAACGCATGAGACTTGTAGTTTTCAAAAATATTTTCATATTTGATGGGACGCTGAATAGAAGAAGTTTAATCGCCGGGAAACGAAAATCCGCGATTTCCCGTAAATCCCGGACTTGGCCCGTATAGTCAAAAGTATACAAAGAAAGTACCCAGGGAGTAAACTCATTTCCCGAACGATTTTTTATATTATTTTTTTACCACTAAACGCATGAGACTTGTAGTTTTCAAAAATATTTTCATATTTGATGGGACGCTGAATAAAAGAAGTTTAATCGCCGGCAAACGAAAACCCGCAATTTCCCGTAAATCCTGGCTTGGCCCGTTTAGTCAAAAGTATACAAAGAAAGTACCCAGGGAGTAAACTCATTTCCCGAACGATTTTTTAAATTATTTTTTCACCACTAAAACGCATGAGACTTGTAGTTTTTAAAAATGTTTTCATTTTTGATGAGACGCTGAATAAAAGAAGTTTAATCGCCGGCAAACGAAAACCCGCGATTTCCCGTAAATCCCGGCTTGGCCCGTATAGTCAAAAGTATACAAAGAAAGTACCCAGGGAGTAAACTCATTTCCCGAACGATTTTTTATATTATTTTTTTACCACTAAACGCATGAGACTTGTAGTTTTCAAAAATATTTTCATATTTGATGGGACGCTGAATAGAAGAAGTTTAATCGCCGGGAAACGAAAATCCGCGATTTCCCGTAAATCCCGGACTTGGCCCGTATAGTCAAAAGTATACAAAGAAAGTACCCAGGGAGTAAACTCATTTCCCGAACGATTTTTTATATTATTTTTTTACCACTAAACGCATGAGACTTGTAGTTTTCAAAAATATTTTCATATTTGATGGGACGCTGAATAAAAGAAGTTTAATCGCCGGCAAACGAAAACCCGCAATTTCCCGTAAATCCTGGCTTGGCCCGTTTAGTCAAAAGTATACAAAGAAAGTACCCAGGGAGTAAACTCATTTCCCGAACGATTTTTTAAATTATTTTTTCACCACTAAAACGCATGAGACTTGTAGTTTTCAAAAATGTTTTCATTTTTGATGAGACGCTGAATAAAAGCAGTTTAATCGCCGGCAAACGAAAATCCGCGATTTCCCGTAAATCCAGGACTCGGCCAGTATAGTCAAAAGTATACAAAGAAAGTACCCAGGGAGTAAACTCATTTCCCGAACGATTTTTTATATTATTTTTTCACAACTAAAACGCATGAGACTTGTAGTTTTCAAAAATGTTTTCATTTTTGATGAGACGCTGAATAAAAGCAGTTTAATCGCCGGCAAACGAAAATCCGCGATTTCCTGTAAATCCCGGACTCGGCCAGTATAGTCAAAAGTATACAAATAAAGTACCCAGGTAGTAAACTCATTTCCCGAACGATTTTTTAAATTATTTTTTCACCACTAAAACGCATGAGACTTGTAGTTTTTAGAAATGTTTTCATTTTTGATGAAACGCTGAATAAAAGAAGTTCAATCGCCGGCAAACGAAAACCCGCGATTTCCCGTAAATCCCGGGCTTGGCCCGTATAGTCAAAAGTATACAAAGAAAGTACCCAGGGAGTAAACTCATTTCTCGAACGATTTTTTATATTATTTTTTTACCACTAAACGCATGAGACTTGTAGTTTTCAAAAATATTTTCATATTTGATGGGACGCTGAATAGAAGAAGTTTAATCGCCGGGAAACGAAAATCCGCGATTTCCCGTAAATCCCGGACTCGGCCCGTATAGTCAAAAGTATACAAAGAAAGTACCCAGGGAGTAAACTCATTTCCCGAACGATTTTTTATATTATTTTTTTACCACTAAACGCATGAGACTTGTAGTTTTCAAAAATATTTTCATATTTGATGGGACGCTGAATAAAAGAAGTTTAATCGCCGGCAAACGAAAACCCGCAATTTCCCGTAAATCCCGGCTTGGCCCGTTTAGTCAAAAGTATACAAAGAAAGTACCCAGGGAGTAAACTCATTTCCCGAACGATTTTTAAAATTTTTTTTTCACCACTAAAACGCATGAGACTTGTAGTTTTCAAAAATGTTTTCATTTTTGATGAGACGCTGAATAAAAGCAGTTTAATCGCCGGCAAACGAAAATCCGCGATTTCCCGTAAATCCCGGACTCGGCCAGTATAGTCAAAAGTATACAAATAAAGTACCCAGGTAGTAAACTCATTTCCCGAACGATTTTTTAAATTATTTTTTCACCACTAAAACGCATGAGACTTGTAGTTTTCAAAAATATTTTCATATTTGATGGGACGCTGAATAGAAGAAGTTCAATCGCCGGGAAACGAAAATCCGCGATTTCCCGTAAATCCCGGACTCGGCCCGTATAGTCAAAAGTATACAAAGAAAGTACCCAGGGAGTAAACTCATTTCCCGAACGATTTTTTATATTATTTTTTTACCGCTAAACGCATGAGACTTGTAGTTTTCAAAAATATTTTCATATTTGATGAGACGCTGAATAAAAGAAGTTTAATCGCCGGCAAACGAAAACCTGCAATTTCCCGTAAATCCCGGCTTGGCCCGTTTAGTCAAAAGTATACAAAGAAAGTACCCAGGGAGTAAACTCATTTCCCGAACGATTTTTTAAATTATTTTTTCACCACTAAAACGCATGAGACTTGTAGTTTTCAAAAATGTTTTCATTTTTGATGAGACGCTGAATAAAATCAGTTTAATCGCCGGCAAACGAAAACCCGCGATTTCCCGTAAATCCCGGGCTTGGCCCGTATAGTCAAAAGTATACAAAGAAAGTACCCAGGGAGTAAACTCATTTCTCGAACGATTTTTTATATTATTTTTTTACCACTAAACGCATGAGACTTGTAGTTTTCAAAAATATTTTCATATTTGATGGGACGCTGAATAGAAGAAGTTTAATCGCCGGGAAACGAAAATCCGCGATTTCCCGTAAATCCCGGACTCGGCCCGTATAGTCAAAAGTATACAAAGAAAGTACCCAGGGAGTAAACTCATTTCCCGAACGATTTTTTATATTATTTTTTTACCACTAAACGCATGAGACTTGTAGTTTTCAAAAATATTTTCATATTTGATGGGACGCTGAATAAAAGAAGTTTAATCGCCGGCAAACGAAAACCCGCAATTTCCCGTAAATCCCGGCTTGGCCCGTTTAGTCAAAAGTATACAAAGAAAGTACCCAGGGAGTAAACTCATTTCCCGAACGATTTTTTAAATTATTTTTTCACCACTAAAACGCATGAGACTTGTAGTTTTTAAAAATGTTTTCATTTTTGATGAGACGCTGAATAAAAGCAGTTTAATCGCCGGCAAACGAAAATCCGCGATTTCCCGTAAATCCCGGACTCGGCCAGTATAGTCAAAAGTATACAAATAAAGTACCCAGGTAGTAAACTCATTTCCCGAACGATTTTTTAAATTATTTTTTCACCACTAAAACGCATGAGACTTTTAGTTTTAAACAATGTTTTCATTTTTGATGAGACGCTTAATGAAAGAGGTTTAATCGCCGGCAAACGAAATCCCGCGTTTTCCCGTAAATCCGGGGCTTGGCCCGTATAGTCGAATGTATACAAAGAAAGTACCCAGGGAGTAAACTCATTTCCCAAACGATTATTTAAATTTTTTTTTCAACACTAAAATGCATCAGACTTGTAGTTTTTAAAAATGTTTACATTTTTGATGAGACGCTGAATAAAAGAGGTTTAATCGCCGGAAAACGAAAACTCGCGATTTCCCGTAAATCCCGGGCTTGGCCCGTATAGTCGAATGTATACAAAGAAAGTACCCTGTGAGTAAACTCATTTCCAGAACGATTTTTTAAACTATTTTTTCGCCACTAAAACGCATCAGACTTGTAGTTTTTAAAAATGTTTACATTTTTGATGAGACGCTGAATAAAAGAAGTTTAATCGCCGGCAAACGAAAACCCGCGATTTCCCGTAAATCCCGGCTTGGCCCGTATAGTCAAAAGTATACAAAGAAAGTACCCAGGGAGTAAACTCATTTCCCGAACGATTTTTTAAATTATTTTTTCACCACTAAAACGCATGAGACTTGTAGTTTTAAAAAATGTTTTCATTTTTGATGAGACGCTTAATGAAGAAGGTTTAATCGCCGGCAAACGAAATCCCGCGTTTTTCTTTAAATCCGGGGCTTGGCCCGTATAGTCGAATGTTTACAAAGAAAGTACCCAGGGAGTAAACTCATTTCCCGAACGATTTTTTAAATTTTTTTTTCAACACTAAAACGCATGAGACTTGTAGTTTTCAAAAATGTTTTCATTTTTGATGAGACGCTTAATGAAAGAGGTTTAATCGCCGGAAAACGAAAACTCGCGATTTCCCGTAAATCCCGGGCTTGGCCCGTATAGTCGAATGTATACAAAGAAAGTACCCTGTGAGTAAACTCATTTCCAGAACGATTTTTTAAACTATTTTTTCACCACTAAAACGCATCTGACTTGTAGTTTTTAAAAATGTTTACATTTTTGATGAGACGCTGAATAAAAGAAGTTTAATCGCCGGCAAACGAAAACCCGCGATTTCCCGTAAATCCCGGCTTGGCCCGTATAGTCAAAAGTATACAAAGAAAGTACCCAGGGATTAAACTCATTTCCCGAACGATTTTTTAAATTATTTTTTCACCACTAAAACGCATGAGACTTGTAGTTTTAAAAAATGTTTTCATTTTTGATGAGACGCTTAATGAAGAAGGTTTAATCGCCGGCAAACGAAATCCCGCGTTTTCCCGTAAATCCGGGGCTTGGCCCGTATAGTCGAATGTTTACAAAGAAAGTACCCAGGGAGTAAACTCATTTCCCGAACGATTTTTTAAATTTTTTTTTCAACACTAAAACGCATGAGACTTGTAGTTTTCAAAAATGTTTTCATTTTTGATGAGACGCTTAATGAAAGAGGTTTAATCGCCGGAAAACAAAAACTCGCGATTTCCCGTAAATCCCGGGCTTGGCCCGTATAGTCGAATGTATACAAAGAAAGTACCCTGTGAGTAAACTCATTTCCCGAACGATTTTTTAAATTATTTTTTCTCCACTAAAACGCATCAGACTTGTAGTTTTCAAAAATGTTTTCATTTTTGATGAGACGCTGAATAAAAGCAGTTTAATCACCGGCAAACTAAAATCCGCGATTTCCCGTAAATCCCTGACTCGGCCCGTATAGTCAAAAGTATACAAATAAAGTACCCAGGGAGTAAACTCATTTCCCGAACGATTTTTTAAATTATTTTTTCACCACTAAAACGCATGAGACTTGTAGTTTTAAAAAATGTTTTCATTTTTGATGAGACGCTTAATGAAGAAGGTTTAATCGCCGGCAAACGAAATCCCGCGTTTTCCCGTAAATCCGGGGCTTGGCCCGTATAGTCGAATGTTTACAAAGAAAGTACCCAGGGAGTAAACTCATTTCCCGAACGATTTTTTAAATTTTTTTTCAACACTAAAACGCATGAGACTTGTAGTTTTCAAAAATGTTTTCATTTTTGATGAGACGCTGAATAAAAGAAGTTTAATCGCCGGCAAACGAAAACCCGCGATTTCCCGTAAATCCCGGCTTGGCCCGTATAGTCAAAAGTATACAAAGAAAGTACCCAGGGATTAAACTCATTTCCCGAACGATTTTTTAAATTATTTTTTCACCACTAAAACGCATGAGACTTGTAGTTTTAAAAAATGTTTTCATTTTTGATGAGACGCTTAATGATAGAGGTTTATTCGCCCGCAAAAGAAATCCCGCGTTTTCCCGTAAATCCGGGGCTTGGCCCGTATAGTCGAATGTATACAAAGAAAGTACGCAGGGAGTAAACTCATTTCCCGAACGATTTTTTAAATTTTTTTTTCAACACTAAAACGCATGAGACTTGTAGTTTTCAAAAATGTTTTCATTTTTGATGAGACGCTTAATGAAAGAGGTTTAATCGCCGGAAAACGAAAACTCGCGATTTCCCGTAAATCCCGGGCTTGGCCCGTATAGTGGAATGTATACAAAGAAAGTACCCTGTGAGTAAACTCATTTCCAGAACGATTTTTTGAATTATTTTTTCACCACTAAAACGCATCACACTAGTAGTTTTCAAAAATGTTTTCATTTTTGATGAGACTTTGAATAAAAGAGGTTTAATCGCCGGAAAACGAAAACTCGCGATTTCCCGTAAATCCCGGGCTTGGCCCGTATAGTCGAATGTATACAAAGAAAGTACCCTGTGAGTAAACTCATTTCCAGAACGATTTTTTAAACTATTTTTTCACCACTAAAACGCATCAGACTTGTAGTTTTTAAAAATGTTTACATTTTTGATGAGACGCTTAATGATAGAGGTTTATTCGCCGGCAAAAGAAATCCCGCGTTTTCCCGTAAATCCGGGGCTTGGCCCGTATAGTCGAATGTATACAAAGAAAGTACCCAGGGAGTAAACTCATTTCCTGAACGATTTTTTAAATTTCTTTTTCAACACTAAAACGCATGAGACTTGTAGTTTTCAAAAATGTTTTCATTTTTGATAAGACGCTTAATGAAAGAGGTTTAATCGCCGGAAAACGAAAACTCGCGATTTCCCCTAAATCCCGGGCTTGGCCCGTATAGTCGAATGTATACAAAGAAAGTACCCTGTGAGTAAACTCATTTCCAGAACGATTTTTTGAATTATTTTTTCACCACTAAAACGCATCACACTTGTAGTTTTTAAAAATGTTTACATTTTTGATGAGACGTTGAATAAAAGAAGTTTAATCGCCGGCAAACGAAAACCCGCGATTTCCCGTAAATCCCGGCTTGGCCCGTATAGTCAAAAGTATACAAAGAAAGTACCCAGGGAATAAACTCATTTCCCGAACGATTTTTTAAATTATTTTTTCACCACTAAAACGCATGAGACTTGTAGTTTTCAAAAATGTTTTCATTTTTGATGAGACGCTGGATAAAAGCAGTTTAATCGTCGGCAAACTAAAATCCGCGATTTCCCGTAAATCCCGGACTCGGCCCGTATAGTCAAAAGTATACAAATACAGTACCCAGGGAGTAAACTCATTTCCCGAACGATTTTTTAAATTATTTTTTCACCACTAAAACGCATGAGACTTGTAGTTTTAAAAAATGTTTTCATTTTTGATGAGACGCTTAATGATAGAGGTTTAATCGCCGGCAAACAAAATCCCGCGTTTTCCCGTAAATCCGGGGCTTGGCCCGTATAGTCGAATGTATACAAAGAAAGTACCCAGGGAGTAAACTCATTTCCCGAACGATTTTTTAAATTTTTTTTTCAACACTAAAACGCATGAGACTTGTAGTTTTCAAAAATGTTTTCATTTTTGATGAGACGCTTAATGAAAGAGGTTTAATCGCCGGAAAACGAAAACTCGCGATTTCCCGTAAATCCCGGGCTTGGCCCGTATAGTCGAATGTATACAAAGAAAGTACCCTGTGAGTAAACTCATTTCCAGAACGATTTTTTGAATTATTTTTTCACCACTAAAACGCATCACACTTGTAGTTTTTAAAAATGTTTACATTTTTGATGAGACGCTGAATAAAAGAAGTTTAATCGCCGGCAAACGAAACCCGCGATTTCCCGTAAATGCCGGCTTGGCCCGTATAGTCAAAAGTATACAAAGAAAGTACCCAGGGAATAAACTCATTTCCCGAACGATTTTTTAAATTATTTTTTCACCACTAAAACGCATGAGACTTGTAGTTTTCAAAAATGTTTTCATTTTTAATGAGACGCTGAATAAAAGCAGTTTAATCGCCGGCAAACGAAAACCAGCAATTTCCCTAAATCCCGGACTCGGCCCGTACAAAAGTATACAAAGAAAGTACCCAGGGAGAAAACTCATTTTCAGAACGATTTTTTAAATTATATTTTCCCCACTAAAACGCATAAGACTTGTAGTTTTTAAAAATGTTTTCATTTTTGATGAGACGCTGAATAAAAGAAGTTTAATCGCCGGCAAACGAAAACCCGCGATTTCCCGTAAATCCCGGGCTTGGCCCGTATAGTCAAAAGTATACAAAGAAAGTACCCAGGGAGTAAAATCATTTCCCAAACGATTTTTTAAATTACTTTTTCACCACTAAAACGCATGAGACTTGTAGTTTTCAACAATGTTTTCATTTTTGATGAGACGCTGAATAAACGCAGTTTAATCGCCGGCAAACGAAAACCCGCGATTTCCCGTAAATCCCGGCTTGGCCCGTATAGTCAAAAGTATACAAAGAAAGTACCCAGGGAGTAAACTCATTTCCAGAACGATTTTTTAAATTATATTTTCCCCACTAAAACGCATAAGACTTGTAGTTTTTAAAAATGTTTTCATTTTTGATGAGACGCTGAATAAAAGAAGTTTAATCGCCGGCAAACGAAAACCCGCGATTTCCCGTAAATCCCGGGCTTGGCCCGTATAGTCGAATGTATACAAAGAAAGTACCCTGTGAGTAAACTCATTTCCAGAACGATTTTTTAAATTATTTTTTCACCACTAAAACGCATGAGACTTGTAGTTTTCAAAAATGTTTTTATTTTTGATGAGACGCAGAATAAAAGAAGTTTAATCGCCGGTAAACGAAAACCCGCGATTTCTCGTAAATCCCGGGCTTGGCACGTATAGTCGAATGTATACAAAGAAAGTACCCTGTGAGTAAAGTCATTTCCAGAACGATTTTTTAAATTATTTTTTCACCACTAAAACGCATAAGACTTGTAGTTTTTAAAAATGTTTTCATTTTTGATGAGACGCTGGATAAAAGAAGTTTAATCGCCGGCAAACGAAAACCCGAGATTTCCCGTAAATCCCGGCTTGGCCCGTATAGTCAAAAGTATACAAAGAAAGTACCCAGGGAGTAAACTCATTTCCCGAACGATTTTTTAAATTATTTTTTCACCACTAAAACGCATGAGACTTGTAGTTTTCAAAAATGTTTTCATTTTTGATGAGACGCTGAATAAAAGAAGTTTAATCGCCGGCAAACGAAAACCTGCGATTTCCCGTAAATCCCGGGCTTGGCCCGTATAGTCAAAAGTATACAAAGAAAGTACCCAGGGAGTAAACTCATTTCCCGAACGATTTTTTAAATTATTTTTTCACCACTAAAACGCATGAGACTTGTAGTTTTCAAAAATGTTTTCATTTTTGATGAGACGCTGAATAAAAGCAGTTTAATCGCCGGCAAACGAAAATCCGCGATTTCCCGTAAATCCCGGACTCGGCCCGTATAGTCAAAAGTATACAAAGAAAGTACCCAGGGAGTAAACTCATTTCTAGAACGATTTTTTAAATTATTTTTTCACCACTAAAACGCATAAGACTTGTAGTTTTTAAAAATGTTTTCATTTTTGATGAGACGCTGAATAAAAGAAGTTTAATCGCCGGCAAACGAAAACCCGCGATTTCCCGTAAATCCCGGGCTTGGCCCGTATAGTCAAAAGTATACAAAGAAAGTACCCAGGGAGTAAACTCATTTCCCAAACGATTTTTTAAATTATTATTTCACCACTAAAACGCATGAGACTTGTAGTTTTCAAGAATGTTTTCATTTTTGATGAGACACTGAATAAAAGCAGTTTAATCGCCGGCAAACGAAAACCCGCGATTTCCCGTAAGTCCCGGGTTTGGCACGTATAGTCGAATGTATACAAAGAAAGTACCCTGTGAGTAAACTCATTTCAAGAACGATTTTTTAAATTATTTTTTCACCACTAAAACGCATAAGACTTGCAGTTTTTAAAAATGTTTTCATTTTTGATGAGACGCTGAATAAAAGAAGTTTAATCGCCGGCAAACGAAAACCCGCGATTTCCCGTAAATCCCAACTTGGCCCGTTTAGTCAAAAGTATACAAAGAAAGTACCCAGGGAATAAACTCATTTCCCGAACGATTTTTTAAATTATTTTTTCACCACTAAAACGCATGAGACTTGTAGTTTTCAAAAATGTTTTCATTTTTGATGAGACGCGGAATAAAAGCAGTTTAATCGCCGGCAAACGAAAATCCGCGATTTCCTGTAAATCCCAGACTCGGCCCGTATAGTCAAAAGTATACAAAAAAAGTACCCAGGGAGTAAACTCATTTCCCGAACGATTTTTTAAATTATTTTTTCACCACTAAAACGCATGAGACTTGTAGTTTTCAAAAATGTTTTTATTTTTGATGAAACGCTTAATGAAAGAGGGTTAATCGCCGGCAAACGAAATCCCGCGTTTTCCCGTAAATCCGGGGCTTGGCCCGTATAGTCGAATGTATACAAAGAAAGTACCCAGGGAGTAAACTCATTTCCCGAACGATTTTTTAAATTTTTTTTTCACCACTAAAACGCATGAGACTTGTAGTTTTTAAAAATGTTTTCATTTTTGATGAGACGCTGAATAAAAGAAGTTTAATCGCCGGCAAACGAAAACCCGCGATTTCCCGTAAATCCCGGGCTTGGCCCGTATAGTCAAAAGTATACAAAGAAAGTACCCAGGGAGTAAAATCATTTCCCGAACGATTTTTTAAATTATTTTTTCACCACTAAAACGCATGAGACTTGTAGTTTTCAAAAATGTTTTCATTTTTGATGAGACGCTGAATAAAAGCAGTTTAATCGCCGGCAAACGAAAACCTGCGATTTCCCTAAATCCCGGACTCGGCCCGTATAGTCAAAAGTATACAAAGAAAGTACCCAGGGAGTAAACTCATTTCCAGAACGATTTTTTAAATTATATTTTCCCCACTAAAACGCATAAGACTTGTAGTTTTTAAAAATGTTTTCATTTTTGATGAGACGCAGAATAAAAGAAGTTTAATCGCCGGCAAACGAAAACCCGCGATTTCCCGTAAATCCCGGGCTTGGCCCGTATAGTCGAATGTATACAAAGAAAGTACCCTGTGAGTAAACTCATTTCCAGAACGATTTTTTAAATTATTTTTTCACCACTAAAACGCATGAGACTTGTAGTTTTCAAAAATGTTTTCATTTTTGATGAGACGCAGAATAAAAGAAGTTTAATCGCCGGCAAACGAAAACCCGAGATTTCCCGTAAATCCCGGCTTGGCCCGTATAGTCAAAAGTATCAAAGAAAGTACCCAGGGAGTAAACTCATTTCCCGAACGATTTTTTAAATTATTTTTTCACCACTAAAACGCATGAGACTTGTAGTTTTCAAAAATGTTTTCATTTTTGATGAGACGCTGAATAAAAGAAGTTTAATCGCCGGCAAACGAAAACCCGCGATTTCCCGTAAATCCCGGCTTGGCCCGTATAGTCAAAAGTATACAAAGAAAGTACCCTGTGAGTAAACTCATTTCCAGAACGATTTTTTAAATTATTTTTTCACCACTAAAACGCGTAAGACTTGTAGTTTTTAAAAATGTTTTCATTTTTGATGAGACGCTGAATAAAAGAAGTTTAATCGCCGGCAAACGAAAACCCGCGATTTCCCGTAAATCCCGGCTTGGCCCGTATAGTCAAAAGTATACAAAGAAAGTACCCTGTGAGTAAACTCATTTTCAGAACGATTTTTTAAATTATTTTTTCACCACTAAAACGCATAAGACTTGTAGTTTTTAAAAATGTTTTCATTTTTGATGAGACGCTGAATAAAAGAAGTTTAATCGCCGGCAAACGAAAACCCGCGATTTCTCGTAAATCCCGGGCTTGGCACGTATAGTCGAATGTATACAAAGAAAGTACCCTGTGAGTAAACTCATTTCCAGAACGATTTTTTAAATTATTTTTTCACCACTAAAACGCATAAGACTTGTAGTTTTTAAAAATATTTTCATTTTTGATGAGACGCTGAATAAAAGAAGTTTAATCGCCGGCAAACGAAAACCCGCGATTTCCCGTAAATTCCGGCTTGGCCCGTATAGTCAAAAGTATACAAAGAAAGTACCCAGGGAGTAAACTCATTTCCCGAACGATTTTTTATATTATTTTTTTACCACTAAACGCATGAGACTTGTAGTTTTCAAAAATATTTTCATATTTGATGGGACGCTGAATAAAAGAAGTTTAATCGCCGGGAAACGAAAATCCGCGATTTCCCGTAAATCCCGGACTCGGCCCGTATAGTCAAAAGTATACAAAGAAAGTACCCAGGGAGTAAACTCATTTCCCGAACGATTTTTTATATTATTTTTTTACCACTAAACGCATGAGACTTGTAGTTTTCAAAAATGTTTTCATTTTTGATGAGACGCTGAATAAAAGCAGTTTAATCGCCGGCAAACAAAAATCCGCGATTTCCCGTAAATCCCGGACTCGGCCCGTATAGTCAAAAGTATACAAATAAAGTACCCAGGTAGTAAACTCATTTCCCGAACGATTTTTTAAATTATTTTTTCACCACTAAAACGCATGAGACTTGTAGTTTTAAAAAATGTTTTCATTTTTGATGAGACGCTTAATGAAAGAGGTTTAATCGCCGGCAAACGAAATCCCGCGTTTTCCCGTAAATCCGGGGCTTGGCCCGTATAGTCGAATGTATACAAAGAAAGTACCCAGGGAGTAAACTCCTTTCCCGAACGATTTCTTAAATTTTTTTTTCAACACTAAAACGCATGAGACTTGTAGTTTTCAAAAAAGTTTTCATTTTTGATGAGACGCTTAATGAAAGAGGTTTAATCGCCGGAAAACGAAAACCCGCGATTTCCCGTAAATCCCGGGCTTGGCCCGTATAGTCGAATGTATACAAAGAAAGTACCCTGTGAGTAAACTCATTTCCAGAACGATTTTTTAAATTATTTTTTCACCACTAAAACGCATGAGACTTGTAGTTTTCAAAAATGTTTTCATTTTTGATGAGACGCTGAATAAAAGCAGTTTAATCACCGGCAAACTAAAATCCGCGATTTCCCGTAAATCCCGGACTCGGCCCGTATAGTCAAAAGTATACAAATAAAGTACCCAGGGAGTAAACTCATTTCCCGAACGATTTTTTAAATTATTTTTTCACCACTAAAACGCATAAGACTTGTAGTTTTTAAAAATATTTTCATTTTTGATGAGACGCTGAATAAAAGAAGTTTAATCGCCGGCAAACGAAAACCCGCGATTTCCCGTAAATCCCGGCTTGGCCCGTATAGTCAAAAGTATACAAATAAAGTACCCAGGTAGTAAACTCATTTCCCGAACGATTTTTTAAATTATTTTTTCACCACTAAAACGCATGAGACTTGTAGTTTTAAAAAATGTTTTCATTTTTGATGAGACGCTTAATGAAAGAGGTTTAATCGCCGGCAAACGAAATCCCGCGTTTTCCCGTAAATCCGGGGCTTGGCCCGTATAGTCGAATGTATACAAAGAAAGTACCCAGGGAGTAAACTCCTTTCCCGAACGATTTCTTAAATTTTTTTTTCAACACTAAAACGCATGAGACTTGTAGTTTTCAAAAAAGTTTTCATTTTTGATGAGACGCTTAATGAAAGAGGTTTAATCGCCGGAAAACGAAAACCCGCGATTTCCCGTAAATCCCGGGCTTGGCCCGTATAGTCGAATGTATACAAAGAAAGTACCCTGTGAGTAAACTCATTTCCAGAACGATTTTTTAAATTATTTTTTCACCACTAAAACGCATGAGACTTGTAGTTTTCAAAAATGTTTTCATTTTTGATGAGACGCTGAATAAAAGCAGTTTAATCACCGGCAAACTAAAATCCGCGATTTCCCGTAAATCCCGGACTCGGCCCGTATAGTCAAAAGTATACAAATAAAGTACCCAAGGAGTAAACTCATTTCCCGAACGATTTTTTAAATTATTTTTTCACCACTAAAACTTATAAGACTTGTAGTTTTTAAAAATATTTTCATTTTTGATGAGACGCTGAATAAAAGAAGTTTAATCGCCGGCAAACGAAAACCCGCGATTTCCCGTAAATCCCGGCTTGGCCCGTATAGTCAAAAGTATACAAAGAAAGTACCCAGGGAGTAAACTCATTTCCCGAACGATTTTTTATATTATTTTTTTACCACTAAACGCATGAGACTTGTAGTTTTCAAAAATATTTTCATATTTGATGGGACGCTGAATAAAAGAAGTTTAATCGCCGGGAAACGAAAATCCGCGATTTCCCGTAAATCCCGGACTCGGCCCGTATAGTCAAAAGTATACAAAGAAAGTACCCAGGGAGTAAACTCATTTCCCGAACGATTTTTTATATTATTTTTTTACCACTAAACGCATGAGACTTGTAGTTTTCAAAAATGTTTTCATTTTTGATGAGACGCTGAATAAAAGCAGTTTAATCGCCGGCAAACAAAAATCCGCGATTTCCCGTAAATCCCGGACTCGGCCCGTATAGTCAAAAGTATACAAATAAAGTACCCAGGTAGTAAACTCATTTCCCGAACGATTTTTTAAATTATTTTTTCACCACTAAAACGCATGAGACTTGTAGTTTTAAAAAATGTTTTCATTTTTGATGAGACGCTTAATGAAAGAGGTTTAATCGCCGGCAAACGAAATCCCGCGTTTTCCCGTAAATCCGGGGCTTGGCCCGTATAGTCGAATGTATACAAAGAAAGTACCCAGGGAGTAAACTCATTTCCCGAACGATTTTTTAAATTTTTTTTTCAACACTAAAACGCATGAGACTTGTAGTTTTCAAAAAAGTTTTCATTTTTGATGAGACGCTTAATGAAAGAGGTTTAATCGCCGGAAAACGAAAACCCGCGATTTCCCGTAAATCCCGGGCTTGGCCCGTATAGTCGAATGTATACAAAGAAAGTACCCTGTGAGTAAACTCATTTCCAGAACGATTTTTTAAATTATTTTTTCACCACTAAAACGCATGAGACTTGTAGTTTTCAAAAATGTTTTCATTTTTGATGAGACGCTGAATAAAAGCAGTTTAATCACCGGCAAACTAAAATCCGCGATTTCCCGTAAATCCCGGACTCGGCCCGTATAGTCAAAAGTATACAAATAAAGTACCCAGGGAGTAAACTCATTTCCCGAACGATTTTTTAAATTAATTTTTCACCACTAAAACGCATGAGACTTGTAGTTTTAAAAAATGTTTTCATTTTTGATGAGACGCTTAATGAAAGAGGTTTAATCGCCGGCAAACGAAATCCCGCGTTTTCCCGTAAATCCGGGGCTTGGCCCGTATAGTCGAATGTATACAAAGAAAGTACCCAGGGAGTAAACTCATTTCCCGAACGATTTTTTAAATTTTTTTTTCAACACTAAAACGCATGAGACTTGTAGTTTTCAAAAAAGTTTTCATTTTTGATGAGACGCTTAATGAAAGAGGTTTAATCGCCGGAAAACGAAAACCCGCGATTTCCCGTAAATCCCGGGCTTGGCCCGTATAGTCGAATGTATACAAAGAAAGTACCCTGTGAGTAAACTCATTTCCAGAACGATTTTTTAAATTATTTTTTCACCACTAAAACGCATGAGACTTGTAGTTTTCAAAAATGTTTTCATTTTTGATGAGACGCTGAATAAAAGCAGTTTAATCACCGGCAAACTAAAATCCGCGATTTCCCGTAAATCCCGGACTCGGCCCGTATAGTCAAAAGTATACAAATAAAGTACCCAGGGAGTAAACTCATTTCCCGAACGATTTTTTAAATTAATTTTTCACCACTAAAACGCATGAGACTTGTAGTTTTAAAAAATGTTTTCATTTTTGATGAGACGCTTAATGAAAGAGGTTTAATCGCCGGCAAACGAAATCCCGCGTTTTCCCGTAAATCCGGGGCTTGGCCCGTATAGTTGAATGTATACAAAGAAAGTACCCAGGGAGTAAACTCATTTCCAGAACGATTTTTTAAATTATATTTTCCCCACTAAAACGCATAAGACTTGTAGTTTTTAAAAATGTTTTCATTTTTGATGAGACGCTGAATAAAAGAAGTTTAATCGCCGGCAAACGAAAACCCGCAATTTCCCGTAAATCCCGGGCTTGGCCCGTAAAGTCGAATGTATACAAAGAAAGTACCCTGTGAGTAAACTCATTTCCAGAACGATTTTTTAAATTATTTTTTCACCACTAAAACGCATGAGACTTGTAGTTTTCAAAAATGTTTTCATTTTTGATGAGACGCAGAATAAAAGAAGTTTAATCGCCGGCAAACGAAAACCCGAGATTTCCCGTAAATCCCGGCTTGGCCCGTATAGTTAAAAGTATACAAAGAAAGTACCCAGGGAGTAAACTCATTTCCCGAACGATTTTTTAAATTATTTTTTCACCACTAAAACGCATGAGACTTGTAGTTTTCAAAAATGTTTTCATTTTTGATGAGACGCTGAATAAAAGAAGTTTAATCGCCGGCAAACGAAAACCCGCGATTTCTCGTAAATCCCGGGCTTGGCACGTATAGTCGAATGTATACAAAGAAAGTACCCTGTGAGTAAACTCATTTCCAGAACGATTTTTTAAATTATTTTTTCACCACTAAAACGCATAAGACTTGTAGTTTTTAAAAATGTTTTCATTTTTGATGAGACGCTGAATAAAAGAAGTTTAATCGCCGGCAAACGAAAACCCGCGATTTCCCGTAAATCCCGGCTTGGCCCGTATAGTCAAAAGTATACAAAGAAAGTACCCTGTGAGTAAACTCATTTCCAGAACGATTTTTTAAATTATTTTTCACCACTAAAACGCATAAGACTTGTAGTTTTTAAAAATGTTTTCATTTTTGATGAGACGCTGAATAAAAGAAGTTTAATCGCCGGCAAACGAAAACCCGCGATTTCCCGTAAATCCCGGCTTGGCCCGTATAGTCAAAAGTATACAAAGAAAGTACCCTGTGAGTAAACTCATTTCCAGAACGATTTTTTAAATTATTTTTTCACCACTAAAACGCATAAGACTTGTAGCTTTTAAAAATGTTTTCATTTTTGATGAGACGTTGAATAAAAGAAGTTTAATCGCCGGCAAACGAAAACCCGCGATTTCTCGTAAATCCCGGGCTTGGCACGTATAGTCGAATGTATACAAAGAAAGTACCCTGTGAGTAAACTCATTTCCAGAACGATTTTTTAAATTATTTTTTCACCACTAAAACGCATAAGACTTGTAGTTTTTAAAAATGTTTTCATTTTTGATGAGACGCTGAATAAAAGAAGTTTAATCGCCGGCAAACGAAAACCCGCGATTTCCCGTAAATCCCGGCTTGGCCCGTATAGTCAAAAGTATACAAATAAAGTACCCAGGGAGTAAACTCATTTCCCGAACGATTTGTTATATTATTTTTTTACCACTAAAACGCATGAGACTTGTAGTTTTCAAAAATGTTTTCATTTTTGATGAGACGCTTAATGAAAGAGGTTTAATCGCCGGCAAACGAAATCCCGCGTTTTCCCGTAAATCCGGGGCTTGGCCCGTATAGTCGAATGTATACAAAGAAAGTACCCAGGGAGTAAACTCATTTCCCGAACGATTTTTTAAATTTTTTTTTCAACAATAAAACGCATTAGACTTGTAGTTTTCAAAAAAGTTTTCATTTTTGATGAGACGCTTAATGAAAGAGGTTTAATCGCCGGAAAACGAAAACCCGCGATTTCCCGTAAATCCCGGGCTTGGCCCGTATAGTCGAATGTATACAAAGAAAGTACCCTGTGAGTAAACTCATTTCCAGAACGATTTTTTAAATTATTTTTTCACCACTAAAACGCATAAGACTTGTAGTTTTTAAAAATGTTTTCATTTTTGATGAGACGCTGAATAAAAGAAGTTTTATCGCCGGCAAACGAAAACCCGCGATTTCCCGTAAATCCCGGCTTGGCCCGTATAGTCAAAAGTATACAAATAAAGTACCCAGGGAGTAAACTCATTTCCCGAACGATTTTTTATATTATTTTTTACCACTAAAACGCATGAGACTTGTAGTTTTCAAAAATGTTTTCATTTTTGATGAGACGCTTAATGAAAGAGGTTTAATCGCCGGCAAACGAAATCCCGCGTTTTCCCGTAAATCCGGGGCTTGGCTCGTATAGTCGAACGTATACAAAGAAAGTACCCAGGGAGTAAACTCATTTCCCGAACGATTTTTTAAATTTTTTTTTCAACACTAAAACGCATGAGACTTGTAGTTTTCAAAAAAGTTTTCATTTTTGATGAGACGCTTAATGAAAGAGGTTTAATCGCCGGAAAACGAAAACCCGCGATTTCCCGTAAATCCCGGGCTTGGCCCGTATAGTCGAATGTATACAAAGAAAGTACCCTGTGAGTAAACTCATTTCCTGAACGATTTTTTAAATTATTTTTTCACCACTAAAACGCATAAGACTTGTAGTTTTTTAAAATGTTTTCATTTTTGATGAGACGCTTAATGAAAGAGGTTTAATCGCCGGAAAACGAAAACCCGCGATTTCCCGTAAATCCCGGCTTGGCCCGTATAGTCAAAAGTATACAAATAAAGTACCCAGGGAGTAAACTCATTTCCCGAACGATTTTTTATATTATTTTTTTACCACTAAAACGCATGAGACTTGTAGTTTTCAAAAATGTTTTCATTTTTGATGAGACGCTTAATGAAAGAGGTTTAATCGCCGGCAAACGAAATCCCGCGTTTTCCCGTAAATCCGGGGCTTGGCCCGTATAGTCGAATGTATACAAAGAAAGTACCCAGGGAGTAAACTCATTTCCCGAACGATTTTTTAAATTTTTTTTTCAACACTAAAACGCATTAGACTTGTAGTTTTCAAAAAAGTTTTCATTTTTGATGAGACGCTTAATGAAAGAGGTTTAATCGCCGGAAAACGAAAACCCGCGATTTCCCGTAAATCCCGGGCTTGGCCCGTATAGTCGAATGTATACAAAGAAAGTACCCTGTGAGTAAACTCATTTCCAGAACGATTTTTTAAATTATTTTTTCACCACTAAAACGCATAAGACTTGTAGCTTTTAAAAATGTTTTCATTTTTGATGAGACGTTGAATAAAAGAAGTTTAATCGCCGGCAAACGAAAACCCGCGATTTCTCGTAAATCCCGGGCTTGGCACGTATAGTCGAATGTATACAAAGAAAGTACCCTGTGAGTAAACTCATTTCCAGAACGATTTTTTAAATTATTTTTTCACCACTAAAACGCATAAGACTTGTAGTTTTTAAAAATGTTTTCATTTTTGATGAGACGCTGAATAAAAGAAGTTTAATCGCCGGCAAACGAAAACCCGCGATTTCCCGTAAATCCCGGCTTGGCCCGTATAGTCAAAAGTATACAAATAAAGTACCCAGGGAGTAAACTCATTTCCCGAACGATTTGTTATATTATTTTTTTACCACTAAAACGCATGAGACTTGTAGTTTTCAAAAATGTTTTCATTTTTGATGAGACGCTTAATGAAAGAGGTTTAATCGCCGGCAAACGAAATCCCGCGTTTTCCCGTAAATCCGGGGCTTGGCCCGTATAGTCGAATGTATACAAAGAAAGTACCCAGGGAGTAAACTCATTTCCCGAACGATTTTTTAAATTTTTTTTTCAACAATAAAACGCATTAGACTTGTAGTTTTCAAAAAAGTTTTCATTTTTGATGAGACGCTTAATGAAAGAGGTTTAATCGCCGGAAAACGAAAACCCGCGATTTCCCGTAAATCCCGGGCTTGGCCCGTATAGTCGAATGTATACAAAGAAAGTACCCTGTGAGTAAACTCATTTCCAGAACGATTTTTTAAATTATTTTTTCACCACTAAAACGCATAAGACTTGTAGTTTTTAAAAATGTTTTCATTTTTGATGAGACGCTGAATAAAAGAAGTTTTATCGCCGGCAAACGAAAACCCGCGATTTCCCGTAAATCCCGGCTTGGCCCGTATAGTCAAAAGTATACAAATAAAGTACCCAGGGAGTAAACTCATTTCCCGAACGATTTTTTATATTATTTTTTACCACTAAAACGCATGAGACTTGTAGTTTTCAAAAATGTTTTCATTTTTGATGAGACGCTTAATGAAAGAGGTTTAATCGCCGGCAAACGAAATCCCGCGTTTTCCCGTAAATCCGGGGCTTGGCTCGTATAGTCGAACGTATACAAAGAAAGTACCCAGGGAGTAAACTCATTTCCCGAACGATTTTTTAAATTTTTTTTTCAACACTAAAACGCATGAGACTTGTAGTTTTCAAAAAAGTTTTCATTTTTGATGAGACGCTTAATGAAAGAGGTTTAATCGCCGGAAAACGAAAACCCGCGATTTCCCGTAAATCCCGGGCTTGGCCCGTATAGTCGAATGTATACAAAGAAAGTACCCTGTGAGTAAACTCATTTCCTGAACGATTTTTTAAATTATTTTTTCACCACTAAAACGCATAAGACTTGTAGTTTTTTAAAATGTTTTCATTTTTGATGAGACGCTTAATGAAAGAGGTTTAATCGCCGGAAAACGAAAACCCGCGATTTCCCGTAAATCCCGGCTTGGCCCGTATAGTCAAAAGTATACAAATAAAGTACCCAGGGAGTAAACTCATTTCCCGAACGATTTTTTATATTATTTTTTTACCACTAAAACGCATGAGACTTGTAGTTTTCAAAAATGTTTTCATTTTTGATGAGACGCTTAATGAAAGAGGTTTAATCGCCGGCAAACGAAATCCCGCGTTTTCCCGTAAATCCGGGGCTTGGCCCGTATAGTCGAATGTATACAAAGAAAGTACCCAGGGAGTAAACTCATTTCCCGAACGATTTTTTAAATTTTTTTTTCAACACTAAAACGCATTAGACTTGTAGTTTTCAAAAAAGTTTTCATTTTTGATGAGACGCTTAATGAAAGAGGTTTAATCGCCGGAAAACGAAAACCCGCGATTTCCCGTAAATCCCGGGCTTGGCCCGTATAGTCGAATGTATACAAAGAAAGTACCCTGTGAGTAAACTCATTTCCAGAACGATTTTTTAAATTATTTTTTCACCACTAAAACGCATAAGACTTGTAGTTTTTAAAAATGTTTTCATTTTTGATGAGACGCTGAATAAAAGAAGTTTTATCGCCGGCAAACGAAAACCCGCGATTTCCCGTAAATCCCGGCTTGGCCCGTATAGTCAAAAGTATACAAAGAAAGTAACCTGTGAGTAAACTCATTTCCAGAACGATTTTTTAAATTATTTTTTCACCACTAAAACACATAAGACTTGTAGTTTTTAAAAATGTTTTCATTTTTGATGAGACGCTGAATAAAAGAAGTTTAATCGCCGGCAAACGAAAACCCGCGATTTCCCGTAAATCCCGGCTTGGCCCGTATAGTCAAAAGTATACAAATAAAGTACCCAGGGAGTAAACTCATTTCCCGAACGATTTTTTATATTATTTTTTTACCACTAAAACGCATGAGACTTGTAGTTTTCAAAAATGTTTTCATTTTTGATGAGACGCTTAATGAAAGAGGTTTAATCGCCGGCAAACGAAATCCCGCGTTTTCCCGTAAATCCGGGGCTTGGCTCGTATAGTCGAATGTATACAAAGAAAGTACCCAGGGAGTAAACTCATTTCCCGAACGATTTTTTAAATTTTTTTTTCAACACTAAAACGCATGAGACTTGTAGTTTTCAAAAAAGTTTTCATTTTTGATGAGACGCTTAATGAAAGAGGTTTAATCGCCGGAAAACGAAAACCCGCGATTTCCCGTAAATCCCGGGCTTGGCCCGTATAGTCGAATGTATACAAAGAAAGTACCCTGTGAGTAAACTCATTTCCAGAACGATTTTTTAAATTATTTTTTCACCACTAAAACGCATGAGACTTGTAGTTTTCAAAAATGTTTTCATTTTTGATGAGACGCTGAATAAAAGAAGTTTAATCGCCGGCAAACGAAAACCCGCGATTTCTCATAAATCCCGGGCTTGGCACGTATAGTCGAATGTATACAAAGAAAGTACCCTGTGAGTAAACTCATTTCCAGAACGATTTTTTAAATTATTTTTTCACCACTAAAACGCATAAGACTTGTAGTTTTTAAAAATGTTTTCATTTTTGATGAGACGCTGAATAAAAGAAGTTTAATCGCCGGCAAACGAAAACCCGCGATTTCCCGTAAATCCCGGCTTGGCCCGTATAGTCAAAAGTATACAAAGAAAGTACCCTGTGAGTAAACTCATTTCCAGAACGATTTTTTAAATTATTTTTCACCACTAAAACGCATAAGACTTGTAGTTTTTAAAAATGTTTTCATTTTTGATGAGACGCTGAATAAAAGAAGTTTAATCGCCGGCAAACGAAAACCCGCGATTTCCCGTAAATCCCGGCTTGGCCCGTATAGTCAAAAGTATACAAAGAAAGTACCCTGTGAGTAAACTCATTTCCAGAACGATTTTTTAAATTATTTTTTCACCACTAAAACGCATAAGACTTGTAGCTTTTAAAAATGTTTTCATTTTTGATGAGACGTTGAATAAAAGAAGTTTAATCGCCGGCAAACGAAAACCCGCGATTTCTCGTAAATCCCGGGCTTGGCACGTATAGTCGAATGTATACAAAGAAAGTACCCTGTGAGTAAACTCATTTCCAGAACGATTTTTTAAATTTTTTTTTCAACACTAAAACGCATGAGACTTGTAGTTTTCAAAAAAGTTTTCATTTTTGATGAGACGCTTAATGAAAGAGGTTTAATCGCCGGAAAACGAAAACCCGCGATTTCCCGTAAATCCCGGGCTTGGCCCGTATAGTCGAATGTATACAAAGAAAGTACCCTGTGAGTAAACTCATTTCCAGAACGATTTTTTAAATTATTTTTTCACCACTAAAACGCATGAGACTTGTAGTTTTCAAAAATGTTTTCATTTTTGATGAGACGCTGAATAAAAGAAGTTTAATCGCCGGCAAACGAAAACCCGCGATTTCTCATAAATCCCGGGCTTGGCACGTATAGTCGAATGTATACAAAGAAAGTACCCTGTGAGTAAACTCATTTCCAGAACGATTTTTTAAATTATTTTTTCACCACTAAAACGCATAAGACTTGTAGTTTTTAAAAATGTTTTCATTTTTGATGAGACGCTGAATAAAAGAAGTTTAATCGCCGGCAAACGAAAACCCGCGATTTCCCGTAAATCCCGGCTTGGCCCGTATAGTCAAAAGTATACAAAGAAAGTACCCTGTGAGTAAACTCATTTCCAGAACGATTTTTTAAATTATTTTTCACCACTAAAACGCATAAGACTTGTAGTTTTTAAAAATGTTTTCATTTTTGATGAGACGCTGAATAAAAGAAGTTTAATCGCCGGCAAACGAAAACCCGCGATTTCCCGTAAATCCCGGCTTGGCCCGTATAGTCAAAAGTATACAAAGAAAGTACCCTGTGAGTAAACTCATTTCCAGAACGATTTTTTAAATTATTTTTTCACCACTAAAACGCATAAGACTTGTAGCTTTTAAAAATGTTTTCATTTTTGATGAGACGTTGAATAAAAGAAGTTTAATCGCCGGCAAACGAAAACCCGCGATTTCTCGTAAATCCCGGGCTTGGCACGTATAGTCGAATGTATACAAAGAAAGTACCCTGTGAGTAAACTCATTTCCAGAACGATTTTTTAAATTATTTTTTCACCACTAAAACGCATAAGACTTGTAGTTTTTAAAAATGTTTTCATTTTTGATGAGACGCTGAATAAAAGAAGTTTAATCGCCGGCAAACGAAAACCCGCGATTTCCCGTAAATCCCGGCTTGGCCCGTATAGTCAAAAGTATACAAATAAAGTACCCAGGGAGTAAACTCATTTCCCGAACGATTTGTTATATTATTTTTTTACCACTAAAACGCATGAGACTTGTAGTTTTCAAAAATGTTTTCATTTTTGATGAGACGCTTAATGAAAGAGGTTTAATCGCCGGCAAACGAAATCCCGCGTTTTCCCGTAAATCCGGGGCTTGGCCCGTATAGTCGAATGTATACAAAGAAAGTACCCAGGGAGTAAACTCATTTCCCGAACGATTTTTTAAATTTTTTTTTCAACACTAAAACGCATTAGACTTGTAGTTTTCAAAAAAGTTTTCATTTTTGATGAGACGCTTAATGAAAGAGGTTTAATCGCCGGAAAACGAAAACCCGCGATTTCCCGTAAATCCCGGGCTTGGCCCGTATAGTCGAATGTATACAAAGAAAGTACCCTGTGAGTAAACTCATTTCCAGAACGATTTTTTAAATTATTTTTTCACCACTAAAACGCATAAGACTTGTAGTTTTTAAAAATGTTTTCATTTTTGATGAGACGCTGAAAAAAAGAAGTTTTATCGCCGGCAAACGAAAACCCGCGATTTCCCGTAAATCCCGGCTTGGCCCGTATAGTCAAAAGTATACAAATAAAGTACCCAGGGAGTAAACTCATTTCCCGAACGATTTTTTATATTATTTTTTACCACTAAAACGCATGAGACTTGTAGTTTTCAAAAATGTTTTCATTTTTGATGAGACGCTTAATGAAAGAGGTTTAATCGCCGGCAAACGAAATCCCGCGTTTTCCCGTAAATCCGGGGCTTGGCTCGTATAGTCGAACGTATACAAAGAAAGTACCCAGGGAGTAAACTCATTTCCCGAACGATTTTTTAAATTTTTTTTTCAACACTAAAACGCATGAGACTTGTAGTTTTCAAAAAAGTTTTCATTTTTGATGAGACGCTTAATGAAAGAGGTTTAATCGCCGGAAAACGAAAACCCGCGATTTCCCGTAAATCCCGGGCTTGGCCCGTATAGTCGAATGTATACAAAGAAAGTACCCTGTGAGTAAACTCATTTCCTGAACGATTTTTTAAATTATTTTTTCACCACTAAAACGCATAAGACTTGTAGTTTTTTAAAATGTTTTCATTTTTGATGAGACGCTTAATGAAAGAGGTTTAATCGCCGGAAAACGAAAACCCGCGATTTCCCGTAAATCCCGGCTTGGCCCGTATAGTCAAAAGTATACAAATAAAGTACCCAGGGAGTAAACTCATTTCCCGAACGATTTTTTATATTATTTTTTTACCACTAAAACGCATGAGACTTGTAGTTTTCAAAAATGTTTTCATTTTTGATGAGACGCTTAATGAAAGAGGTTTAATCGCCGGCAAACGAAATCCCGCGTTTTCCCGTAAATCCGGGGCTTGGCCCGTATAGTCGAATGTATACAAAGAAAGTACCCAGGGAGTAAACTCATTTCCCGAACGATTTTTTAAATTTTTTTTTCAACACTAAAACGCATTAGACTTGTAGTTTTCAAAAAAGTTTTCATTTTTGATGAGACGCTTAATGAAAGAGGTTTAATCGCCGGAAAACGAAAACCCGCGATTTCCCGTAAATCCCGGGCTTGGCCCGTATAGTCGAATGTATACAAAGAAAGTACCCTGTGAGTAAACTCATTTCCAGAACGATTTTTTAAATTATTTTTTCACCACTAAAACGCATAAGACTTGTAGTTTTTAAAAATGTTTTCATTTTTGATGAGACGCTGAATAAAAGAAGTTTTATCGCCGGCAAACGAAAACCCGCGATTTCCCGTAAATCCCGGCTTGGCCCGTATAGTCAAAAGTATACAAAGAAAGTAACCTGTGAGTAAACTCATTTCCAGAACGATTTTTTAAATTATTTTTTCACCACTAAAACACATAAGACTTGTAGTTTTTAAAAATGTTTTCATTTTTGATGAGACGCTGAATAAAAGAAGTTTAATCGCCGGCAAACGAAAACCCGCGATTTCCCGTAAATCCCGGCTTGGCCCGTATAGTCAAAAGTATACAAATAAAGTACCCAGGGAGTAAACTCATTTCCCGAACGATTTTTTATATTATTTTTTTACCACTAAAACGCATGAGACTTGTAGTTTTCAAAAATGTTTTCATTTTTGATGAGACGCTTAATGAAAGAGGTTTAATCGCCGGCAAACGAAATCCCGCGTTTTCCCGTAAATCCGGGGCTTGGCTCGTATAGTCGAATGTATACAAAGAAAGTACCCAGGGAGTAAACTCATTTCCCGAACGATTTTTTAAATTTTTTTTTCAACACTAAAACGCATGAGACTTGTAGTTTTCAAAAAAGTTTTCATTTTTGATGAGACGCTTAATGAAAGAGGTTTAATCGCCGGAAAACGAAAACCCGCGATTTCCCGTAAATCCCGGGCTTGGCCCGTATAGTCGAATGTATACAAAGAAAGTACCCTGTGAGTAAACTCATTTCCAGAACGATTTTTTAAATTATTTTTTCACCACTAAAACGCATAAGACTTGTAGTTTTTTAAAATGTTTTCATTTTTGATGAGACGCTGAATAAAAGCAGTTTAATCGCCGGCAAACGAAAACCCGCGATTTCCCGTAAATCCCGGCTTGGCCCGTATAGTCAAAAGTATACAAAGAAAGTACCCTGTGAGTAAACTCATTTCCAGAACGATTTTTTAAATTATTTTTTCACCACTAAAACGCATAAGACTTGTAGTTTTTAAAAATGTTTTCATTTTTGATGAGACGCTGAATAAAAGAAGTTTAATCGCCGGCAAACGAAATCCCGCGTTTTCCCGTAAATCCGGGGCTTGGCCCGTATAGTCGAATGTATACAAAGAAAGTACCCAGGGAGTAAACTCATTTCCCGAACGATTTTTTAAATTTTTTTTTCAACACTAAAACGCATGAGACTTGTAGTTTTCAAAAAAGTTTTCATTTTTGATGAGACGCTTAATGAAAGAGGTTTAATCGCCGGAAAACGAAAACCCGCGATTTCCCGTAAATCCCGTGCTTGGCCCGTATAGTCGAATGTATACAAAGAAAGTACCCTGTGAGTAAACTCATTTCCAGAACGATTTTTTAAATTATTTTTTCACCACTAAAATGCATCAGACTTGTAGTTTTTAAAAATGTTTACATTTTTGATGAGACGCTGAATAAAAGAAGTTTAATCGCCGGCAAACGAAAACCCGCGATTTCCCGTAAATCCCGGCTTGGCCCGTATAGTCAAAAGTATGCAAAGAAAGTACCCAGGGAGTAAACTCATTTCCCGAACGATTTTTTAAATTATTTTTTCACCACTAAAACGCATGAGACTTGTAGTTTTCAAAAATGTTTTCATTTTTGATGAGACGCTGAATAAAAGCAGTTTAATCACCGGCAAACTAAAATCCGCGATTTCCCGTAAATCCCGGACTCGGCCCGTATAGTCAAAAGTATACAAATAAAGTACCCAGGGAGTAAACTCATTTCCCGAACGATTTTTTAAATTAATTTTTCAACACTAAAACGCATGAGACTTGTAGTTTTCAAAAATGTTTTCATTTTTGATGAGACGCTTAATGAAAGAGGTTTAATTGCCGGAGAACGAAAACTCATTTCCCGAACGATTTTTTAAATTTTTTTTTCAACACTAAAACGCATGAGACTTGTAGTTTTCAAAAAAGTTTTCATTTTTGATGAGACGCTTAATGAAAGAGGTTTAATCGCCGGAAAACGAAAACCCGCGATTTCCCGTAAATCCCGGGCTTGGCCCGTATAGTCGAATGTATACAAAGAAAGTACCCTGTGAGTAAACTCATTTCCAGAACGATTTTTTAAATTATTTTTTCACCACTAAAACGCATAAGACTTGTAGTTTTTAAAAATGTTTTCATTTTTGATGAGACGCTGAATAAAAGAAGTTTAATCGCCGGCAAACGAAAACCCGCGATTTCTCGTAAATCCCGGGCTTGGCACGTATAGTCGAATGTATGCAAAGAAAGTACCCTGTGAGTAAATTCATTTGCAGAACGATTTTTTAAATTATTTTTTCACCACTAAAACGCATAAGACTTGTAGTTTTTAAAAATGTTTTCATTTTTGATGAGACGCTGAATAAAAGAAGTTTAATCGCCGGCAAACGAAAACCCGCGATTTCCCGTAAATCCCGGCTTGGCCCGTATAGTCAAAAGTATTCAAATAAAGTACCCAGGGAGTAAACTCATTTCCCGAACGATTTTTTATATTATTTTTTTACCACTAAAACGCATGAGACTTGTAGTTTTCAAAAATGTTTTCATTTTTGATGAGACGCTTAATGAAAGAGGTTTAATCGCCGGCAAACGAAATCCCGCGTTTTCCCGTAAATCCGGGGCTTGGCTCGTATAGTCGAATGTATACAAAGAAAGTACCCAGGGAGTAAACTCATTTCCCGAACGATTTTTTAAATTTTTTTTTCAACACTAAAACGCATGAGACTTGTAGTTTTCAAAAAAGTTTTCATTTTTGATGAGACGCTTAATGAAAGAGGTTTAATCGCCGGAAAACGAAAACCCGCGATTTCCCGTAAATCCCGGGCTTGGCCCGTATAGTCGAATGTGTACAAAGAAAGTACCCTGTGAGTAAACTCATTTCCAGAACGATTTTTTAAATTATTTTTTCACCACTAAAACGCATAAGACTTGTAGTTTTTAAAAATGTTTTCATTTTTGATGAGACGCTGAATAAAAGAAGTTTAATCGCCGGCAAACGAAAACCCGCGATTTCCCGTAAATCCCGGCTTGGCCCGTATAGTCAAAAGTATACAAAGAAAGTAACCTGTGAGTAAACTCATTTCCAGAACGATTTTTTAAATTATTTTTTCACCACTAAAACGCATAAGACTTGTAGTTTTTAAAAATGTTTTCATTTTTGATGAGACGCTGAATAAAAGAAGTTTAATCGCCGGCAAACGAAAACCCGCGATTTCTCGTAAATCCCGGGCTTGGCACGTATAGTCGAATGTATACAAAGAAAGTACCCTGTGAGTAAACTCATTTCCAGAACGATTTTTTAAATTATTTTTTCACCACTAAAACGCATAAGACTTGTAGTTTTTAAAAATGTTTTCATTTTTGATGAGACGCTGAATAAAAGAAGTTTAATCGCCGGCAAACGAAAACCCGCGATTTCCCGTAAATCCCGGCTTGGCCCGTATAGTCAAAAGTATACAAATAAAGTACCCAGGGAGTAAACTCATTTCCCGAACGATTTTTTATATTATTTTTTTACCACTAAAACGCATGAGACTTGTAGTTTTCAAAAATGTTTTCATTTTTGATGAGACGCTTAATGAAAGAGGTTTAATCGCCGGCAAACGAAATCCCGCGTTTTCCCGTAAATCCGGGGCTTGGCCCGTATAGTCGAATGTATACAAAGAAAGTACCCAGGGAGTAAACTCATTTCCCGAACGATTTTTTAAATTTTTTTTTCAACACTAAAACGCATGAGACTAGTAGTTTTCAAAAAAGTTTTCATTTTTGATGAGACGCTTAATGAAAGAGGTTTAATCGCCGGAAAACGAAAACCCGCGATTTCCCGTAAATCCCGGGCTTGGCCCGTATAGTCGAATGTATACAAAGAAAGTACCCTGTGAGTAAACTCATTTCCAGAACGATTTTTTAAATTATTTTTTCACCACTAAAATGCATCAGACTTGTAGTTTTTAAAAATGTTTACATTTTTGATGAGACGCTGAATAAAAGAAGTTTAATCGCCGGCAAACGAAAACCCGCGATTTCCCGTAAATCCCGGCTTGGCCCGTATAGTCAAAAGTATGCA
The DNA here is from genome assembly GCF_029227915.1 of Hydractinia symbiolongicarpus. Lineage (NCBI taxonomy): Eukaryota > Metazoa > Cnidaria > Hydrozoa > Anthoathecata > Hydractiniidae > Hydractinia > Hydractinia symbiolongicarpus. The sequence continues at coordinate 33,558,085 of NC_079878.1, read as the reverse complement.
AAGAAAGTACCCAGGGAGTAAACTCATTTCCCGAACGATTTTTTAAATTATTTTTTCACCACTTAAACGCATGAGACTTGTAGTTTTCAAAAATGTTTTCATTTTTGATGAGACGCTGAATAAAAGCAGTTTAATCACCGGCAAACTAAAATCCGCGATTTCCCGTAAATCCCGGACTCGGCCCGTATAGTCAAAAGTATACAAATAAAGTACCCAGGGAGTAAACTCATTTCCCGAACGATTTTTTAAATTAATTTTTCACCACTAAAACGCATGAGACTTGTAGTTTTAAAAAATGTTTTCATTTTTGATGAGACGCTTAATGAAAGAGGTTTAATCGCCGGCAAACGAAATCCCGCGTTTTCCCGTAAATCCGGGGCTTGGCCCGTATAGTCGAATGTATACAAAGAAAGTACCCAAGGAGTAAACTCATTTCCCGAACGATTTTTTAAATTTTTTTTTCAACACTAAAACGCATGAGACTTGTAGTTTTCAAAAATGTTTTCATTTTTGATGAGACGCTTAATGAAAGAGGTTTAATTGCCGGAAAACGAAAACTCGCGATTTCTCGTAAATCCCGGGCTTGGCCCGTATAGTCGAATGTATACAAAGAAAGTACCCTGTGAGTAAACTCATTTCCAGAACGATTTTTTAAATTATTTTTTCACCACTAAAACGCATCAGACTTGTAGTTTTTAAAAATGTTTACATTTTTGATGAGACGCTGAATAAAAGAAGTTTAATCGCCGGCAAACGAAAACCCGCGATTTCCCGTAAATCCCGGCTTGGCCCGTATAGTCAAAAGTATACAAAGAAAGTACCCAGAGAGTAAACTCATTTCCCGAACGATTTTTTAAATTTTTTTTTCAACACTAAAACGCATGAGACTTGTAGTTTTCAAAAAAGTTTTCATTTTTGATGAGACGCTTAATAAAAGAGGTTTAATCGCCGGAAAACGAAAACCCGCGATTTCCCGTAAATCCCGGGCTTGGCCCGTATAGTCGAATGTATACAAAGAAAGTACCCTGTGAGTAAACTTATTTCCAGAACGATTTTTTAAATTATTTTTTCACCACTAAAATGCATCAGACTTGTAGTTTTTAAAAATGTTTACATTTTTGATGAGACGCTGAATAAAAGAAGTTTAATCGCCGGCAAACGAAAACCCGCGATTTCCCGTAAATCCCGGCTTGGCCCGTATAGTCAAAAGTATGCAAAGAAAGTACCCAGGGAGTAAACTCATTTCCCGAACAATTTTTAAATTATTTTTTCACCACTAAAACGCATGAGACTTGTAGTTTTCAAAAATGTTTTCATTTTTGATGAGACGCTGAATAAAAGCAGTTTAATCACCGGCAAACTAAAATCCGCGATTTCCCGTAAATCCCGGACTCGGCCCGTATAGTCAAAAGTATACAAATAAAGTACCCAGGGAGTAAATTCATTTCCCGAACGATTTTTTAAATTAATTTTTCACCACTAAAACGCATGAGACTTGTAGTTTTAAAAAATGTTTTCATTTTTGATGAGACGCTTAATGAAAGAGGTTTAATCGCCGGCAAACGAAATCCCGCGTTTTCCCGTAAATCCGGGGCTTGGCCCGTATAGTCGAATGTATACAAAGAAAGTACCCAGGGAGTAAACTCATTTCCCGAACGATTTTTTAAATTTTTTTTTCAACATTAAAATGCATGAGACTTGTAGTTTTTAAAAATGTTTTCATTTTTGATGAGACGCTTAATGAAAGAGGTTTAATTGCCGGAAAACGAAAACTCGCGATTTCCCGTAAATCCCGGGCTTGGCCCGTATAGTCGAATGTATACAAAGAAAGTACCCTGTGAGTAAACTCATTTCCAGAACGATTTTTTAAATTATTTTTTCACCACTAAAACGCATCAGACTTGTAGTTTTTAAAAATGTTTACATTTTTGATGAGACGCTGAATAAAAGAAGTTTAATCGCCGGCAAACGAAAACCCGCGATTTCCCGTAAATCCCGGCTTGGCCCGTATAGTCAAAAGTATACAAAGAAAGTACCCAGGGAGTAAACTCATTTCCCGAACGATTTTTTAAATTATTTTTTCACCACTAAAACGCATGAGACTTGTAGTTTTCAAAAATGTTTTCATTTTTGATGAGACGCTGAATAAAAGCAGTTTAATCGTCGGCAAACTATAATCCGCGATTTCCCGTAAATCCCGGACTCGGCCCGTATAGTCAAAAGTATACAAATACAGTACCCAGGGAGTAAACTCATTTCCCGAACGATTTTTTAAATTATTTTTTCACCACTAAAACGCATGAGACTTGTAGTTCTAAAAAATGTTTTCATTTTTTATGAGACGCTTAATGATAGAGGTTTAATCGCCGGCAAACGAAATCCCGCGTTTTCCCGTAAATCCGGGGCTTGGCCCGTATAGTCGAATGTATACAAAGAAAGTACCCAGGGAGTAAACTCATTTCCCGAACGATTTTTTAAAATTTTTTTTCAACACTAAAACGCATGAGACTTGTAGTTTTCAAAAATGTTTTCATTTTTGATGAGACGCTTAATGAAAGAGGTTTAATCGCCGGAAAACGAAAACTCGCGATTTCCCGTAAATACCGGGCTTGGCCCGTATAGTCGAATGTATACAAAGAAAGTACCCTGTGAGTAAACTCATTTCCAGAACGATTTTTTGAATTATTTTTTCACCACTAAAACGCATCACACTTGTAGTTTTTAAAAATGTTTACATTTTTGATGAGACGCTGAATAAAAGAAGTTTAATCGCCGGCAAACGAAAACCCGCGATTTCCCGTAAATCCCGGCTTGGCCCGTATAGTCAAAAGTATACAAAGAAAGTACCCAGGGAATAAACTCATTTCCCGAACGATTTTTTAAATTATTTTTTCACCACTAAAACGCATGAGACTTGTAGTTTTCAAAAATGTTTTCATTTTTAATGAGACGCTGAATAAAAGCAGTTTAATCGCCGGCAAACGAAAACCTGCAATTTCCCTAAATCCCGGACTCGGCCCGTATAGTCAAAAGTATACAAAGAAAGTACCCAGGGAGTAAACTCATTTCCAGGACGATTTTTTAAATTATAATTTCCCCACTAAAACGCATAAGACTTGTAGTTTTTAAAAATGTTTTCATTTTTGATGAGACGCTGAATAAAAGAAGTTTAATCGCCGGCAAACGAAAACCCGCGATTTCCCGTAAATCCCGGGCTTGGCCCGTATAGTCAAAAATATACAAAGAAAGTACCCAGGGAGTAAAATCATTTCCCGAACGATTTTTTAAATTACTTTTTCACCACTAAAACGCATAAGACTTGTAGTTTTTAAAAATTTTTTCATTTTTGATGAGACGCTGAATAAAAGAAGTTTAATCGCCGGCAAACGAAAACCCGCGATTTCCCGTAAATCTGGGGCTTGGCCCGTATAGTCGAATGTATACAAAGAAAGTACCCAGGAAGTAAACTCATTTCCCGAACGATTTTTTAAAATTTTTTTTCAACACAAAAACGCATGAGACTTGTAGTTTTCAAAAATGTTTTCATTTTTAATGAGACGCTTAATGAAAGAGGTTTAATCGCCGGAAAACGAAAACTCGCGATTTCCCGTAAATCCCGGGCTTGGCCCGTATAGTCGAATGTATACAAAGAAAGTACCCTGTGAGTAAACTCATTTCCAGAACGATTTTTTGAATTATTTTTTCACCACTAAAACGCATCACACTTGTAGTTTTTAAAAATGCTTACATTTTTGATGAGACGCTGAATAAAAGAAGTTTAATCGCCGGCAAACGAAAACCCGCGATTTCCCGTAAATCCCGGCTTGGCCCGTATAGTCAAAAGTATACAAAGAAAGTACCCAGGGAATAAACTCATTTCCCGAACGATTTTTTAAATTATTTTTTCACCACTAAAACGCATGAGACTTGTAGTTTTCAAAAATGTTTTCATTTTTAATGAGACGCTGAATAAAAGCAGTTTAATTGCCGGCAAACGAAAACCTGCAATTTCCCTAAATCCCGGACTCGGCCCGTATAGTCAAAAGTATACAAAGAAAGTACCCAGGGAGTAAAATCATTTCCCGAACGATTTTTTAAATTACTTTTTCACCACTAAAACGCATGAGACTTGTAGTTTTCAAAAATGTTTTCATTTTTGATGAGACACTGAATAAAAGCAGTTTAATCGCCGGCAAACGAAAACCTGCGATTTCCCTAAATCCCGGACTCGGCCCGTATAGTCAAAAGTATACAAAGAAAGTACCCAGGAAGTAAACTCATTTCCAGAACGATTTTTTAAATTATACTTTCCCCACTAAAACGCATAAGACTTGTAGTTTTTAAAAATGTTTTCATTTTTGATGAGACGCTGAATAAAAGAAGTTTATTCGCCGGCAATCGAAAACCCGCGATTTCCCGTAAATCCCGGGCTTGGCCCGTATAGTCAAATGTATACAAAGAAAGTACCCTGTGAGTAAACTCATTTCCAGAACGATTTTTTAAATTATTTTTTCACCACTAAAACGCATGAGACTTGTAGTTTTCAAAAATGTTTTCATTTTTGATGAGACGCAGAATAAAAGAAGTTTAATCGCCGGCAAACGAAAACCCGCGATTTCTCGTAAATCCCAGGCTTGGCACGTATAGTCGAATGTATACAAAGAAAGTACCCAGGGAGTAAACTCATTTCCAAAACGATTTTTTAAATTATTTTTTTACCACTAAAACGCATAAGACTTGTAGTTTTTAAAAATGTTTTCATTTTTGATGAGACGCTGAATAAAAGAAGTTTAATCGCCGGCAAACGAAAACCCGAGATTTCCCGTAAATCCCGGCTTGGCCCGTATAGTCAAAAGTATACAAAGAAAGTACCCAGGGAGTAAACTCATTTCCCGAACGATTTTTTAAATTATTTTTTCACCACTAAAACGCATAAGACTTGTAGTTTTTAAAAATGTTTTCATTTTTGATGAGACGCTGAATAAAAGAAGTTTAATCGCCGGCAAACGAAAACCCGCGATTTCCCGTAAATCCCGGCTTGGCCCGTATAGTCAAAAGTATACAAAGAAAGTACCCAGGGAGTAAACTCATTTCCCGAACGATTTTTTATATTATTTTTTTACCACTAAACGCATGAGACTTGTAGTTTTCAAAAATATTTTCATATTTGATGGGACGCTGAATAAAAGAGGTTTAATCGCCGGCAAACGAAATCCCGCGTTTTCCCGTAAATCCGGGACTTGGCCCGTATAGTCGAATGTATACAAAGAAAGTACCCAGGGAGTAAACTCGATTCCCGAACGATTTTTTAAATTTTTTTTTCAACACTAAAACGCATGAGACTTGTAGTTTTCAAAAATGTTTTCATTTTTGATGAGACGCCTAATGAAAGAGGTTTAATCGCCGGAAAACGAAAACCCGCAATTTCCCGTAAATCCCGGGCTTGGCCCGTATAGTCGAATGTATACAAAGAAAGTACCCTGTGAGTAAACTCATTTCCAGAACGATTTTTTAAATTATTTTTTCACCACTAAAACGCATCAGACTTGTAGTTTTCAAAAATGTTTTCATTTTTGATGAGACGCTGAATAAAAGAAGTTTAATCGCCGGCAAACGAAAACCCGCGATTTCTCGTAAATCCCGGGCTTGGCACGTATAGTCGAATGTATACAAAGAAAGTACCCTGTGAGTAAACTCATTTCCAGAGCGATTTTTTAAATTATTTTTTCACCACTAAAACGCATAAGACTTGTAGTTTTTAAAAATGTTTTCATTTTTGATGAGACGCTGAATAAAAGAAGTTTAATCGCCGGCAAACGAAAACCCGCGATTTCCCGTAAACCCCGGCTTGGCCCGTGTAGTCAAAAGTATACAAAGAAAGTACCCAGGGAGTAAATTCATTTCCCGAACGATTTTTTATATTATTTTTTTACCACTAAACGCATGAGACTTGTAGTTTTCGAAAATATTTTCATATTTGATGGGACGCTGAATAAAAGAAGTTTAATCGCCGGGAAACGAAAATCCGAGATTTCCCGTAAATCCCGGCTTGGCCCGTATAGTCAAAAGTATACAAAGAAAGTACCCAGGGAGTAAACTCATTTCCCGAACGATTTTTTAAATTATTTTTTCACCACTAAAACGCATAAGACTTGTAGTTTTTAAAAATGTTTTCATTTTTGATGAGACGCTGAATAAAAGAAGTTTAATCGCCGGCAAACGAAAACCCGCGATTTCCCGTAAATCCCGGCTTGGCCCGTATAGTCAAAAGTATACAAAGAAAGTACCCAGGGAGTAAATTCATTTCCCGAACGATTTTTTATATTATTTTTTTACCACTAAACGCATGAGACTTGTAGTTTTCAAAAATATTTTCATATTTGATGGGACGCTGAATAAAAGAAGTTTAATCGCCAGGAAACGAAAATCCGCGATTTCCCGTAAATCCCGGACTCGGCCCGTATAGTCAAAAGTATACAAAGAAAGTACCCAGGGAGTAAACTCATTTCCCGAAAGATTTTTTATATTATTTTTTTACCACTAAACGCATGAGACTTGTAGTTTTCAAAAATATTTTCATATTTGATGGGACGCTGAATAAAAGAAGTTTAATCGCCGGCAAACGAAAACCCGCAATTTCCCGTAAATCCCGGCTTGGCCCGTATAGTCAAAAGTATACAAAGAAAGTACCCAGGGAGTAAACTCATTTCCCGAACGATTTTTTAAATTATTTTTTCACCACTAAAACGCATGAGACTTGTAGTTTTCAAAAATGTTTTCATTTTTGATGAGACGCTGAATAAAAGCAGTTTAATCGCCGGCAAACGAAAATCCGCGATTTCCCGTAAATCCCGGACTCGGCCCGTATAGTCAAAAGTATACAAATAAAGTACCCAGGTAGTAAACTCATTTCCCGAACGATTTTTTAAATTATTTTTTCACCACTAAAACGCATGAGACTTGTAGTTTTAAAAAATGTTTTCATTTTTGATGAGACGCTTAATGAAAGAGGTTTAATCGCCGGCAAACGAAATCCCGCGTTTTCCCGTAAATCCGGGACTTGGCCCGTATAGTCGAATGTATACAAAGAAAGTACCCAGGGAGTAAACTCCATTCCCGAACGATTTTTCAAATTTTTTTTTCAACACTAAAACGCATGAGACTTGTAGTTTTCAAAAATGTTTTCATTTTTGATGAGACGCCTAATGAAAGAGGTTTAATCGCCGGAAAACGAAAACCCGCAATTTCCCGTAAATCCCGGGCTTGGCCCGTATAGTCGAATGTATACAAAGAAAGTACCCTGTGAGTAAACTCATTTCCAGAACGATTTTTTAAATTATTTTTTCACCACTAAAACGCATCAGACTTGTAGTTTTCAAAAATGTTTTCATTTTTGATGAGACGCTGAATAAAAGAAGTTTAATCGCCGGCAAACGAAAACCCGCGATTTCTCGTAAATCCCGGGCTTGGCACGTATAGTCGAATGTATACAAAGAAAGTACCCTGTGAGTAAACTCATTTCCAGAACGATTTTTTAAATTATTTTTTCACCACTAAAACGCATAAGACTTGTAGTTTTTAAAAATGTTTTCATTTTTGATGAGACGCTGAATAAAAGAAGTTTAATCGCCGGCAAACGAAAACCCGCGATTTCCCGTAAATCCCGGCTTGGCCCGTATAGTCAAAAGTATACAAAGAAAGTACCCAGGGAGTAAACTCATTTCCCGAACGATTTTTTATATTATTTTTTTACCACTAAACGCATGAGACTTGTAGTTTTCAAAAATATTTTCATATTTGATGGGACGCTGAACAAAAGAAGTTTAATCGCCGGGAAACGAAAATCCGCGATTTCCCGTAAATCCCGGACTCGGCCCGTATAGTCAAAAGTATACAAAGAAAGTACCCAGGGAGTAAACTCATTTCCCGAACGATTTTTTAAATTATTTTTTCACCACTAAAACGCATGAGACTTGTAGTTTTCAAAAATGTTTTCATTTTTAATGAGACGCTTAATGAAAGAGGTTTAATCGCCGGCAAACGAAATCTTGCGTTTTCCCGTAAATCCGGGGCTTGGCCCGTATAGTCGAATGTATACAAAGATAGTACCCAGGGAGTAAACTCATTTCCCGAACGATTTTTTAAATTAATTTTTCACCACTAAAACGCATGAGACTTGTAGTTTTAAAAAATGTTTTCATTTTTGATGAGACGCTTAATGAAAGAGGTTTAATCGCCGGCAAACGAAATCCCGCGTTTTCCCGTAAATCCGGGGCTTGGCCCGTATAGTCGAATGTATACAAAGAAAGTACCCAGGGAGTAAACTCATTTCCCGAACGATTTTTTAAATTTTTTTTTCAACGCTAAAACGCATGAGACTTGTAGTTTTCAAAAATGTTTTCATTTTTGATGAGACGCTTAATGAAAGAGGTTTAATTGCCGGAAAACGAAAACTCGCGATTTCCCGTAAATCCCGGGCTTGGCCCGTATAGTCGAATGTATACAAAGAAAGTACCCTGTGAGTAAACTCATTTCCAGAACGATTTTTTAAATTATTTTTCCACCACTAAAACGCATCAGACTTGTAGTTTTTAAAAATGTTTACATTTTTGATGAGACGCTGAATAAAAGAAGTTTAATCGCCGGCAAACGAAAACCCGCGATTTCCCGTAAATCCCGGCTTGGCCCGTATAGTCAAAAGTATACAAAGAAAGTACCCAGAGAGTAAACTCATTTCCCGAACGATTTTTTAAATTTTTTTTTCAACACTAAAACGCATGAGACTTGTAGTTTTCAAAAAAGTTTTCATTTTTGATGAGACGCTTAATGAAAGAGGTTTAATCGCCGGAAAACGAAAACCCGCGATTTCCCGTAAATCCCGGGCTTGGCCCGTATAGTCGAATGTATACAAAGAAAGTACCCTGTGAGTAAACTTATTTCCAGAACGATTTTTTAAATTATTTTTTCACCACTAAAATGCATCAGACTTGTAGTTTTTAAAAATGTTTACATTTTTGATGAGACGCTGAATAAAAGAAGTTTAATCGCCGGCAAACGAAAACCCGCGATTTCCCGTAAATCCCGGCTTGGCCCGTATAGTCAAAAGTATGCAAAGAAAGTACCCAGGGAGTAAACTCATTTCCCGAACAATTTTTAAATTATTTTTTCACCACTAAAACGCATGAGACTTGTAGTTTTCAAAAAAGTTTTCATTTTTGATGAGACGCTGAATGAAAGAAGTTTAATCGCCGGCAAACGAAATCCCGCGATTTCCCGTAAATCCCGGCTTGGCCCGTATAGTCAAAAGTATACAAATAAAGTACCCAGGGAGTAAACTCATTTCCCGAACGATTTTTTATATTATTTTTTTACCACTAAAACGCATGAGACTTGTAGTTTTCAAAAATGTTTTCATTTTTGATGAGACGCTTAATGAAAGAGGTTTAATCGCCGGCAAACGAAATCCCGCGTTTTCCCGTAAATCCGGGGCTTGGCTCGTATAGTCGAATGTATACAAAGAAAGTACCCAGGGAGTAAACTCATTTCCCGAACGATTTTTTAAATTTTTTTTTCAACACTAAAACGCATGAGACTTGTAGTTTTCAAAAAAGTTTTCATTTTTGATGAGACGCTTAATGAAAGAGGTTTAATCGCCGGAAAACGAAAACCCGCGATTTCCCGTAAATCCCGGGCTTGGCCCGTATAGTCGAATGTATACAAAGAAAGTACCCTGTGAGTAAACTCATTTCCAGAACGATTTTTTAAATTATTTTTTCACCACTAAAACGCATAAGACTTGTAGTTTTTTAAAATGTTTTCATTTTTGATGAGACGCTGAATAAAAGCAGTTTAATCGCCGGCAAACGAAAACCCGCGATTTCCCGTAAATCCCGGCTTGGCCCGTATAGTCAAAAGTATACAAAGAAAGTACCCTGTGAGTAAACTCATTTCCAGAACGATTTTTTAAATTATTTTTTCACCACTAAAACGCATAAGACTTGTAGTTTTTAAAAATGTTTTCATTTTTGATGAGACGCTGAATAAAAGAAGTTTAATCGCCGGCAAACGAAATCCCGCGTTTTCCCGTAAATCCGGGGCTTGGCCCGTATAGTCGAATGTATACAAAGAAAGTACCCAGGGAGTAAACTCATTTCCCGAACGATTTTTTAAATTTTTTTTTCAACACTAAAACGCATGAGACTTGTAGTTTTCAAAAAAGTTTTCATTTTTGATGAGACGCTTAATGAAAGAGGTTTAATCGCCGGAAAACGAAAACCCGCGATTTCCCGTAAATCCCGTGCTTGGCCCGTATAGTCGAATGTATACAAAGAAAGTACCCTGTGAGTAAACTCATTTCCAGAACGATTTTTTAAATTATTTTTTCACCACTAAAATGCATCAGACTTGTAGTTTTTAAAAATGTTTACATTTTTGATGAGACGCTGAATAAAAGAAGTTTAATCGCCGGCAAACGAAAACCCGCGATTTCCCGTAAATCCCGGCTTGGCCCGTATAGTCAAAAGTATGCAAAGAAAGTACCCAGGGAGTAAACTCATTTCCCGAACGATTTTTTAAATTATTTTTTCACCACTAAAACGCATGAGACTTGTAGTTTTCAAAAATGTTTTCATTTTTGATGAGACGCTGAATAAAAGCAGTTTAATCACCGGCAAACTAAAATCCGCGATTTCCCGTAAATCCCGGACTCGGCCCGTATAGTCAAAAGTATACAAATAAAGTACCCAGGGAGTAAACTCATTTCCCGAACGATTTTTTAAATTAATTTTTCAACACTAAAACGCATGAGACTTGTAGTTTTCAAAAATGTTTTCATTTTTGATGAGACGCTTAATGAAAGAGGTTTAATTGCCGGAGAACGAAAACTCATTTCCCGAACGATTTTTTAAATTTTTTTTTCAACACTAAAACGCATGAGACTTGTAGTTTTCAAAAAAGTTTTCATTTTTGATGAGACGCTTAATGAAAGAGGTTTAATCGCCGGAAAACGAAAACCCGCGATTTCCCGTAAATCCCGGGCTTGGCCCGTATAGTCGAATGTATACAAAGAAAGTACCCTGTGAGTAAACTCATTTCCAGAACGATTTTTTAAATTATTTTTTCACCACTAAAACGCATAAGACTTGTAGTTTTTAAAAATGTTTTCATTTTTGATGAGACGCTGAATAAAAGAAGTTTAATCGCCGGCAAACGAAAACCCGCGATTTCTCGTAAATCCCGGGCTTGGCACGTATAGTCGAATGTATGCAAAGAAAGTACCCTGTGAGTAAATTCATTTGCAGAACGATTTTTTAAATTATTTTTTCACCACTAAAACGCATAAGACTTGTAGTTTTTAAAAATGTTTTCATTTTTGATGAGACGCTGAATAAAAGAAGTTTAATCGCCGGCAAACGAAAACCCGCGATTTCCCGTAAATCCCGGCTTGGCCCGTATAGTCAAAAGTATTCAAATAAAGTACCCAGGGAGTAAACTCATTTCCCGAACGATTTTTTATATTATTTTTTTACCACTAAAACGCATGAGACTTGTAGTTTTCAAAAATGTTTTCATTTTTGATGAGACGCTTAATGAAAGAGGTTTAATCGCCGGCAAACGAAATCCCGCGTTTTCCCGTAAATCCGGGGCTTGGCTCGTATAGTCGAATGTATACAAAGAAAGTACCCAGGGAGTAAACTCATTTCCCGAACGATTTTTTAAATTTTTTTTTCAACACTAAAACGCATGAGACTTGTAGTTTTCAAAAAAGTTTTCATTTTTGATGAGACGCTTAATGAAAGAGGTTTAATCGCCGGAAAACGAAAACCCGCGATTTCCCGTAAATCCCGGGCTTGGCCCGTATAGTCGAATGTGTACAAAGAAAGTACCCTGTGAGTAAACTCATTTCCAGAACGATTTTTTAAATTATTTTTTCACCACTAAAACGCATAAGACTTGTAGTTTTTAAAAATGTTTTCATTTTTGATGAGACGCTGAATAAAAGAAGTTTAATCGCCGGCAAACGAAAACCCGCGATTTCCCGTAAATCCCGGCTTGGCCCGTATAGTCAAAAGTATACAAAGAAAGTAACCTGTGAGTAAACTCATTTCCAGAACGATTTTTTAAATTATTTTTTCACCACTAAAACGCATAAGACTTGTAGTTTTTAAAAATGTTTTCATTTTTGATGAGACGCTGAATAAAAGAAGTTTAATCGCCGGCAAACGAAAACCCGCGATTTCTCGTAAATCCCGGGCTTGGCACGTATAGTCGAATGTATACAAAGAAAGTACCCTGTGAGTAAACTCATTTCCAGAACGATTTTTTAAATTATTTTTTCACCACTAAAACGCATAAGACTTGTAGTTTTTAAAAATGTTTTCATTTTTGATGAGACGCTGAATAAAAGAAGTTTAATCGCCGGCAAACGAAAACCCGCGATTTCCCGTAAATCCCGGCTTGGCCCGTATAGTCAAAAGTATACAAATAAAGTACCCAGGGAGTAAACTCATTTCCCGAACGATTTTTTATATTATTTTTTTACCACTAAAACGCATGAGACTTGTAGTTTTCAAAAATGTTTTCATTTTTGATGAGACGCTTAATGAAAGAGGTTTAATCGCCGGCAAACGAAATCCCGCGTTTTCCCGTAAATCCGGGGCTTGGCCCGTATAGTCGAATGTATACAAAGAAAGTACCCAGGGAGTAAACTCATTTCCCGAACGATTTTTTAAATTTTTTTTTCAACACTAAAACGCATGAGACTAGTAGTTTTCAAAAAAGTTTTCATTTTTGATGAGACGCTTAATGAAAGAGGTTTAATCGCCGGAAAACGAAAACCCGCGATTTCCCGTAAATCCCGGGCTTGGCCCGTATAGTCGAATGTATACAAAGAAAGTACCCTGTGAGTAAACTCATTTCCAGAACGATTTTTTAAATTATTTTTTCACCACTAAAATGCATCAGACTTGTAGTTTTTAAAAATGTTTACATTTTTGATGAGACGCTGAATAAAAGAAGTTTAATCGCCGGCAAACGAAAACCCGCGATTTCCCGTAAATCCCGGCTTGGCCCGTATAGTCAAAAGTATGCAAAGAAAGTACCCAGGGAGTAAACTCATTTCCCGAACGATTTTTTAAATTATTTTTTCACCACTTAAACGCATGAGACTTGTAGTTTTCAAAAATGTTTTCATTTTTGATGAGACGCTGAATAAAAGCAGTTTAATCACCGGCAAACTAAAATCCGCGATTTCCCGTAAATCCCGGACTCGGCCCGTATAGTCAAAAGTATACAAATAAAGTACCCAGGGAGTAAACTCATTTCCCGAACGATTTTTTAAATTAATTTTTCACCACTAAAACGCATGAGACTTGTAGTTTTAAAAAATGTTTTCATTTTTGATGAGACGCTTAATGAAAGAGGTTTAATCGCCGGCAAACGAAATCCCGCGTTTTCCCGTAAATCCGGGGCTTGGCCCGTATAGTCGAATGTATACAAAGAAAGTACCCAAGGAGTAAACTCATTTCCCGAACGATTTTTTAAATTTTTTTTTCAACACTAAAACGCATGAGACTTGTAGTTTTCAAAAATGTTTTCATTTTTGATGAGACGCTTAATGAAAGAGGTTTAATTGCCGGAAAACGAAAACTCGCGATTTCTCGTAAATCCCGGGCTTGGCCCGTATAGTCGAATGTATACAAAGAAAGTACCCTGTGAGTAAACTCATTTCCAGAACGATTTTTTAAATTATTTTTTCACCACTAAAACGCATCAGACTTGTAGTTTTTAAAAATGTTTACATTTTTGATGAGACGCTGAATAAAAGAAGTATAATCGCCGGCAAACGAAAACCCGCGATTTCCCGTAAATCCCGGCTTGGCCCGTATAGTCAAAAGTATACAAAGAAAGTACCCAGAGAGTAAACTCATTTCCCGAACGATTTTTTAAATTTTTTTTTCAACACTAAAACGCATGAGACTTGTAGTTTTCAAAAAAGTTTTCATTTTTGATGAGACGCTTAATAAAAGAGGTTTAATCGCCGGAAAACGAAAACCCGCGATTTCCCGTAAATCCCGGGCTTGGCCCGTATAGTCGAATGTATACAAAGAAAGTACCCTGTGAGTAAACTTATTTCCAGAACGATTTTTTAAATTATTTTTTCACCACTAAAATGCATCAGACTTGTAGTTTTTAAAAATGTTTACATTTTTGATGAGACGCTGAATAAAAGAAGTTTAATCGCCGGCAAACGAAAACCCGCGATTTCCCGTAAATCCCGGCTTGGCCCGTATAGTCAAAAGTATGCAAAGAAAGTACCCAGGGAGTAAACTCATTTCCCGAACAATTTTTAAATTATTTTTTCACCACTAAAACGCATGAGACTTGTAGTTTTCAAAAATGTTTTCATTTTTGATGAGACGCTGAATAAAAGCAGTTTAATCACCGGCAAACTAAAATCCGCGATTTCCCGTAAATCCCGGACTCGGCCCGTATAGTCAAAAGTATACAAATAAAGTACCCAGGGAGTAAATTCATTTCCCGAACGATTTTTTAAATTAATTTTTCACCACTAAAACGCATGAGACTTGTAGTTTTAAAAAATGTTTTCATTTTTGATGAGACGCTTAATGAAAGAGGTTTAATCGCCGGCAAACGAAATCCCGCGTTTTCCCGTAAATCCGGGGCTTGGCCCGTATAGTCGAATGTATACAAAGAAAGTACCCAGGGAGTAAACTCATTTCCCGAACGATTTTTTAAATTTTTTTTTCAACATTAAAATGCATGAGACTTGTAGTTTTTAAAAATGTTTTCATTTTTGATGAGACGCTTAATGAAAGAGGTTTAATTGCCGGAAAACGAAAACTCGCGATTTCCCGTAAATCCCGGGCTTGGCCCGTATAGTCGAATGTATACAAAGAAAGTACCCTGTGAGTAAACTCATTTCCAGAACGATTTTTTAAATTATTTTTTCACCACTAAAACGCATCAGACTTGTAGTTTTTAAAAATGTTTACATTTTTGATGAGACGCTGAATAAAAGAAGTTTAATCGCCGGCAAACGAAAACCCGCGATTTCCCGTAAATCCCGGCTTGGCCCGTATAGTCAAAAGTATACAAAGAAAGTACCCAGGGAGTAAACTCATTTCCCGAACGATTTTTTAAATTATTTTTTCACCACTAAAACGCATGAGACTTGTAGTTTTCAAAAATGTTTTCATTTTTGATGAGACGCTGAATAAAAGCAGTTTAATCGTCGGCAAACTATAATCCGCGATTTCCCGTAAATCCCGGACTCGGCCCGTATAGTCAAAAGTATACAAATACAGTACCCAGGGAGTAAACTCATTTCCCGAACGATTTTTTAAATTATTTTTTCACCACTAAAACGCATGAGACTTGTAGTTCTAAAAAATGTTTTCATTTTTTATGAGACGCTTAATGATAGAGGTTTAATCGCCGGCAAACGAAATCCCGCGTTTTCCCGTAAATCCGGGGCTTGGCCCGTATAGTCGAATGTATACAAAGAAAGTACCCAGGGAGTAAACTCATTTCCCGAACGATTTTTTAAAATTTTTTTTCAACACTAAAACGCATGAGACTTGTAGTTTTCAAAAATGTTTTCATTTTTGATGAGACGCTTAATGAAAGAGGTTTAATCGCCGGAAAACGAAAACTCGCGATTTCCCGTAAATACCGGGCTTGGCCCGTATAGTCGAATGTATACAAAGAAAGTACCCTGTGAGTAAACTCATTTCCAGAACGATTTTTTGAATTATTTTTTCACCACTAAAACGCATCACACTTGTAGTTTTTAAAAATGTTTACATTTTTGATGAGACGCTGAATAAAAGAAGTTTAATCGCCGGCAAACGAAAACCCGCGATTTCCCGTAAATCCCGGCTTGGCCCGTATAGTCAAAAGTATACAAAGAAAGTACCCAGGGAATAAACTCATTTCCCGAACGATTTTTTAAATTATTTTTTCACCACTAAAACGCATGAGACTTGTAGTTTTCAAAAATGTTTTCATTTTTAATGAGACGCTGAATAAAAGCAGTTTAATCGCCGGCAAACGAAAACCTGCAATTTCCCTAAATCCCGGACTCGGCCCGTATAGTCAAAAGTATACAAAGAAAGTACCCAGGGAGTAAACTCATTTCCAGGACGATTTTTTAAATTATAATTTCCCCACTAAAACGCATAAGACTTGTAGTTTTTAAAAATGTTTTCATTTTTGATGAGACGCTGAATAAAAGAAGTTTAATCGCCGGCAAACGAAAACCCGCGATTTCCCGTAAATCCCGGGCTTGGCCCGTATAGTCAAAAATATACAAAGAAAGTACCCAGGGAGTAAAATCATTTCCCGAACGATTTTTTAAATTACTTTTTCACCACTAAAACGCATAAGACTTGTAGTTTTTAAAAATTTTTTCATTTTTGATGAGACGCTGAATAAAAGAAGTTTAATCGCCGGCAAACGAAAACCCGCGATTTCCCGTAAATCTGGGGCTTGGCCCGTATAGTCGAATGTATACAAAGAAAGTACCCAGGAAGTAAACTCATTTCCCGAACGATTTTTTAAAATTTTTTTTCAACACAAAAACGCATGAGACTTGTAGTTTTCAAAAATGTTTTCATTTTTAATGAGACGCTTAATGAAAGAGGTTTAATCGCCGGAAAACGAAAACTCGCGATTTCCCGTAAATCCCGGGCTTGGCCCGTATAGTCGAATGTATACAAAGAAAGTACCCTGTGAGTAAACTCATTTCCAGAACGATTTTTTGAATTATTTTTTCACCACTAAAACGCATCACACTTGTAGTTTTTAAAAATGCTTACATTTTTGATGAGACGCTGAATAAAAGAAGTTTAATCGCCGGCAAACGAAAACCCGCGATTTCCCGTAAATCCCGGCTTGGCCCGTATAGTCAAAAGTATACAAAGAAAGTACCCAGGGAATAAACTCATTTCCCGAACGATTTTTTAAATTATTTTTTCACCACTAAAACGCATGAGACTTGTAGTTTTCAAAAATGTTTTCATTTTTAATGAGACGCTGAATAAAAGCAGTTTAATTGCCGGCAAACGAAAACCTGCAATTTCCCTAAATCCCGGACTCGGCCCGTATAGTCAAAAGTATACAAAGAAAGTACCCAGGGAGTAAAATCATTTCCCGAACGATTTTTTAAATTACTTTTTCACCACTAAAACGCATGAGACTTGTAGTTTTCAAAAATGTTTTCATTTTTGATGAGACACTGAATAAAAGCAGTTTAATCGCCGGCAAACGAAAACCTGCGATTTCCCTAAATCCCGGACTCGGCCCGTATAGTCAAAAGTATACAAAGAAAGTACCCAGGAAGTAAACTCATTTCCAGAACGATTTTTTAAATTATACTTTCCCCACTAAAACGCATAAGACTTGTAGTTTTTAAAAATGTTTTCATTTTTGATGAGACGCTGAATAAAAGAAGTTTATTCGCCGGCAATCGAAAACCCGCGATTTCCCGTAAATCCCGGGCTTGGCCCGTATAGTCAAATGTATACAAAGAAAGTACCCTGTGAGTAAACTCATTTCCAGAACGATTTTTTAAATTATTTTTTCACCACTAAAACGCATGAGACTTGTAGTTTTCAAAAATGTTTTCATTTTTGATGAGACGCAGAATAAAAGAAGTTTAATCGCCGGCAAACGAAAACCCGCGATTTCTCGTAAATCCCAGGCTTGGCACGTATAGTCGAATGTATACAAAGAAAGTACCCAGGGAGTAAACTCATTTCCAAAACGATTTTTTAAATTATTTTTTTACCACTAAAACGCATAAGACTTGTAGTTTTTAAAAATGTTTTCATTTTTGATGAGACGCTGAATAAAAGAAGTTTAATCGCCGGCAAACGAAAACCCGAGATTTCCCGTAAATCCCGGCTTGGCCCGTATAGTCAAAAGTATACAAAGAAAGTACCCAGGGAGTAAACTCATTTCCCGAACGATTTTTTAAATTATTTTTTCACCACTAAAACGCATAAGACTTGTAGTTTTTAAAAATGTTTTCATTTTTGATGAGACGCTGAATAAAAGAAGTTTAATCGCCGGCAAACGAAAACCCGCGATTTCCCGTAAATCCCGGCTTGGCCCGTATAGTCAAAAGTATACAAAGAAAGTACCCAGGGAGTAAACTCATTTCCCGAACGATTTTTTATATTATTTTTTTACCACTAAACGCATGAGACTTGTAGTTTTCAAAAATATTTTCATATTTGATGGGACGCTGAATAAAAGAAGTTTAATCGCCGGGAAACGAAAATCCGCGATTTCCCGTAAATCCCGGCTTGGCCCGTATAGTCAAAAGTATACAAAGAAAGTACCCAGGGAGTAAACTCATTTCCCGAACGATTTTTTAAATTATTTTTTCACCACTAAAACGCATGAGACTTGTAGTTTTCAAAAATGTTTTCATTTTTGATGAGACGCTGAATAAAAGCAGTTTAATCGCCGGCAAACGAAAATCCGCGATTTCCCGTAAATCCCGGACTCGGCCCGTATAGTCAAAAGTATACAAATAAAGTACCCAGGTAGTAAACTCATTTCCCGAACGATTTTTTAAATTATTTTTTCACCACTAAAACGCATGAGACTTGTAGTTTAAAAAAATGTTTTCATTTTTGATGAGACGCTTAATGAAAGAGGTTTAATCGCCGGCAAACGAAATCCCGCGTTTTCCCGTAAATCCGGGACTTGGCCCGTATAGTCGAATGTATACAAAGAAAGTACCCAGGGAGTAAACTCGATTCCCGAACGATTTTTTAAATTTTTTTTTCAACACTAAAACGCATGAGACTTGTAGTTTTCAAAAATGTTTTCATTTTTGATGAGACGCCTAATGAAAGAGGTTTAATCGCCGGAAAACGAAAACCCGCAATTTCCCGTAAATCCCGGGCTTGGCCCGTATAGTCGAATGTATACAAAGAAAGTACCCTGTGAGTAAACTCATTTCCAGAACGATTTTTTAAATTATTTTTTCACCACTAAAACGCATCAGACTTGTAGTTTTCAAAAATGTTTTCATTTTTGATGAGACGCTGAATAAAAGAAGTTTAATCGCCGGCAAACGAAAACCCGCGATTTCTCGTAAATCCCGGGCTTGGCACGTATAGTCGAATGTATACAAAGAAAGTACCCTGTGAGTAAACTCATTTCCAGAGCGATTTTTTAAATTATTTTTTCACCACTAAAACGCATAAGACTTGTAGTTTTTAAAAATGTTTTCATTTTTGATGAGACGCTGAATAAAAGAAGTTTAATCGCCGGCAAACGAAAACCCGCGATTTCCCGTAAACCCCGGCTTGGCCCGTGTAGTCAAAAGTATACAAAGAAAGTACCCAGGGAGTAAATTCATTTCCCGAACGATTTTTTATATTATTTTTTTACCACTAAACGCATGAGACTTGTAGTTTTCGAAAATATTTTCATATTTGATGGGACGCTGAATAAAAGAAGTTTAATCGCCGGGAAACGAAAATCCGAGATTTCCCGTAAATCCCGGCTTGGCCCGTATAGTCAAAAGTATACAAAGAAAGTACCCAGGGAGTAAACTCATTTCCCGAACGATTTTTTAAATTATTTTTTCACCACTAAAACGCATAAGACTTGTAGTTTTTAAAAATGTTTTCATTTTTGATGAGACGCTGAATAAAAGAAGTTTAATCGCCGGCAAACGAAAACCCGCGATTTCCCGTAAATCCCGGCTTGGCCCGTATAGTCAAAAGTATACAAAGAAAGTACCCAGGGAGTAAATTCATTTCCCGAACGATTTTTTATATTATTTTTTTACCACTAAACGCATGAGACTTGTAGTTTTCAAAAATATTTTCATATTTGATGGGACGCTGAATAAAAGAAGTTTAATCGCCAGGAAACGAAAATCCGCGATTTCCCGTAAATCCCGGACTCGGCCCGTATAGTCAAAAGTATACAAAGAAAGTACCCAGGGAGTAAACTCATTTCCCGAAAGATTTTTTATATTATTTTTTTACCACTAAACGCATGAGACTTGTAGTTTTCAAAAATATTTTCATATTTGATGGGACGCTGAATAAAAGAAGTTTAATCGCCGGCAAACGAAAACCCGCAATTTCCCGTAAATCCCGGCTTGGCCCGTATAGTCAAAAGTATACAAAGAAAGTACCCAGGGAGTAAACTCATTTCACGAACGATTTTTTAAATTATTTTTTCACCACTAAAACGCATGAGACTTGTAGTTTTCAAAAATGTTTTCATTTTTGATGAGACGCTGAATAAAAGCAGTTTAATCGCCGGCAAACGAAAATCCGCGATTTCCCGTAAATCCCGGACTCGGCCCGTATAGTCAAAAGTATACAAATAAAGTACCCAGGTAGTAAACTCATTTCCCGAACGATTTTTTAAATTATTTTTTCACCACTAAAACGCATGAGACTTGTAGTTTTAAAAAATGTTTTCATTTTTGATGAGACGCTTAATGAAAGAGGTTTAATCGCCGGCAAACGAAATCCCGCGTTTTCCCGTAAATCCGGGACTTGGCCCGTATAGTCGAATGTATACAAAGAAAGTACCCAGGGAGTAAACTCCATTCCCGAACGATTTTTCAAATTTTTTTTTCAACACTAAAACGCATGAGACTTGTAGTTTTCAAAAATGTTTTCATTTTTGATGAGACGCCTAATGAAAGAGGTTTAATCGCCGGAAAACGAAAACCCGCAATTTCCCGTAAATCCCGGGCTTGGCCCGTATAGTCGAATGTATACAAAGAAAGTACCCTGTGAGTAAACTCATTTCCAGAACGATTTTTTAAATTATTTTTTCACCACTAAAACGCATCAGACTTGTAGTTTTCAAAAATGTTTTCATTTTTGATGAGACGCTGAATAAAAGAAGTTTAATCGCCGGCAAACGAAAACCCGCGATTTCTCGTAAATCCCGGGCTTGGCACGTATAGTCGAATGTATACAAAGAAAGTACCCTGTGAGTAAACTCATTTCCAGAACGATTTTTTAAATTATTTTTTCACCACTAAAACGCATAAGACTTGTAGTTTTTAAAAATGTTTTCATTTTTGATGAGACGCTGAATAAAAGAAGTTTAATCGCCGGCAAACGAAAACCCGCGATTTCCCGTAAATCCCGGCTTGGCCCGTATAGTCAAAAGTATACAAAGAAAGTACCCAGGGAGTAAACTCATTTCCCGAACGATTTTTTATATTATTTTTTTACCACTAAACGCATGAGACTTGTAGTTTTCAAAAATATTTTCATATTTGATGGGACGCTGAATAAAAGAAGTTTAATCGCCGGGAAACGAAAATCCGCGATTTCCCGTAAATCCCGGACTCGGCCCGTATAGTCAAAAGTATACAAAGAAAGTACCCAGGGAGTAAACTCATTTCCCGAACGATTTTTTAAATTATTTTTTCACCACTAAAACGCATGAGACTTGTAGTTTTCAAAAATGTTTTCATTTTTAATGAGACGCTTAATGAAAGAGGTTTAATCGCCGGCAAACGAAATCTTGCGTTTTCCCGTAAATCCGGGGCTTGGCCCGTATAGTCGAATGTATACAAAGATAGTACCCAGGGAGTAAACTCATTTCCCGAACGATTTTTTAAATTAATTTTTCACCACTAAAACGCATGAGACTTGTAGTTTTAAAAAATGTTTTCATTTTTGATGAGACGCTTAATGAAAGAGGTTTAATCGCCGGCAAACGAAATCCCGCGTTTTCCCGTAAATCCGGGGCTTGGCCCGTATAGTCGAATGTATACAAAGAAAGTACCCAGGGAGTAAACTCATTTCCCGAACGATTTTTTAAATTTTTTTTTCAACACTAAAACGCATGAGACTTGTAGTTTTCAAAAATGTTTTCATTTTTGATGAGACGCTTAATGAAAGAGGTTTAATTGCCGGAAAACGAAAACTCGCGATTTCCCGTAAATCCCGGGCTTGGCCCGTATAGTCGAATGTATACAAAGAAAGTACCCTGTGAGTAAACTCATTTCCAGAACGATTTTTTAAATTATTTTTCCACCACTAAAACGCATCAGACTTGTAGTTTTTAAAAATGTTTACATTTTTGATGAGACGCTGAATAAAAGAAGTTTAATCGCCGGCAAACGAAAACCCGCGATTTCCCGTAAATCCCGGCTTGGCCCGTATAGTCAAAAGTATACAAAGAAAGTACCCAGAGAGTAAACTCATTTCCCGAACGATTTTTTAAATTTTTTTTTCAACACTAAAACGCATGAGACTTGTAGTTTTCAAAAAAGTTTTCATTTTTGATGAGACGCTTAATGAAAGAGGTTTAATCGCCGGAAAACGAAAACCCGCGATTTCCCGTAAATCCCGGGCTTGGCCCGTATAGTCGAATGTATACAAAGAAAGTACCCTGTGAGTAAACTTATTTCCAGAACGATTTTTTAAATTATTTTTTCACCACTAAAATGCATCAGACTTGTAGTTTTTAAAAATGTTTACATTTTTGATGAGACGCTGAATAAAAGAAGTTTAATCGCCGGCAAACGAAAACCCGCGATTTCCCGTAAATCCCGGCTTGGCCCGTATAGTCAAAAGTATGCAAAGAAAGTACCCAGGGAGTAAACTCATTTCCCGAACAATTTTTAAATTATTTTTTCACCACTAAAACGCATGAGACTTGTAGTTTTCAAAAATGTTTTCATTTTTGATGAGACGCTGAATAAAAGCAGTTTAATCACCGGCAAACTAAAATCCGCGATTTCCCGTAAATCCCGGACTCGGCCCGTATAGTCAAAAGTATACAAATAAAGTATCCAGGGAGTAAACTCATTTCCCGAACGATTTTTTAAATTAATTTTTCACCAGTAAAACGCATGAGACTTGTAGTTTTAAAAAATGTTTTCATTTTTGATGAGACGCTTAATGAAAGAGGTTTAATCGCCGGCAAACGAAATCCCGCGTTTTCCCGTAAATCCGGGGCTTGGCCCGTATAGTCGAATGTATACAAAGAAAGTACCCAGGGAGTAAACTCATTTCCCGAACGATTTTTTAAATTTTTTTTTCAACACTAAAACGCATGAGACTTGTAGTTTTCAAAAATGTTTTCATTTTTGATGAGACGCTTAATGAAAGAGGTTTAATTGCCGGAAAACGAAAACTCGCGATTTCCCGTAAATCCCGGGCTTGGCCCGTATAGTCGAATGTATACAAAGAAAGTACCCTGTGAGTAAACTCATTTCCAGAACGATTTTTTAAATTATTTTTTCACCACTAAAACGCATCAGACTTGTAGTTTTTAAAAATGTTTACATTTTTGATGAGACGCTGAATAAAAGAAGTTTAATCGCCGGCAAACGAAAACCCGCGATTTCCCGTAAATCCCGGCTTGGCCCGTATAGTCAAAAGTATACAAAGAAAGTACCCAGGGAGTAAACTCATTTCCCGAACGATTTTTTAAATTATTTTTTCACCACTAAAACGCATGAGACTTGTAGTTTTCAAAAATGTTTTCCTTTTTTATGAGACGCTGAATAAAAGCAGTTTAATCGTCGGCAAACTATAATCCGCGATTTCCCGTAAATCCCGGACTCGGCCCGTATAGTCAAAAGTATACAAATACAGTACCCAGGGAGTAAACTCATTTCCCGAACGATTTTTTAAATTATTTTTTCACCACTAAAACGCATGAGACTTGTAGTTCTAAAAAATGTTTTCATTTTTGATGAGACGCTTAATGATAGAGGTTTAATCGCCGGCAAACGAAATCCCGCGTTTTCCCGTAAATCCGGGGCTTGGCCCGTATAGTCGAATGTATACAAAGAAAGTACCCTGTGAGTAAACTCATTTCCAGAACGATTTTTTAAATTATTTTTTCACCACTAAAACGCATCAGACTTGTAGTTTTTAAAAATGTTTACATTTTTGATGAGACGCTGAATAAAAGAAGTTTAATCGCCGGCAAACGAAAACCCGCGATTTCCCGTAAATCCCGGCTTGGCCCGTATAGTCAAAAGTATACAAAGAAAGTACCCAGGGAGTAAACTCATTTCCCGAACGATTTTTTAAATTTTTTTTTCAACACTAAAACGCATGAGACTTGTAGTTTTCAAAAAAGTTTTCATTTTTGATGAGACGCTTAATGAAAGAGGTTTAATCGCCGGAAAACGAAAACCCGCGATTTCCCGTAAATCCCGGGCTTGGCCCGTATAGTCGAATGTATACAAAGAAAGTACCCTGTGAGTAAACTTATTTCCAGAACGATTTTTTAAATTATTTTTTCACCACTAAAATGCATCAGACTTGTAGTTTTTAAAAATGTTTACATTTTTGATGAGACGCTGAATAAAAGAAGTTTAATCGCCGGCAAACGAAAACCCGCGATTTCCCGTAAATCCCGGCTTGGCCCGTATAGTCAAAAGTATGCAAAGAAAGTACCCAGGGAGTAAACTCATTTCCCGAACAATTTTTAAATTATTTTTTCACCACTAAAACGCATGAGACTTGTAGTTTTCAAAAATGTTTTCATTTTTGATGAGACGCTGAATAAAAGCAGTTTAATCACCGGCAAACTAAAATCCGCGATTTCCCGTA
Organism: Hydractinia symbiolongicarpus; assembly: GCF_029227915.1. Lineage (NCBI taxonomy): Eukaryota > Metazoa > Cnidaria > Hydrozoa > Anthoathecata > Hydractiniidae > Hydractinia > Hydractinia symbiolongicarpus. The sequence goes on along the minus strand of NC_079878.1, from coordinate 33,533,489 downwards.
AATCCCGGACTCGGCCCGTATAGTCAAAAGTATACAAATAAAGTATCCAGGGAGTAAACTCATTTCCCGAACGATTTTTTAAATTAATTTTTCACCAGTAAAACGCATGAGACTTGTAGTTTTAAAAAATGTTTTCATTTTTGATGAGACGCTTAATGAAAGAGGTTTAATCGCCGGCAAACGAAATCCCGCGTTTTCCCGTAAATCCGGGGCTTGGCCCGTATAGTCGAATGTATACAAAGAAAGTACCCAGGGAGTAAACTCATTTCCCGAACGATTTTTTAAATTTTTTTTTCAACACTAAAACGCATGAGACTTGTAGTTTTCAAAAATGTTTTCATTTTTGATGAGACGCTTAATGAAAGAGGTTTAATTGCCGGAAAACGAAAACTCGCGATTTCCCGTAAATCCCGGGCTTGGCCCGTATAGTCGAATGTATACAAAGAAAGTACCCTGTGAGTAAACTCATTTCCAGAACGATTTTTTAAATTATTTTTTCACCACTAAAACGCATCAGACTTGTAGTTTTTAAAAATGTTTACATTTTTGATGAGACGCTGAATAAAAGAAGTTTAATCGCCGGCAAACGAAAACCCGCGATTTCCCGTAAATCCCGGCTTGGCCCGTATAGTCAAAAGTATACAAAGAAAGTACCCAGGGAGTAAACTCATTTCCCGAACGATTTTTTAAATTATTTTTTCACCACTAAAACGCATGAGACTTGTAGTTTTCAAAAATGTTTTCCTTTTTTATGAGACGCTGAATAAAAGCAGTTTAATCGTCGGCAAACTATAATCCGCGATTTCCCGTAAATCCCGGACTCGGCCCGTATAGTCAAAAGTATACAAATACAGTACCCAGGGAGTAAACTCATTTCCCGAACGATTTTTTAAATTATTTTTTCACCACTAAAACGCATGAGACTTGTAGTTCTAAAAAATGTTTTCATTTTTGATGAGACGCTTAATGATAGAGGTTTAATCGCCGGCAAACGAAATCCCGCGTTTTCCCGTAAATCCGGGGCTTGGCCCGTATAGTCGAATGTATACAAAGAAAGTACCCTGTGAGTAAACTCATTTCCAGAACGATTTTTTAAATTATTTTTTCACCACTAAAACGCATCAGACTTGTAGTTTTTAAAAATGTTTACATTTTTGATGAGACGCTGAATAAAAGAAGTTTAATCGCCGGCAAACGAAAACCCGCGATTTCCCGTAAATCCCGGCTTGGCCCGTATAGTCAAAAGTATACAAAGAAAGTACCCAGGGAGTAAACTCATTTCCCGAACGATTTTTTAAATTATTTTTTCACCACTAAAACGCATGAGACTTGTAGTTTTCAAAAATGTTTTCCTTTTTTATGAGACGCTGAATAAAAGCAGTTTAATCGTCGGCAAACTATAATCCGCGATTTCCCGTAAATCCCGGACTCGGCCCGTATAGTCAAAAGTATACAAATACAGTACCCAGGGAGTAAACTCATTTCCCGAACGATTTTTTAAATTATTTTTTCACCACTAAAACGCATGAGACTTGTAGTTCTAAAAAATGTTTTCATTTTTGATGAGACGCTTAATGATAGAGGTTTAATCGCCGGCAAACGAAATCCCGCGTTTTCCCGTAAATCCGGGGCTTGGCCCGTATAGTCGAATGTATACAAAGAAAGTACCCAGGGAGTAAACTCATTTCCCGAACGATTTTTTAAAAATTTTTTTCAACACTAAAACGCATGAGACTTGTAGTTTTCAAAAATGTTTTGATTTTTGATGAGACGCTTAATGAAAGAGGTTTAATCGCCGGAAAACGAAAACTCGCGATTTCCCGTAAATCCCGCGCTTGGCCCGTATAGTCGAATGTATACAAAGAAAGTACCCTGTGAGTAAACTCATTTCCAGAACGATTTTTTGAATTTTTTTTTTCACCACTAAAACGCATCACACTTGTAGTTTTTAAAAATGTTTACATTTTTGATGAGACGCTGAATAAAAGAAGTTTAATCGCCGGCAAACGAAAACCCGCGATTTCCCGTAAATCCCGGCTTGGCCCGTATAGTCAAAAGTATACAAAGAAAGTACCCAGGGAATAAACTCATTTCCCGAACGATTTTTTAAATTATTTTTTCACCACTAAAACGCATGAGACTTGTAGTTTTCAAAAATGTTTTCATTTTTAATGAGACGCTGAATAAAAGTAGTTTAATCGCCGGCAAACGAAAACCTGCAATTTCCCTAAATCCTGGACTCGGCCCGTATAGTCAAAAGTATACAAAGAAAGTACCCAGGGAGTAAACTCATTTCCAGGACGATTTTTTAAATTATATTTTCCCCACTAAAACGCATAAGACTTGTAGTTTTTAAAAATGTTTTCATTTTTGATGAGACGCTGAATAAAAGAAGTTTAATCGCCGGCAAACGAAATCCCGCGTTTTCCCGTAAATCCGGGGCTTGGCCCGTATAGTCGAATGTATACAAAGAAATTACCCAGGGAGTAAACTCATTTCCCGAACGATTTTTTAAAATTTTTTTTCAACACTAAAACGCATGAGACTTGTAGTTTTCAAAAATGTTTTCATTTTTGATGAGACGCTTAATGAAAGAGGTTTAATCGCCGGAAAACGAAAACTCGCGATTTCCCGTAAATCCCGGGCTTGGCCCGTATAGTCGAATGTATACAAAGAAAGTACCCTGTGAGTAAACTCATTTCCAGAACGATTTTTTGAATTATTTTTTCACCACTAAAACGCATCACACTTGTAGTTTTTAAAAATGTTTACATTTTTGATGAGACACTGAATAAAAGAAGTTTAATCGCCGGCAAACGAAAACCCGCGATTTCCCGTAAATCCCGGCTTGGCCCGTATAGTCAAACGTATACAAAGAAAGTACCCAGGGAATAAACTCATTTCCCGAACGATTTTTTAAATTATATTTTCCCCACTAAAACGCATAAGACTTGAAGTTTTTAAAAATGTTTTCATTTTTGATGAGACGCTGAATAAAAGAAGTTTAATCGCCGGCAAACGAAAACCCGCGATTTCCCGTAAATCCCGGGCTTGGCCCGTATAGTCAAAAATATACAAAGAAAGTACCCAGGGAGTAAAATCATTTCCCGAACGATTTTTTAAATTACTTTTTCACCACTAAAACGCATAAGACTTGTAGTTTTCAAAAATGTTTTCATTTTTGATGAGACGCTGAATAAAAGCAGTTTAATCGCCGGCAAACGAAAACCTGCGATTTCCCTAAATCCCGGACTCGGCCCGTATAGTCAAAAGTATACAAAGAAAGTACCCAGGGAGTAAACTCATTTCCAGAACGATTTTTTAAATTATATTTTCCCCACTAAAACGCATAAGACTTGTAGTTTTTAAAAATTTTTTCATTTTTGATGAGACGCTGAATAAAAGAAGTTTAATCGCCGGCAAACGAAATCCCGCGTTTTCCCGTAAATCTGGGGCTTGGCCCGTATAGTCGAATGTATACAAAGAAAGTACCCAGGAAGTAAACTCATTTCCTGAACGATTTTTTAAAATTTTTTTTCAACACAAAAACGCATGAGACTTGTAGTTTTCAAAAATGTTTTCATTTTTGATGAGACGCTGAATAAAAGCAGTTTAATCGCCGGCAAACGAAAACCTGCGATTTCCCTAAATCCCGGACTCGGCCCGTATAGTCAAAAGTATACAAAGAAAGTACCCAGGGAGTAAACTCATTTCCAGAACGATTTTTTAAATTATATTTTCCCCACTAAAACGCATAAGACTTGTAGTTTTTAAAAATTTTTTCATTTTTGATGAGACGCTGAATAAAAGAAGTTTAATCGCCGGCAAACGAAATCCCGCGTTTTCCCGTAAATCTGGGGCTTGGCCCGTATAGTCGAATGTATACAAAGAAAGTACCCAGGAAGTAAACTCATTTCCCGAACGATTTTTTAAAATTTTTTTTCAACACAAAAACGCATGAGACTTGTAGTTTTCAAAAATGTTTTCATTTTTAATGAGACGCTTAATGAAAGAGGTTTAATCGCCGGAAAACGAAAACTCGCGATTTCCCGTAAATCCCGGGCTTGGCCCGTATAGTCGAATGTATACAAAGAAAGTACCCTGTGAGTAAACTCATTTCCAGAACGATTTTTTGAATTATTTTTTCACCACTAAAACGCATCACACTTGTAGTTTTTAAAAATGCTTACATTTTTGATGAGACGCTGAATAAAAGAAGTTTAATCGCCGGCAAACGAAAACCCGCGATTTCCCGTAAATCCTGGCTTGGCCCGTATAGTCAAAAGTATACAAAGAAAGTACCCAGGGAATAAACTCATTTCCCGAACGATTTTTTAAATTATTTTTTCACCACTAAAACGCATGAGACTTGTAGTTTTCAAAAATGTTTTCATTTTTAATGAGACGCTGAATAAAAGCAGTTTAATCGCCGGCAAACGAAAACCTGCAATTTCCCTAAATCCCGGACTCGGCCCGTATAGTCAAAAGTATACAAAGAAAGTACCCAGGGAGTAAACTCATTTGCAGGACGATTTTTTAAATTATATTTTCCCCACTAAAACGCATAAGACTTGTAGTTTTTAAAAATTTTTTAATTTTTGATGAGACGCTGAATAAAAGAAGTTTAATCGCCGGCAAACGAAAACCCGCGATTTCCCATAAATCCCGGGCTTGGCCCGTATAGTCAAAAGTATACAAAGAAAGTACCCAGGGAGTAAAATCATTTCCCGAACGATTTTTTAAATTACTTTTTCACCACTAAAACGCATGAGACTTGTAGTTTTCAAAAATGTTTTCATTTTTGATGAGACGCTGAATAAAAGCAGTTTAATCGCCGGCAAACGAAAACCTGCGATTTCCCTAAGTCCCGGACTCGGCCCGTATAGTCAAAAGTATACAAAGAAAGTACCCAGGAAGTAAACTCATTTCCAGAACGATTTTTTAAATTATATTTTCCCCACTAAAACGCATAAGACTTGTAGTTTTTAAAAATGTTTTCATTTTTGATGAGACGCTGAATAAAAGAAGTTTAATCGCCGGCAATCGAAAACCCGCGATTTCCCGTAAATCCCGGGTTTGGCCCGTATAGTCGAATGTATACAAAGAAAGTACCCTGTGAGTAAACTCATTTCCAGAACGATTTTTTAAATTATTTTTTCACCACTAAAACGCATGAGACTTGTAGTTTTCAAAAATGTTTTCATTTTTGATGAGACGCAGAATAAAAGAAGTTTAATCGCCGGCAAACGAGAACCCGCGATTTCTCGTAAATCCCAGGCTTGGCACGTATAGTCGAATGTATACAAAGAAAGTACCCTGTGAGTAAACTCATTTCCAAAACGATTTTTTAAATTATTTTTTTACCACTAAAACGCATAAGACTTGTAGTTTTTAAAAATGTTTTCATTTTTGATGAGACGCTGAATAAAAGAAGTTTAATCGCCGGCAAACGAAAACCCGAGATTTCCCGTAAATCCCGGCTTGGCCCGTATAGTCAAAAGTATACAAAGAAAGTACCCAGGGAGTAAACTCATTTCCCGAACGATTTTTTAAATTATTTTTTCAACACAAAAACGCATGAGACTTGTAGTTTTCAAAAATGTTTTCATTTTTAATGAGACGCTTAATGAAAGAGGTTTAATCGCCGGAAAACGAAAACTCGCGATTTCCCGTAAATCCCGGGCTTGGCCCGTATAGTCGAATGTATACAAAGAAAGTACCCTGTGAGTAAACTCATTTCCAGAACGATTTTTTGAATTATTTTTTCACCACTAAAACGCATCACACTTGTAGTTTTTAAAAATGCTTACATTTTTGATGAGACGCTGAATAAAAGAAGTTTAATCGCCGGCAAACGAAAACCCGCGATTTCCCGTAAATCCTGGCTTGGCCCGTATAGTCAAAAGTATACAAAGAAAGTACCCAGGGAATAAACTCATTTCCCGAACGATTTTTTAAATTATTTTTTCACCACTAAAACGCATGAGACTTGTAGTTTTCAAAAATGTTTTCATTTTTAATGAGACGCTGAATAAAAGCAGTTTAATCGCCGGCAAACGAAAACCTGCAATTTCCCTAAATCCCGGACTCGGCCCGTATAGTCAAAAGTATACAAAAAAAGTACCCAGGGAGTAAACTCATTTCCAGGACGATTTTTTAAATTATATTTTCCCCACTAAAACGCATAAGACTTGTAGTTTTTAAAAATGTTTTCATTTTTGATGAGACGCTGAATAAAAGAAGTTTAATCGCCGGCAAACGAAAACCCGCGATTTCCCGTAAATCCCGGGCTTGGCCCGTATAGTCAAAAGTATACAAAGAAAGTACCCAGGGAGTAAAATCATTTCCCGAACGATTTTTTAAATTACTTTTTCACCACTAAAACGCATGAGACTTGTAGTTTTCAAAAATGTTTTCATTTTTGATGAGACGCTGAATAAAAGCAGTTTAATCGCCGGCAAACGAAAACCTGCGATTTCCCTAAATCCCGGACCCGGCCCGTATAGTCAAAAGTATACAAAGAAAGTACCCAGGAAGTAAACTCATTTCCAGAACGATTTTTCAAATTATATTTTCCCCACTAAAACGCATAAGACTTGTAGTTTTTAAAAATGTTTTCATTTTTGATGAGACGCTGAATAAAAGAAGTTTAATCGCCGGCAATCGAAAACCCGCGATTTCCCGTAAATCCCGGCTTGGCCCGTATAGTCAAAAGTATACAAAAAAAGTACCCAGGGAGTAAACTCATTTCCGGAACGATTTTTTATATTATTTTTTACCACTAAACGCATGAGACTTGTAGTTTTCAAAAATATTTTCATATTTGATGGGACGCTGAATAAAAGAAGTTTAATCGCCGGAAAACGAAAATCCGCGATTTCCCGTAAATCCCGGACTCGGTCCGTATAGTCAAAAGTATACAAAGAAAGTACCCAGGGAGTAAACTCATTTCCCGAACGATTTTTTATATTATTTTTTTACCACTAAACGCATGAGACTTGTAGTTTTCAAAAATATTTTCATATTTGATGGGACGCTGAATAAAAGAAGTTTAATCGCCGGCAACCGAAAACCCGAGATTTCCCGTAAATCCCGGCTTGGCCCGTATAGTCAAAAGTATACAAAGAAAGTACCCAGGGAGTAAACTCATTTCCCGAACGATTTTTTAAATTATTTTTTCACCACTAAAACGCATAAGACTTGTAGTTTTTAAAAATGTTTTCATTTTTGATGAGACGCTGAATAAAAGAAGTTTAATCGCCGGCAAACGAAAACCCGCGATTTCCCGTAAATCCCGGCTTGGCCCGTATAGTCAAAAGTATACAAAGAAAGTACCCAGGGAGTAAACTCATTTCCGGAACGATTTTTTATATTATTTTTTACCACTAAACGCATGAGACTTGTAGTTTTCAAAAATATTTTCATATTTGATGGGACGCTGAATAAAAGAAGTTTAATCGCCGGGAAACGAAAATCCGCGATTTCCCGTAAATCCCGGACTCGGCCCGTATAGTCAAAAGTATACAAAGAAAGTACCCAGGGAGTAAACTCATTTCCCGAACGATTTTTTATATTATTTTTTTACCACTAAACGCATGAGACTTGTAGTTTTCAAAAATATTTTCATATTTGATGGGACGCTGAATAAAAGAAGTTTAATCGCCGGCAAACGAAAACCCGCAATTTCCCGTAAATCCCGGCTTGGCCCGTATAGTCAAAAGTATACAAAGAAAGTACCCAGGGAGTAAACTCATTTCCCGAACGATTTTTTAAATTATTTTTTCACCACTAAAACGCATGAGACTTGTAGTTTTCAAAAATGTTTTCATTTTTGATGAGACGCTGAATAAAAGCAGTTTAATCGCCGGCAAACGAAAATCCGCGATTTCCCGTAAATCCCGGACTCGGCCCGTATAGTCAAAAGTATACAAATAAAGTACCCAGGTAGTAAACTCATTTCCCGAACGATTTTTTAAATTATTTTTTCACCACTAAAACGCATGAGACTTGTAGTTTTAAAAAATGTTTTCATTTTTGATGAGACGCTTAATGAAAGAGGTTTAATCGCCGGCAAACGAAATCCCGCGTTTTCCCGTAAATCCGGGACTTGACCCGTATAGTCGAATGTATACAAAGAAAGTACACAGGGAGTAAACTCGATTCCCGAACGATTTTTTAAATTTTTTTTTCAACACTAAAACGCATGAGACTTGTAGTTTTCAAAAATGTTTTCATTTTTGATGAGAGGCTTAATGAAAGAGGTTTAATCGCCGGAAAACGAAAACCCGCAATTTCCCGTAAATCCCGGGTTTGGCTCGTATAGTCGAATGTATACAAAGAAAGTACCCTGTGAGTAAACTCATTTCCAGAACGATTTTTTAAATTATTTTTTCACCACTAAAACGCATCAGACTTGTAGTTTTCAAAAATGTTTTCATTTTTGATGAGACGCTGAATAAAAGAAGTTTAATCGCCGGCAAACGAAAACCCGCGATTTCTCGTAAATCCCGGGCTTGGCACGTATAGTCGAATGTATACAAAGAAAGTACCCTGTGAGTAAACTCATTTCCAGAACGATTTTTTAAATTATTTTTTCACCACTAAAACGCATAAGACTTGTAGTTTTTAAAAATGTTTTCATTTTTGATGAGACGCTGAATAAAAGAAGTTTAATCGCCGGCAAACGAAAACCCGCGATTTCCCGTAAATCCCGGCTTGGCCCGTATAGTCAAAAGTATACAAAGAAAATACCCAGGGAGTAAACTCATTTCCCGAACGATTTTTTATATTATTTTTTTACCACTAAACGCATGAGACTTGTAGTTTTCAAAAATATTTTCATATTTGATGGGACGCTGAATAAAAGAAGTTTAATCGCCGGGAAACGAAAATCCGCGATTTCCCGTAAATCCCGGACTCGGCCCGTATAGTCAAAAGTATACAAAGAAAGTACCCAGGGAGTAAACTCATTTCCCGAACGATTTTTTAAATTATTTTTTCACCACTAAAACGCATGAGACTTGTAGTTTTCAAAAATGTTTTCATTTTTAATGAGACGCCTAATGAAAGAGGTTTAATCGCCGGCAAATGAAATCCCGCGTTTTCCCGTAAATCCGGGGCTTGGCCCGTATAGTCGAATGTTTACAAAGATAGTACCCAGGGAGTAAACTCATTTCCCGAACGATTTTTTAAATTTTTTTTTCAACACTAAAACGCATGAGACTTGTAGTTTTCAAAAATGTTTTCATTTTTGATGAGACGCTTAATGAAAGAGGTTTAATCGCCGGAAAACGAAAACTCGCGATTTCCCGTAAATCCCGGGCTTGGCCCGTATAGTCGAATGTATACAAAGAAAGTACCCTGTGAGTAAACTCATTTCCAGAACGATTTTTTAAATTATTTTTTCTCCACTAAAACGCATCAGACTTGTAGTTTTAAAAAATGTTTTCATTTTTGATGAGACGCTTAATGAAAGAGATTTAATCGCCGGCAAACGAAATCCCGCGTTTTCCCGTAAATCCGGGACTTGGCCCGTATAGTCGAATGTATACAAAGAAAGTACCCAGGGAGTAAACTCATTTCCCGAACGATTTTTTAAATTTTTTTTTCAACACTAAAACGCATGAGACTTGTAGTTTTCAAAAATGTTTTCATTTTTGATGAGACGCTTAATGAAAGATTTTAATCGCCGGAAAACGAAAACCCGCAATTTCCCGTAAATCCCGGGCTTGGCCCGTATAGTCGAATGTATACAAAGAAAGTACCCTGTGAGTAAACTCATTTCCAGAACGATTTTTTAAATTATTTTTTCACCACTAAAACGCATCAGACTTGTAGTTTTCAAAAATGTTTTCATTTTTGATGAGACGCTGAATAAAAGAAGTTTAATCGCCGGCAAACGAAAACCCGCGATTTCTCGTAAATCCCGGGCTTGGCCCGTATAGTCGAATGTATACAAAGAAAGTACCCTGTGAGTAAACTCATTTCCAGAACGATTTTTTAAATTATTTTTTCTCCACTAAAACGCATCAGACTTGTAGTTTTTAAAAATGTTTACATTTTTGATGAGACGCTGAATAAAAGAAGTTTAATCGCCGGCAAACGAAAACCCGCGATTTCCCGTAAATCCCGGCTTGGCCCGTATAGTCAAAAGTATACAAAGAAAGTACCCAGGGAGTAAACTCATTTCCCGAACGATTTTTTAAATTATTTTTTCACCACTAAAACGCATGAGACTTGTAGTTTTCAAAAATGTTTTCATTTTTGATGAAACGCTGAATAAAAGCAGTTTAATCGTCGGCAAACTAAAATCTGCGATTTCCCGTAAATCCCGGACTCGGCCCGTATAGTCAAAAGTATACAAAGAAAGTACCCAGGGAGTAAAATCATTTCCCGAACGATTTTTTAAATTATTTTTTCACCACTAAAACGCATGAGACTTGTAGTTTTCAAAAATGTTTTCATTTTTGATGAGACGCTGAATAAAAGCAGTTTAATCGTCGGCAAACTAAAATCTGCGATTTCCCGTAAATCCCGGACTCGGCCCGTATAGTCAAAAGTATACAAAGAAAGTACCCAGGGAGTAAAATCATTTCCCGAACGATTTTTTAAATTATTTTTTCACCACTAAAACGCATGAGACTTGTAGTTTTCAAAAATGTTTTCATTTTTGATGAGACGCTGAATAAAAGCAGTTTAATCGCCGGCAAACGAAAACCTGCGATTTCCCTAAATCCCGGACTCGGCCCGTATAGTCAAAAGTATACAAAGAAAGTACCCAGGGAGTAAACTCATTTCCAGAACGATTTTTTAAATTATATTTTCCCCACTAAAACGCATAAGACTTGTAGTTTTTAAAAATGTTATCATTTTTGATGAGACGCTGAATGAAAGAAGTTTAATCGCCGGCAAACGAAAACCCGCGATTTCCCGTAAATCCCGGGCTTGGCCCGTACAGTCGAATGTATACAAAGAAAGTACCCTGTGAGTAAACTCATTTCCAGAACGATTTTTTAAATTATTTTTTCACCACTAAAACGCATAAGACTTGTAGTTTTTAAAAATGTTTTCATTTTTGATGAGACGCTGAATAAAAGAATTTTAATCGCCGGCAAACGAAAACTCGAGATTTCCCGCAAATCCCGGCTTGGCCCGTATAGTCAAAAGTACACAAAGAAAGTACCCAGGGAGTAAACTCATTTCCCAAACGATTTTTTAAATTATTTTTTCACCACTAAAACGCATGAGACTTGTAGTTTTCAAAAATGTTTTCATTTTTGATGAGACGCAGAATAAAAGAAGTTTAATCGTCGGCAAACTAAAATCTGCGATTTCCCGTAAATCCCGGACTCGGCCCGTATAGTCAAAAGTATACAAAGAAAGTACCCAGGGAGTAAAATCATTTCCCGAACGATTTTTTAAATTATTTTTTCACCACTAAAACGCATGAGACTTGTAGTTTTCAAAAATGTTTTCATTTTTGATGAGACGCTGAATAAAAGCAGTTTAATCGCCGGCAAACGAAAACCTGCGATTTCCCTAAATCCCGGACTCGGCCCGTATAGTCAAAAGTATACAAAGAAAGTACCCAGGGAGTAAACTCATTTCCAGAACGATTTTTTAAATTATATTTTCCCCACTAAAACGCATAAGACTTGTAGTTTTTAAAAATGTTATCATTTTTGATGAGACGCTGAATGAAAGAAGTTTAATCGCCGGCAAACGAAAACCCGCGATTTCCCGTAAATCCCGGGCTTGGCCCGTATAGTCAAAAGTACACAAAGAAAGTACCCAGGGAGTAAACTCATTTCCCAAACGATTTTTTAAATTATTTTTTCACCACTAAAACGCATGAGACTTGTAGTTTTCAAAAATGTTTTCATTTTTGATGAGACGCAGAATAAAAGAAGTTTAATCGCCGGCAAACGAAAACCCGCGATTTCTCGTAAATCCCGGGCTTGGCACGTATAGTCGAATGTATACAAAGAAAGTACCCTGTGAGTAAACTCATTTCCAGAACGATTTTTTAAATTATTTTTTCACCACTAAAACGCATAAGACTTGTAGTTTTTAAAAATGTTTTCATTTTTGATGAGACGCTGAATAAAAGAAGTTTAATCGCCGGCAAACGAAAACCTGCGATTTCCCTAAACCCCGGACTCGGCCCGTATAGTCAAAAGTATACAAAGAAAGTACCCAGGGAGTAAACTCATTTCCAGAACGATTTTTTAAATTATTTTTTCACCACTAAAACGCATAAGACTTGTAGTTTTTAAAAATGTTTTCATTTTTGATGAGACGCTGAATAAAAGAACTTTAATCGCCGGCAAACGAAAACCCGCGATTTCCCGTAAATCCCGGGCTTGGCCCGTATAGTCAAAAGTATACAAAGAAAGTACCCAGGGAGTAAACTCATTTCCCGAACAATTTTTTATATTATTTTTTTACCACTAAACGCATGAGACTTGTAGTTTTCAAAAATATTTTCATATTTGATGGGACGCTGAATAAAAGAAGTTTAATCGCCGGCAAACGAAAATCCGCGATTTCCCGTAAATCCCGAACTCGGCCCGTACAGTCAAAAGTATACAAAGAAAGTACCCAGGGAGTAAACTCATTTCCAGAACGATTTTTTAAATTATTTTTTCACCACTAAAACTCATAAGACTTGTAGTTTTTAAAAATGTTTTCATTTTTGATGAGACGCTGAATAAAAGAAGTTTAATCGCCGGCAAACGAAAACCCGCGATTTCCCGTAAATCCCGGGCTTGGCCCGTATAGTCAAAAGTATACAAAGAAAGTACCTAGGGAGTAAACTCATTTCCCGAACGATTTTTTATATTATTTTTTTACCACTAAACGCATGAGACTTGTAGTTTTCAAAAATATTTTCATATTTGATGGGACGCTAAATAAAAGAAGTTTAATCGCCGGGAAACGAAAATCCGCGATTTCCCGTAAATCCCGGACTCGGCCCGTATAGTCAAAAGTATACAAAGAAAGTACCCAGGGAGTAAACTCATTTCCCGAACGATTTTTTAAATTATTTTTTCACCACTAAAACGCATGAGACTTGTAGTTTTCAAAAATGTTTTCATTTTTGATGAGACGCTGAAAAAAAGAAGTTTAATCGCCGGCAAACGAAAACCCGTGATTTCCCGTAAATCCCGGGCTTGGCCCGTATAGTCAAAAGTATACAAAGAAAGTACCCAGGGAGTAAACTCATTTCCCGAACGATTTTTTAAATTATTTTTTCACCACTAAAACGCATGGGACTTGTAGTTTTCAAAAATGTTTTCATTTTTGATGAGACGCTGAATAAAAGCAGTTTAATCGCCGGCAAACGAAAATCCGCGATTTCCCGTAAATCCCGGACTCGGCCCGTATAGTCAAAAGTATACAAATAAAGTACCCAGGGAGTAAACTCATTTCCCGAACGATTTTTTAAATTATTTTTTCACCACTAATACGCATGAGACTTGTAGTTTTAAAAAATGTTTTCATTTTTGATGAGACGCTTAATGAAAGAGGTTTAATCGCCGGCAAACGAAATCCCGCGTTTTCCCGTAAATCCGGGGCTTGGCCCGTATAGTCGAATGTATACAAAGAAAGTACCCAGGGAGTAAACTCATTTCCCGAACGATTTTTTAAATTTTTTTTTCAACACTAAAACGCATGAGACTTGTAGTTTTCAAAAATGTTTTCATTTTTGATGAGACGCTTAATGAAAGAGGTTTAATCGCCGGAAAACGAAAACCCGCGATTTCCCGTAAATCCCGGGCTTGGCCCGTATAGTCGAATGTATACAAAGAAAGTACCCTGTGAGTAAACTCATTTCCAGAACGATTTTTTAAATTATTTTTTCACCACTAAAACGCATTAGACTTGTAGTTTTTAAAAATGTTTACATTTTTGATGAGACGCTGAATAAAAGAAGTTTAATCGCCGGCAAACGAAAACCCGCGATTTCCCGTAAATCCCAGCTTGGCCCGTATAGTCAAAAGTATTCAATGAATGTACCCAGGGAGTAAACTCATTTCCCGAACGATTTTTTAAATTATTTTTTCACCATTAAAACGCACGAGACTTGTAGTTTTCAAAAATGTTTTCATTTTTGATGAGACGCTGAATAAAAGCAGTTTAATCGCCAGCAAACGAAAATCCGCGATTTCCCGTAAATCCCGGACTCGGCCCGTATAGTCAAAAGTATACAAATAATGTACCCAGGGAGTAAGCTCATTTCCCGAACGATTTTTTAAATTATTTTTTCACCACTAAAACGCATGAGACTTGTAGTTTTAAAAAATGTTTTCATTTTTGATGAGACGCTTAATGAAAGAGGTTTAATCGCCGGCAAACGAAATCCCGCGTTTTCCCGTAAATCCGGGGCTTGGCCCGTATAGTCGAATGTATACAAAGAAAGTACCCAGGGAGTAAACTCATTTCCCGAACGATTTTTTAAATTTTTTTTTCAACACTAAAACGCATCAGACTTGTAGTTTTCAACAATGTTTTCATTTTTGATGAGACGCTTAATGAAAGAGGTTTAATCGCCGGAAAACGAAAACCCGCGATTTCCCGTAAATCCCGGGCTTGGCCCGTATAGCCGAATGTATACAAAGAAAGTACCCTGTGAGTAAACTCATTTCCAGAACGATTTTTTAAATTATTTTTTCACCACTAAAACGCATCAGACTTGTAGTTTTTAAAAATGTTTACATTTTTGATGAGACGCTGAATAAAAGAAGTTTAATCGCCGGCAAACGAAAACCCGCGATTTCCCGTAAATCCCGGCTTGGCCCGTATAGTCAAAAGTATACAAAGAAAGTACCCAGGGAGTAAACTCATTTCCCGAACGATTTTTTAAATTATTTTTTCACCACTAAAACGCGTGAGACTTGTAGTTTTTAAAAATGTTTTCATTTTTGATGAGACGCTGAATAAAAGAAGTTTAATTGCCGGCAAACGAAAACCTGCGATTTCCCGTAAATCCTGGCTTGGCCCGTATAGTCAAAAGTATACAAAGAAAGTACCCAGGGAGTAAACTCATTTCCCGAACGATTTTTTAAATTATTTTTTCACCACTAAAACGCATGAGACTTGTAGTTTTCAAAAATGTTTTCATTTTTGATGAGACGCTGTATAAAAGCAGATTAATCGCCGGCAAACGAAAACCTGCGATTTCCCTAAATCCCGGACTCGGCCCGTATAGTCAAAAGTATACAAAGAAAGTACCCAGGGAGTAAACTCATTTCCAGAACGATTTTTTAAATTATATTTTCCCCACTAAAACGCATAAGACTTGTAGTTTTTAAAAATGTTTTCATTTTTGATGAGACGCTGAATAAAAGAAGTTTAATCGCCGGCAAACGAAAACCCGCGATTTCCCGTAAATCCCGGGCTTGGCCCGTATAGTCAAAAGTATACAAAGAAAGTACCTAGGGAGTAAAATCATTTCCCGAAAGATTTTTTAAATTATTTTTTCACCACTAAAACGCATGAGACTTGTAGTTTTCAAAAATGTTTTCATTTTTGATGAGACGCTGAATAAAAGCAGTTTAATCGCTGGCAAACGAAAACCTGCGATTTCCCTAAATCCCGGACTCGGCCCGTATAGTCAAAAGTATACAAAGAAAGTACCCAGGGAGTAAACTCATTTCCAGAACGATTTTTTAAATTATATTTTCCCCACTAAAACGCATAAGACTTGTAGTTTTTAAAAATGTTTTCATTTTTGATGAGACGCTGAATAAAAGAAGTTTAATCGCCGGCAAACGAAAACCCGCGATTTCCCGTAAATCCCGGGCTTGGCCCGTATAGTCAAAAGTATACAAAGAAAGTACCTAGGGAGTAAAATCATTTCCCGAAAGATTTTTTAAATTATTTTTTCACCACTAAAACGCATGAGACTTGTAGTTTTCAAAAATGTTTTCATTTTTGATGAGACGCTGAATAAAAGCAGTTTAATCGCTGGCAAACGAAAACCTGCGATTTCCCTAAATCCCGGACTCGGCCCGTATAGTCAAAAGTATACAAAGAAAGTACCCAGGGAGTAAACTCATTTCCAGAACGATTTTTTAAATTATATTTTCCCCACTAAAACGCATAAGACTTGTAGTTTTTAAAAATGTTTTCATTTTTGATGAGACGCTGAATAAAAGAAGTTTAATCGCCGGCAAACAAAAACCCGCGATTTCCCGTAAATCCCGGGCTTGGCCCGTATAATCGAATGTATACAAAGAAAGTACCCTGTGAGTAAACTCATTTCCAGAACGATTTTTTAAATTATTTTTTCACCACTAAAACGCATAAGACTTGTAGTTTTTAAAAATGTTTTCATTTTTGATGAGACGCTGAATAAAAGAAGTTTAATCGCCGGCAAACGAAAACCCGCGATTTCCCGTAAATCCCGGGCTTGGCCCGTATAGTCAAAAGTATACAAAGAAAGTACCCAGGGAGTAAACTCATTTCCCGAACGATTTTTTATATTATTTTTTTACCACTAAACGCATGAGACTTGTAGTTTTCAAAAATATTTTCATATTTGATGGGACGCTGAATAAAAGAAGTATAATCGCCGGCAAACGAAAATCCGCGATTTCCCGTAAATCCCGGACTCGGCCCGTATAGTCAAAAGTATACAAAGAAAGTACCCAGGGAGTAAACTCATTTCCAGAACGATTTTTTAAATTATTTTTTCACCACTAAAACGCATAAGACTTGTAGTTTTTAATAATGTTTTCATTTTTGATGAGACGCTGAATAAAAGAAGTTTAATCGCCGGCAAACGAAAACCCGCGATTTTCCGTAATTCCCGGGCTTGGCCCGTATAGTCAAAAGTATACAAAGAAAGTACCCAGGGAGTAAACTTATTTCCCGAACGATTTTTTATATTATTTTTTTACCACTAAACGCATGAGACTTGAAGTTTTCAAAAATATTTTCATATTTGATGGGACGCTGAATAAAAGAAGTTTAATCGCCGGCAAACGAAAATCCGCGATTTCCCGTAAATCTCGGACTCGGCCCGTATAGTCAAAAGTATACAAAGAAAGTACCCAGGGAGTAAACTCATTTCCCGATCGATTTTTTATATTATTTTTTTACCACTAAACGCATGAGACTTGTAGTTTTCAAAAATATTTTCATATTTGATGGGACGCTGAATAAAAGAAGGTTAATCGCCGGCAAACGAAAACCCGCGATTTCCCGTAAATCCCGGCTTGGCCCGTATAGTCAAAAGTATACAAAGAAAGTACCCAGGGATTAAACTCATTTCCCGAACAATTTTTTAATTTATTTTTTCACCACTAAAACGCATGAGACTTGTAGTTTTCAAAAATGTTTTCATTTTTGATGAGAAGCAGAATAAAAGAAGTTTAATCGCCGACAAACGAAAACTCGCGATTTCTCGTAAATCCCGGGCTTGGCACGTATAGTCGAATGTATACAAAGAAAGTACCCTGTGAGTAAACTCATTTCCAGAACGATTTTTTAAATTATTTTTTCACCACTAAAACGCATAAGACTTGTAGTTTTTAAAAATGTTTTCATTTTTGATGAGACGCTGAATAAAAGAAGTTTAATCGCCGGCAAACGAAAACCTGCGATTTCTCGTAAATCCCGGGCTTGGCACGTATAGTCGAATGTATACAAAGAAAGTACCCTGTGAGTAAACTCATTTCCAGAACGATTTTTTAAATTATTTTTTCACCACTAAAACGCATAAGACTTGTAGTTTTTAAAAATGTTTTCATTTTTGATGAGACGCTGAATAAAAGAAGTTTAATCGCCGGCAAACGAAAACCTGCGATTTCCCTAAACCCCGGACTCGGCCCGTATAGTCAAAAGTATACAAAGAAAGTACCCAGGGAGTAAACTCATTTCCAGAACGATTTTTTAAATTATTTTTTCACCACTGAAACGCATAAGACTTGTAGTTTTTAAAAATGTTTTCATTTTTGATGAGACGCTGAATAAAAGAAGTTTAATCGCCGGCAAACGAAAACCCGCGATTTCCCGTAAATCCCGGGCTTGGCCCGTATAGTCAAAAGTATACAAAGAAAGTACCCAGGGAGTAAACTCATTTCCCGAACGATTTTTTATATTATTTTTTTACCACTAAACGCATGAGACTTGTAGTTTTCAAAAATATTTTCATATTTGATGGGACGCTGAATAAAAGAAGTATAATCGCCGGCAAACGAAAATCCGCGATTTCCCGTAAATCCCGGACTCGGCCCGTATAGTCAAAAGTATACAAAGAAAGTACCCAGGGAGTAAACTCATTTCCAGAACGATTTTTTAAATTATTTTTTCACCACTAAAACGCATAAGACTTGTAGTTTTTAAAAATGTTTTCATTTTTGATGAGACGCTGAATAAAAGAAGTTTAATCGCCGGCAAACGAAAACCCGCTATTTTCCGTAATTCCCGGGCTTGGCCCGTATAGTCAAAAGTATACAAAGAAAGTACCCAGGGAGTAAACTCATTTCCCGAACGATTTTTTATATTATTTTTTTACCACTAAACGCATGAGACTTGAAGTTTTCAAAAATATTTTCATATTTGATGGGACGCTGAATAAAAGAAGTTTAATCGCCGGCAAACGAAAATCCGCGATTTCCCGTAAATCTCGGACTCGGCCCGTATAGTCAAAAGTATACAAAGAAAGTACCCAGGGAGTAAACTCATTTCCCGAACGATTTTTTATATTATTTTTTTACCACTAAACGCATGAGACTTGTAGTTTTCAAAAATATTTTCATATTTGATGGGACGCTGAATAAAAGAAGGTTAATCGCCGGCAAACGAAAACCCGCGATTTCCCGTAAATCCCGGCTTGGCCCGTATAGTCAAAAGTATACAAAGAAAGTACCCAGGGATTAAACTCATTTCCCGAACAATTTTTTAATTTATTTTTTCACCACTAAAACGCATGAGACTTGTAGTTTTCAAAATTGTTTTCATTTTTGATGAGACGCAGAATAAAAGAAGTTTAATCGCCGGCAAACGAAAACCCGCGATTTCTCGTAAATCCCGGGCTTGGCACGTATAGTCGAATGTATACAAAGAAAGTACCTTGTGAGTAAACTCATTTCCAGAACGATTTTTTAAATTATTTTTTCACCACTAAAACGCATAAGACTTGTAGTTTTTAAAAATGTTTTCATTTTTGATGAGACGCTGAATAAAAGAAGTTTAATCGCCGGCAAACGAAAACCTGCGATTTCCCTAAACCCCGGACTCGGCCCGTATAGTCAAAAGTATACAAAGAAAGTACCCAGGGAGTAAACTCATTTCCAGAACGATTTTTTAAATTATTTTTTCACCACTAAAACGCATAAGACTTGTAGTTTTTAAAAATGTTTTCATTTTTGATGAGACGCTGAATAAAAGAAGTTTAATCGCCGGCAAACGAAAACCCGCGATTTCCCGTAAATCCCGGGCTTGGCCCGTATAGTCAAAAGTATACAAAGAAAGTACCCAGGGAGTAAACTCATTTCCCGAACGATTTTTTATATTATTGTTTTACCACTAAACGCATGAGACTTGTAGTTTTCAAAAATATTTTCATATTTGATGGGACGCTGAATAAAATAAGTATAATCGCCGGCAAACGAAAATCCGCGATTTCCCGTAAATCCCGGACTCGGCCCGTATAGTCAAAAGTATACAAAGAAAGTACCCAGGGAGTAAACTCATTTCCAGAACGATTTTTTAAATTATTTTTTCACCACTAAAACGCATAAGACTTGTAGTTTTTAAAAATGTTTTCATTTTTGATGAGACGCTGAATAAAAGAAGTTTAATCGCCGGCAAACGAAAACCCGCGATTTCCCGTAAATCCCGGGCTTGGCCCGTATAGTCAAAAGTATACAAAGAAAGTACCCAGGGAGTAAACTCATTTCCCGAACGATTTTTTATATTATTTTTTTACCACTAAACGCATGAGACTTGTAGTTTTCAAAAATATTTTCATATTTGATGGGACGCTGAATAAAATAAGTATAATCGCCGGCAAACGAAAATCCGCGATTTCCCGTAAATCCCGGACTCGGCCCGTATAGTCAAAAGTATACAAAGAAAGTACCCAGGGAGTAAACTCATTTCCAGAACGATTTTTTAAATTATTTTTTCACCACTAAAACGCATAATACTTGTAGTTTTTAAAAATGTTTTCATTTTTGATGAGACGCTGAATAAAAGAAGTTTAATCGCCGGCAAACGAAAACCCGCGATTTTCCGTAATTCCCGGGCTTGGCCCGTATAGTCAAAAGTATACAAAGAAAGTACCCAGGGAGTAAACTCATTTCCCGAACGATTTTTTGTATTATTTTTTTACCACTAAACGCATGAGACTTGAAGTTTTCAAAAATATTTTCATATTTGATGGGACGCTGAATAAAAGAAGTTTAATCGCCGGCAAACGAAAATCCGCGATTTCCCGTAAATCTCGGACTCGGCCCGTATAGTCAAAAGTATACAAAGAAAGTACCCAGGGAGTAAACTCATTTCCCGAACGATTTTTTATATTATTTTTTTACCACTAAACGCATGAGACTTGTAGTTTTCAAAAATATTTTCATATTTGATGGGACGCTGAATAAAAGAAGGTTAATCGCCGGCCAACGAAAACCCGCGATTTCCCGTAAATCCCGGCTTGGCCCGTATAGTCAAAAGTATACAAAGAAAGTACCCAGGGAGTAAACTCATTTCCCGAACGATTTTTTAAATTATTTTTTCACCACTAAAACGCATGAGACTTGTAGTTTTCAAAAATGTTTTCATTTTTGATGAGACGCTGAATAAAAGCAGTTTAATCGCCGGCAAACGAAAATCCGCGATTTCCCTAAACCCCGGACTCGGCCCGTATAGTCAAAAGTATACAAAGAAAGTACCCAGGGAGTAAACTCATTTCCCGAACGATTTTTTATATTATTGTTTTACCACTAAACGCATGAGACTTGTAGTTTTCAAAAATATTTTCATATTTGATGGGACGCTGAATAAAATAAGTATAATCGCCGGCAAACGAAAATCCGCGATTTCCCGTAAATCCCGGACTCGGCCCGTATAGTCAAAAGTATACAAAGAAAATACCCAGGGAGTAAACTCATTTCCAGAACGATTTTTTAAATTATTTTTTCACCACTAAAACGCATAAGACTTGTAGTTTTTAAAAATGTTTTCATTTTTGATGAGACGCTGAATAAAAGAAGTTTAATCGCCGGCAAACGAAAACCCGCGATTTCCCGTAAATCCCGGGCTTGGCCCGTATAGTCAAAAGTATACAAAGAAAGTACCCAGGGAGTAAACTCATTTCCCGAACGATTTTTTATATTATTTTTTTACCACTAAACGCATGAGACTTGTAGTTTTCAAAAATATTTTCATATTTGATGGGACGCTGAATAAAATAAGTATAATCGCCGGCAAACGAAAATCCGCGATTTCCCGTAAATCCCGGACTCGGCCCGTATAGTCAAAAGTATACAAAGAAAGTACCCAGGGAGTAAACTCATTTCCAGAACGATTTTTTAAATTATTTTTTCACCACTAAAACGCATAAGACTTGTAGTTTTTAAAAATGTTTTCATTTTTGATGAGACGCTGAATAAAAGAAGTTTAATCGCCGGCAAACGAAAACCCGCGATTTTCCGTAATTCCCGGGCTTGGCCCGTATAGTCAAAAGTATACAAAGAAAGTACCCAGGGAGTAAACTCATTTCCCGAACGATTTTTTGTATTATTTTTTTACCACTAAACGCATGAGACTTGAAGTTTTCAAAAATATTTTCATATTTGATGGGACGCTGAATAAAAGAAGTTTAATCGCCGGCAAACGAAAATCCGCGATTTCCCGTAAATCTCGGACTCGGCCCGTATAGTCAAAAGTATACAAAGAAAGTACCCAGGGAGTAAACTCATTTCCCGAACGATTTTTTATATTATTTTTTACCACTAAACGCATGAGACTTGTAGTTTTCAAAAATATTTTCATATTTGATGGGACGCTGAATAAAAGAAGGTTAATCGCCGGCCAACGAAAACCCGCGATTTCCCGTAAATCCCGGCTTGGCCCGTATAGTCAAAAGTATACAAAGAAAGTACCCAGGGAGTAAACTCATTTCCCGAACGATTTTTTAAATTATTTTTTCACCACTAAAACGCATGAGACTTGTAGTTTTCAAAAATGTTTTCATTTTTGATGAGACGCTGAATAAAAGCAGTTTAATCGCCGGCAAACGAAAATCCGCGATTTGCCGTAAATCCCGGACTCGGCCTGTATAGTCAAAAGTATACAAATAAATTACCCAGGGAGTAAACTCATTTCCAGAACGATTTTTTAAATTATTTTTTCACCACTAAAACGCATAAGACTTGTAGTTTTTAAAAATGTTTTCATTTTTGATGAGACGCTGAATAAAAGAAGTTTAATCGCCGGCAAACGAAAACTCGAGATTTCCCGTAAATCCCAGCTTGGCCCGTATAGTCAAAAGTATACAAAGAAAGTACCCAGGGATTAAACTCATTTCCCGAACAATTTTTTAAATTATTTTTTCACCACTAAAACGCATGAGACTTGTAGTTTTCAAAAATGTTTTCATTTTTGATGAGACGCAGAATAAAAGAAGTTTAATCGCCGGCAAACGAAAACCCGCGATTTCTCGTAAATCCCGGGCTTGGCACGTATGGTCGAATGTATACAAAGAAAGTACCCAGTGAGTAAACTCATTTCCAGAACGATTTTTTAAATTATTTTTTCACCACTAAAACGCATAAGACTTGTAGCTTTTAAAAATGTTTTCATTTTTGATGAGACGCTGAATAAAAGAAGTTTAATCGCCGGCAAACGAAAACCTGCGATTTCCCTAAACCCCGGACTCGGCCCGTATAATCAAAAGTATACAAAGAAAGTACCCAGGGAGTAAACTCATTTCCAGAACGATTTTTTAAATTATTTTTTCACCACTAAAACGCATAAGACTTGTAGTTTTTAAAAATGTTTTCATTTTTGATGAGACGCTGAATAAAAGAAGTTTAATCGCCGGCAAACGAAAACCTGCGATTTCCCTAAACCCCGGACTCGGCCCGTATAGTCAAAAGTATACAAAGAAAGTACCCAGGGAGTAAACTCATTTCCAGAACGATTTTTTAAATTATTTTTTCATACTAAAACGCATAAGACTTGTAGTTTTTAAAAATGTTTTCATTTCTGATGAGACGCTGAATAAAAGAAGTTTAATCGCCGCAAACGAAAACCCGCGATTTCCCGTAAATCCCGGGCTTGGCCCGTATAGTCAAAAGTATACAAAGAAAGTACCCAGGGAGTAAACTCATTTCCCGAACGATTTTTTATATTATTTTTTTACCACTAAACGCATGAGACTTGTAGTTTTCAAAAATATTTTCATATTTGATGGGACGCTGAATAAAATAAGTATATTCGCCGGCAAACGAAAATCCGCGATTTTCCGTAAATCCCGGACTCGGCCCGTATAGTCAAAAGTATACAAAGAAAGTACCCAGGGAGTAAACTCATTTCCAGAACGATTTTTTAAATTATTTTTTCACCACTAAAACGCATAAGACTTGTAGTTTTTAAAAATGTTTTCATTTTTGATGAGACGCTGAATAAAAGAAGTTTAATCGCCGGCAAACGAAAACCCGCGATTTCCCGTAAATCCCGGGCTTGGCCCGTATAGTCAAAAGTATACAAAGAAAGTACCCAGGGAGTAAACTCATTTCCCGAACGATTTTTTATATTATTTTTTTACCACTAAACGCATGAGACTTGTAGTTTTCAAAAATATTTTCATATTTGATGGGACGCTGAATAAAATAAGTATAATCGCCGGCAAACGAAAATCCGCGATTTCCCGTAAATCCCGGACTCGGCCCGTATAGTCAAAAGTATACAAAGAAAGTACCCAGGGAGTAAACTCATTTCCAGAACGATTTTTTAAATTATTTTTTCACCACTAAAACGCATAAGACTTGTAGTTTTTAAAAATGTTTTCATTTTTGATGAGACGCTGAATAAAAGAAGTTTAATCGCCGGCAAACGAAAACCCGCGATTTTCCGTAATTCCCGGGCTTGGCCCGTATAGTCAAAAGTATACAAAGAAAGTACCCAGGGAGTAAACTCATTTCCCGAACGATTTTTTGTATTATTTTTTTACCACTAAACGCATGAGACTTGAAGTTTTCAAAAATATTTTCATATTTGATGGGACGCTGAATAAAAGAAGTTTAATCGCCGGCAAACGAAAATCCGCGATTTCCCGTAAATCTCGGACTCGGCCCGTATAGTCAAAAGTATACAAAGAAAGTACCCAGGGAGTAAACTCATTTCCCGAACGATTTTTTATATTATTTTTTTACCACAAAACACATGAGACTTGTAGTTTTCAAAAATATTTTCATATTTGATGGGACGCTGAATAAAAGAAGGTTAATCGCCGGCAAACGAAAACCCGCGATTTCCCGTAAATCCCGGCTTGGCCCGTATAGTCAAAAGTATACAAAGAAAGTACCCAGGGAGTAAACTCATTTCCCGAACGATTTTTTAAATTATTTTTTCACCACTAAAACGCATGAGACTTGTAGTTTTCAAAAATGTTTTCATTTTTGATGAGACGCTGAATAAAAGCAGTTTAATCGCCGGCAAACGAAAATCCGCGATTTCCCGTAAATCCCGGACTCGGCCTGTATAGTCAAAAGTATACAAATAAATTACCCAGGGAGTAAACTCATTTCCAGAACGATTTTTTAAATTATTTTTTCACCACTAAAACGCATAAGACTTGTAGTTTTTAAAAATGTTTTCATTTTTGATGAGACGCTGAATAAAAGAAGTTTAATCGCCGGCAAACGAAAACTCGAGATTTCCCGTAAATCCCAGCTTGGCCCGTATAGTCAAAAGTATACAAAGAAAGTACCCAGGAATTAAACTCATTTCCCGAACAATTTTTTAAATTATTTTTTCACCACTAAAACGCATGAGACTTGTAGTTTTCAAAAATGTTTTCATTTTTGATGAGACGCAGAATAAAAGAAGTTTAATCGCCGGCAAACGAAAACCCGCGATTTCTCGTAAATCCCGGGCTTGGCACGTATAGTCGAATGTATACAAAGAAAGTACCCAGTGAGTAAACTCATTTCCAGAACGATTTTTTAAATTATTTTTTCACCACTAAAACGCATAAGACTTGTAGCTTTTAAAAATGTTTTCATTTTTGATGAGACGCTGAATAAAAGAAGTTTAATCGCCGGCAAACGAAAACCTGCGATTTCCCTAAACCCCGGACTCGGCCCGTATAATCAAAAGTATACAAAGAAAGTACCCAGGGAGTAAACTCATTTCCAGAACGATTTTTTAAATTATTTTTTCACCACTAAAACGCATAAGACTTGTAGTTTTTAAAAATGTTTTCATTTTTGATGAGACGCTGAATAAAAGAAGTTTAATCGCCGGCAAACGAAAACCCGCGATTTCCCGTAAATCCCGGGCTTGGCCGTATAGTCAAAAGTATACAAAGAAAGTACCCAGGGAGTAAACTCATTTCCCGAACGATTTTTTATATTATTTTTTTACCACTAAACGCATGAGACTTGTAGTTTTCAAAAATATTTTCATATTTGATGGGACGCTGAATAAAAGAAGTTTAATCGCCGGCAAACGAAAATCCGCGATTTCCCGTAAATCCCGGACTCGGCCCGTATAGTCAAAAGTATACAAAGAAAGTACCCAGGGAGTAAACTCATTTCCCGAACGATTTTTTATATTATTTTTTTACCACTAAACGCATGAGACTTGTAGTTTTCAAAAATATTTTCATATTTGATGGGACGCTGAATAAAAGAAGTTTAATCGCCGGCAAACGAAAATCCGCGATTTCCCGTAAATCTCGGACTCGGCCCGTATAGTCAAAAGTATACAAAGAAAGTACCCAGGGAGTAAACTCATTTCCCGAACGATTTTTTATATTATTTTTTTACCACTAAACGCATGAGACTTGTAGTTTTCAAAAATATTTTCATATTTGATGGGACGCTGAATAAAAGAAGGTTAATCGCCGGCAAACGAAAACCCGCGATTTCCCGTAAATCCCGGCTTGGCCCGTATAGTCAAAAGTATACAAAGAAAGTACCCAGGGAGTAAACTCATTTCCCGAACGATTTTTTAAATTATTTTTTCACCACTAAAACGCATGAGACTTGTAGTTTTCAAAAATGTTTTCATTTTTGATGAGACGCTGAATAAAAGCAGTTTAATCGCCGGCAAACGAAAATCCGCGATTTCCCGTAAATCCCGGACTCGGCCCGTATAGTCAAAAGTATTTAAAGAAAGTACCCAGGGAGTAAACTCATTTCCAGAACGATTTTTTAAATTATTATTTTACCACTAAAACGCATAAGACTTGTAGTTTTCAAAAATGTTTTCATTTTTGATGAGACGCTGAATAAAAGAAGTTTAATCGCCGGCAAACGAAAACCCGCGATTTCCCGTAAATCCCGGGCTTGGCCCGTATAGTCAAAAGTATACAAAGAAAGTACCCAGGGAGTAAACTCATTTCCCGAACGATTTTTTATATTATTTTTTTACCACTAATCGCATGAGACTTGTAGTTTTTAAAAACATTTTCATATTTGATGGGACGCTTAATGAAAGAGGTTTAATCGCCGGCAAACGAAATCCCGCGTTTTCCCGTAAATCCGGGGCTTGGCCGTATAGTCGAAAGTATACAAAGAAAGTACCCAGGGAGTAAACTCATTTCCCGAACGATTTTTTAAATTTTTTTTTCAACACTAAAACGCATGAGACTTGTAGTTTTCAAAAATGTTTTCATTTTTGATGACACGCTTAATAAAAGAGGTTTAATCCCCGGAAAATGAAAACCCGCGATTTCCCGTAAATCCCGGGCTTGGCCCGTATAGTCAAATGTATACAAAGAAAGTACCCTGTGAGTAAACTCATTTCCAGAACGATTTTTTATATTATTTTTTCACCACTAAAACGCATCAGACTTGTAGTTTTTAAAAATGTTTACATTTTTGATGAGACGCTGAATAAAAGAAGTTTAATCGCCGGCAAACGAAAACCCGCGATTTCCTGTAAATCCCGGCTTGGCCTGTATAGTCAAAAGTATACAAAGAAAGTACCCAGGGAGTAAACTCATTTCCAGAACGATTTTTTAAATTATTTTTTCACCACTAAAACGCATAAGACTTGTAGTTTTTAAAAATGTTTTCATTTTTGATGAGACGCTGAATAAAAGAAGTTTAATCGCCGGCAAACAAAAACCCGCGATTTTCCGTAAATCCCGGGCTTGGCCCGTATAGTCAAAAGTATACAAAGAAAGTACCCAGGGAGTAAAATCATTTCCCGAACGATTTTTTATATTATTTTTTTACCACTAAACGCATGAGACTTGTAGTTTTCAAAAATATTTTCATATTTGATGGGACGCTGAATAAAAGAAGTTTAATCGCCGGCAAACGAAAATCCGCGATTTCCCGTAAATCTCGGACTCGGCCCGTATAGTCAAAAGTATACAAAGAAAGTACCCAGGGAGTAAACTCATTTCCCGAACGATTTTTTATATTATTTTTTTACCACTAAACGCATGAGACTTGTAGTTTTCAAAAATATTTTCATATTTGATGGGACGCTGAATAAAAGAAGGTTAATCGCCGGCAAACGAAAACCCGCGATTTCCCGTAAATCCCGGCTTGGCCCGTATAGTCAAAAGTATACAAAGAAAGTACCCAGGGAGTAAACTCATTTCCCGAACGATTTTTTAAATTATTTTTTCACCACTAAAACGCATGAGACTTGTAGTTTTCAAAAATGTTTTCATTTTTGATGAGACGCTGAATAAAAGCAGTTTAATCGCCGGCAAACGAAAATCCGCGATTTCCCGTAAATCCCGGACTCGGCCCGTATAGTCAAAAGTATTTAAAGAAAGTACCCAGGGAGTAAACTCATTTCCAGAACGATTTTTTAAATTATTATTTTACCACTAAAACGCATAAGACTTGTAGTTTTCAAAAATGTTTTCATTTTTGATGAGACGCTGAATAAAAGAAGTTTAATCGCCGGCAAACGAAAACCCGCGATTTCCCGTAAATCCCGGGCTTGGCCCGTATAGTCAAAAGTATACAAAGAAAGTACCCAGGGAGTAAACTCATTTCCCGAACGATTTTTTATATTATTTTTTTACCACTAATCGCATGAGACTTGTAGTTTTTAAAAACATTTTCATATTTGATGGGACGCTTAATGAAAGAGGTTTAATCGCCGGCAAACGAAATCCCGCGTTTTCCCGTAAATCCGGGGCTTGGCCGTATAGTCGAATGTATACAAAGAAAGTACCCAGGGAGTAAACTCATTTCCCGAACGATTTTTTAAATTTTTTTTTCAACACTAAAACGCATGAGACTTGTAGTTTTCAAAAATGTTTTCATTTTTGATGACACGCTTAATAAAAGAGGTTTAATCGCCGGAAAATGAAAACCCGCGATTTCCCGTAAATCCCGGGCTTGGCCCGTATAGTCAAATGTATACAAAGAAAGTACCCTGTGAGTAAACTCATTTCCAGAACGATTTTTTATATTATTTTTTCACCACTAAAACGCATCAGACTTGTAGTTTTTAAAAATGTTTACATTTTTGATGAGACGCTGAATAAAAGAAGCTTAATCGCTGGCAAACGAAAACCCGCGATTTCCCGTAAATCCTGGGCTTGGCACGTATAGTCGAATGTATACAAAGAAATTACCCTGTGAGTAAACTCATTTCCAGAACGATTTTTTAAATTATTTTTTCACCACTAAAGCCCATGAGACTTTTAGTTTTTAAAAATGTTTTCATTTTTGATGAGACGTTGAATAAAAGAAGTTTAATCGCCGGCAAACGAAAACCCGCGATTTTCCGTAAATCCCGATTTGGCCCGTATAGTCAAAAGTATACAAAGAAAGTACCCAGGGAGTAAATTCATTTCCCGAACGATTTTTTAAATTATTTTTTCACCACTAAAACGCATGAGACTTGTAGGTTTCAAAAATGTTTTCATTTTTGATAAGACGCTGAATAAAAGAAGTTTAATCGCCGGCAAACGAAAACCCGCGATTTCCCGTAAATCCCGGGCTTGGCACGTATAGTCGAATGTATACAAAGAAAGTACCCTGTGAGTAAACTCATTTCCAGAACGATTTTTTAAATTATTTTTTCACCACTAAAACGCATAAGACTTGTAGTTTTTAAAAATGTTTTCATTTTTGATGAGACGCTGAATAAAAGAAGTTTAATCGCCGGCAAACGAAAACCCGCGATTTTCCGTAAATCCCGATTTGGCCCGTATAGTCAAAAGTATACAAAGAAAGTACCCAGGGAGTAAAATTATTTCCCGAACAATTTTTTAAATTATTTTTCACCACTAAAACGCATCAGACTTGTAGTTTTCAAAAATGTTTTCATTTTTGATGAGACGCTCAATAAAAGCAGTTTAATCGCCGCCAAACGAAAACCTGCGATTTCCCTAAATCCCGAACTCGGCCCGTATAGTCAAAAGTATACAAAGAAAGTACCCAGGGAGTAAACACATTTCCAGAACGATTTTTTAAATTATATTTTCCCCACTAAAACGCATAAGACTTTTAGTTTTTAAAAATGTTTTCATTTTTGATGAGACGCTGAATAAAAGAAGTTTAATCGCCGGCAAACGAAAACCCGCGATTTTCCGTAAATCCTGATTTGGCCCGTATAGTCAAAAGTATACAAAGAAAGTACCCAGGGAGTAAATTCATTTCCCGAACAATTTTTTAAATTATTTTTTCACCACTAAAACGCATGAAACTTGTAGTTTTCAAAAATGTTTTCATTTTTGATAAGACGCTGAATAAAAGAAGTTCAATCGCCGGCAAACGAAAACCCGCGATTTCCCGTAAATCCCGGGCTTGGCACGTATAGTCGAATGTATACAAAGAAAGTACCCTGTGAGTAAACTCATTTCCAGAACGATTTTTTAAATTATTTTTTCACCACTAAAACGCATAAGACTTGTAGTTTTTAAAAATGTTTTCATCTTTGATGAGACGCTGGATAAAAGAAGTTTAATCGCCGCCAAACGAAAACCCGCGATTTTCCGTAAATCCCGATTTGGCCCGTATAGTCAAAAGTATACAAAGAAAGTACCCAGGGAGTAAGTTCATTTCCCGAACGATTTTTTAAATTATTTTTTCACCACTAAAACGCATAAGACTTTTAGTTTTTAAAAATGTTTTAATTTTTGATGAGACGCTGAATAAAAGAAGTTTAATCGCCGGCAAACGAAAACCCGCGATTTTCCGTAAATCCCGATTTGGCCCGTATAGTCAAAAGTATACAAAGAAAGTACCCAGGGAGTAAATTCATTTCCCGAAGGATTTTTTAAATTATTTTTTCACCACTAAAACGCATGAGACTTGTAGTTTTCAAAAATGTTTTCATTTTTGATAAGACGCTGAATAAAAGAAGTTCAATCGCCGGCAAACGAAAACCCGCGATTTCCCGTAAATCCCGGGCTTGGCACGTATAGTCGAATGTATACAAAGAAAGTACCCTGTGAGGAAACTCATTTCCAGAACGATTTTTTAAATTATTTTTTCACCACTAAAACGCATAAGACTTGTAGTTTTTAAAAATGTTTTCATCTTTGATGAGACGCTGAATAAAAGAAGTTTAATCGCCGCCAAACGAAAACCCGCGATTTTCCGTAAATCCCGATTTGGCCCGTATAGTCAAAAGTATACAAAGAAAGTACCCAGGGAGTAAATTCATTTCCCGAACGATTTTTTAAATTATTTTTTCACCACTAAAACGCATAAGACTTTTAGTTTTTAAAAATGTTTTCATTTTTGATGAGACGCTGAATAAAAGAAGTTTAATCGCCGGCAAACGAAAACCCGCGATTTCCCGTAAATCCCGGCTTGGCCCGTATAGTCGAATGTATACAAAGAAAGTACCCAGGGAGTAAACTCATTTTCCGAACGATTTTTTAAATTTTTTTTTCAACACTAAAACGCATGAGACTTGTAGTTTTCAAAAATGTTTTCAATTTTGATGACACGCTTAATGAAAGAGGTTTAATCGCCGGAAAACGAAAACCCGCGATTTCCCGTAAATCCCGGGCTTGGCCCGTATAGTCGAATGTATACAAAGAAAGTACCCTGTGAGTAAACTCATTTCCAGAACGATTTTTTAAATTATTTTTTCACCACTAAAACGCATCAGACTTGTAGTTTTTAAAAATGTTTACATTTTTGATGAGACGTTGAATAAAAGAAGTTTAATCGCCGGCAAACGAAAACCCGCGATTTCCTGTAAATCCCGGGCTTGGCACGTATAGTCGAATGTATACAAAGAAAGTACCCAGGGAGTAAACTCATTTCCCGAACGATTTTTTAAATTTTTTTTTCAACACTAAAACGCATCAGACTTGTAGTTTTCAAAAATATTTTCATTTTTGATGACACGCTTAATGAAAGAGGTTTAATCGCCGGCAAACGAAAACCCGCGATTTCCCGTAAATCCCGGGCTTGGCACGTATAGTCGAATGTATACAAAGAAAGTACCCAGGGAGTAAACTCATTTCCCGAACGATTTTTTAAATTTTTTTTTCAACACTAAAACGCATGAGACTTGTAGTTTTCAAAAATGTTTTCATTTTTGATGACACGCTTAATGAAAGAGGTTTAATCGCCGGAAAACGAAAGCCCGCGATTTCCCGTAAATCCCGGGCTTGGCCCGTATAGTCGAATGTATACAAAGAAAGTACCCTGTAAGTAAACTCATTTCCACAACGATTTTTTAAATTATTTTTTCACCACTATAACGCATCAGACTTGTAGTTTTTAAAAATGTTTACATTTTTGATGAGACGCTGAATAAAAGAAGTTTAATCGCCGGCAAACGAAAACCCGCGATTTCCCGTAAATCCCGGCTTGGCCCGTATAGTCAAAAGTATACAAAGAAAGTACCCAGGGAGTAAACTCATTTTCCGAACGATTTTTTAAATTATTTTTTCACCACTAAATCGCATGAGACTTGTAGTTTTCAAAAATGTTTTCATTTTGGATGAGACTCTAAATAAAAGAAGTTTAATCGCTGGCAAACGAACACCCGCGATTTCCCGTAAATCCCGGGCTTGGCACGTATAGTCGAATGTATACAAAGAAAGTACCCTGTAAGTAAACTCATTTCCAGAACGATTTTTTAAATTATTTTTTTACCACTAAAGCCCATGAGACTTGTAGTTTTTAAAAATGTTTTCATTTTTGATGAGACGCTGAATAAAAGAAGTTTAATCGCCGGCAAACGAAAACCCGCGATTTCCCGTAAATCCCGGCTTGGCCCGTATAGTCAAAAGTATACAAAGAAAGTACCCAGGGAGTAAACTCATTTCCAGAACGATTTTTTAAATTATTTTTTTACCACTAAAGCCCATGAGACTTGTAGTTTTTAAAAATGTTTTCATTTTTGATGAGACGCTGAATAAAAGAAGTTTAATCGCCGGCAAACGAAAACCCGCGATTTCCCGTAAATCCCGGCTTGGCCCGTATAGTCAAAAGTATACAAAGAAAGTACCCAGGGAGTAAAATCATTTCCCGAACGATTTTTTAAATTATTTTTTCACCACTAAAACGCATGAGACTTGTAGTTTTCAAAAATGTTTTCATTTTTGATGAGACGCTGAATAAAAGAAGTTTAATCGCCGGCAAACGAAAACCCGCGATTTCCCGTAAATCCCAGGTTTGGCCAGTATAGTCGAATGTATACAAAGAAAGTACCCTGTGAGTAAACTCATTTCCAGAACGATTTTTTAAATTATTTTTTCACCACTAAAACGCATAAGACTTGTAGTTTTTAAAAATGTTTTCATTTTTGATGAGACGCTGAATAAAAGAAGTTTAATCGCCGGCAAACGAAAACCCGCGATTTCCCGTAAATCCCGACTTGGCCCGTATAGTCAAAAGTATACAAAGGAAGTACCCAGGGAGTAAACTCATTTCCAGAACGATTTTTTAAATTATTTTTTCACCACTAAAACGCATAAGACTTGTAGTTTTTAAAAATGTTTTCATTTTTGATGAGACGCTGAATAAAAGAAGTTTAATCGCCGGCAAACGAAACCCGCGATTTCCCGTAAATCCCGGCTTGGCCCGTATAGTCAAAAGTATACAAAGAAAGTAACCAGGGAGTAAACTCATTTCCCGAACGATTTTTTAAATTATTTTTTCACCACTAAAACGCATGAGTCTTGTAGTTTTCAAAAATGTTTTCATTTTTGGTGGGACGCTGAATAAAAGCAGTTTAATCGCCGGCAAACGAAAACCTGCGATTTCCCTAAATCCCGGACTCGGCCCGTATAGTCAAAAGTGTACAAAGAAAGTACCCAGGGAGTAAACTCATTTCCAGAACGATTTTTTAAATTATATTTTCACCACTAAAACGCATAAGACTTGTAGTTTTTAAAAGTGTTTTCATTTTTGATGAGACGCTGAATAAAAGAAGTTTAATCGCCGGCAAACGAAAACCCGCGATTTCCCGTAAATCCCGGGCTTGGCCCGTATAGTCAAAAGTATACAAAGAAAGTACCCAGGGAGTAAACTCATTTCCCGAACGATTTTTTATATTATTTTTTTACCACTAAACGCATGAGACTTGTAGTTTTCAAAAATATTTTCATATTTGATGGGACGCTGAATAAAAGAAGTTTAATCGCCGGCAAACGAAAATCCGCGATTTCCCGAAAATCCCGGACTAGGCCCGTATAGTCAAAAGTATACAAAGAAAGTACCCAGGGAATAAACTCATTTCCCGAACGATTTTTTAAATTATTTTTTCACCACTAAAACGCATGAGACTTTTAGTTTTCAAAAATGTTTTCATTTTTGATGAGACGCTGAATAAAAGAAGTTTAATCGCCGGCAAATGAATTCCCGCGTTTTCCCGTAAATCCGGGGCTTGGCCGTATAGTCGAATGTATACAAAGAAAGTACCCAGGGAGTAAACTCATTTCCCGAACGATTTTTTAAATTTTTTTTTCAACACTAAAACGCATGAGACTTGTAGTTTTCAAAATTATTTTCATATTTGATGGGACGCTGAATAAAAGCAGTTTAATCGCCGGCAAACGAAAATCCGCGATTTACCGTAAATCCCGGACTCGGCCCGTATAGTCAAAAGTATACAAATAAAGTACCCAGGGAGTAAACTCATTTCCCGAACGATTTTTTAAATTTTTTTTTCACCACTAAAACGCATGAGACTTGTAGTTTTAAAAAATGTTTTCATTTTTGGTGGGACGCTGAATAAAAGCAGTTTAATCGCCGGCAAACGAAAACCTGCGATTTCCCTAAATCCCGGACTCGGCCCGTATAGTCAAAAGTGTACAAAGAAAGTACCCAGGGAGTAAACTCATTTCCAGAACGATTTTTTAATTTATATTTTCACCACTAAAACGCATAAGACTTGTAGTTTTTAAAAGTGTTTTCATTTTTGATGAGACGCTGAATAAAAGAAGTTTAATCGCCGGCAAACGAAAACCCGCGATTTCCCGTAAATCCCGGGCTTGGCCCGTATAGTCAAAAGTATACAAAGAAAGTACCCAGGGAGTAAACTCATTTCCCGAACGATTTTTTATATTATTTTTTTACCACTAAACGCATGAGACTTGTAGTTTTCAAAAATATTTTCATATTTGATGGGACGCTGAATAAAAGAAGTTTAATCGCCGGCAAACGAAAATCCGCGATTTCCCGAAAATCCCGGACTAGGCCCGTATAGTCAAAAGTATACAAAGAAAGTACCCAGGGAATAAACTCATTTCCCGAACGATTTTTTAAATTATTTTTTCACCACTAAAACGCATGAGACTTTTAGTTTTCAAAAATGTTTTCATTTTTGATGAGACGCTGAATAAAAGAAGTTTAATCGCCGGCAAATGAATTCCCGCGTTTTCCCGTAAATCCGGGGCTTGGCCGTATAGTCGAATGTATACAAAGAAAGTACCCAGGGAGTAAACTCATTTCCCGAACGATTTTTTAAATTTTTTTTCAACAATAAAACGCATGAGACTTGTAGTTTTCAAAATTATTTTCATATTTGATGGGACGCTGAATAAAAGCAGTTTAATCGCCGGCAAACGAAAATCCGCGATTTACCGTAAATCCCGGACTCGGCCCGTATAGTCAAAAGTATACAAATAAAGTACCCAGGGAGTAAACTCATTTCCCGAACGATTTTTTAAATTTTTTTTTCACCACTAAAACGCATGAGACTTGTAGTTTTAAAAAAATGTTTTCATTTTTGATGAGACGCTTAATGAAAGAGGTTTAACCCTATTCGGTCCGGGGGGGGGCGGATTCCGCCCCCCCTGACGGTTTTTTTTTAATAACTCCTGATTGCTTTGTTATATGGCTATGATACTTTCTGAGTTTCAACATTTATCTATTAGACACCTGCATGCTAATTTTTTAGGTCCCATACCTTTCAGAGGCTTTGATATTGGCCATTACTCGAAACTACCCCTAAAAATCTCTATGAAATCCTTATAATGGGGAAAATATAATAACTCCTGTTAGGATTATCCTTAGAACTTGAAACTTGCAACACAACTTTCTTTCATCAAGAAGAATCATTTGGAGTAATTTGAACACGTGATTAATCCGATTTCCCGATTTTATCGGATTTTACCCGAAAATCGGAAAAAAACGGATTTTCGGGCAATCTTTGGCAATTTTTCATCCGATTCATGTAAAAACCGGAAGATATGTTAAATAACTTTTATTTAGCTTTCAAAAACTTCAAACAGAATGTAAAAATTCGCTCTAGAACAAAAGTTATTATATTTTAAGCAGATAGTGGCATTTTTAACAATTTTCAAGCTTTTGATGACGTCACAGAAAATGTGCTGACGCAAGCAAATTTTTTTTGGCGCCATTTTGCTCCTTTTATGACGTACTATAAGTGTGCCATGTTTGATTCAATTTGAACAACCCTATGAAAAGTTATTGAGGGGGGGCGGAATCCGCCCCCCCCCGGTCATAGTATGTTCGAAAAACCCCGGACCGAATAGGGTTAATCGCCGGCAAACGAAATCCCGCGTTTTCCCGTAAATCCGGGGCTTGGCCGTATAGTCGAATGTATACAAAGAAAGTACCCAGGGAGTAAACTCATTTCCCAAACGATTTTTTAAATTTTTTTTTCAACACTAAAACGCATGAGACTTGTAGTTTTCAAAAATATTTTCATTTTTGATGACACGGTTAATGAAAGAGGTTTAATCGCAGGAAAACGAAAACTCGCGATTTCCCGTAAATCCCGGGCTTGGCCCGTATAGTCGAATGTATACAAAGAAAGTACCCTGTGAGTAAACTCATTTCCAGAACGATTTTTTAAATTATTTTTTCACCACTAAAACGCATAAGACTTGTAGTTTTTAAAAATGTTTTCATTTTTGATGAGACGCTGAATAAAAGAAGTTTAATCGCCGGCAAACGAAAATCCGCGATTTCCCGTAAATCCCGGACTCGGCCCGTATAGTCAAAAGTATACAAAGAAAGTACCCAGGGAGTAAACTCATTTCCAGAACGATTTTTAAAATTATTTTTTCACCACTAAAACGCATAAGACTTGTAGTTTTTAAAAATTTTAAAAATGTTTTCATTTTTGATGAGACGCTTAATGAAAGAGGTTTAATCGCCGGCAAACGAAATCCCGCGTTTTCCCGTAAATCCGGGGATTGGCCGTATAGTCGAATGTATACAAAGAAAGTAACCAGGGAGTAAACTCATTTCCCGAACGATTTTTTAAATTTTTTTTTCAACACTAAAACGCATGAGACTTGTAGTTATCAAAAATATTTTCATATTTGATGGGACGCTGAATAAAAGAAGTTTAATCGCCGGCAAACGAAAATCCGCGATTTCCCGTAAATCCCGGACTCGGCCCGTATAGTCAAAAGTATACAAAGAAAGTACCCAGGGAGTAAACACATTTCCAGAACGATTTTTTAAATTATTTTTTCATCACTAAAACGCATAAGACTTGTAGTTTTTAAAAATTTTAAAAATGTTTTCATTTTTGATGAGACGCTTAATGAAAGAGGTTTAATCGCCGGCAAACGAAATCCCGCGTTTTCCCGTAAATCCGGGGCTTGGCCGTATAGTCGAATGTATACAAAGAAAGTACCCAGGGAGTAAAGTCATTTCCCGAACGATTTTTTAATTTTTTTTTTCAACACTAAAACGCATGAGACTTGTAGTTATCAAAAATATTTTCATATTTGATGGGACGCTGAATAAAAGAAGTTTAATCGCCGGCAAACGAAAATCCGCGATTTCCCGTAAATCCCGGACTCGGCCCGTATAGTCAAAAGTATACAAAGAAAGTACCCAGGGAGTAAACTCATTTCCCGAACGATTTTTTAAATTATTTTTTCACCACTAAAACGCATGAGACTTGTAGTTTTCAAAAATGTTTTCATTTTTGATGAGACGCTGAATAAAAGCAGTTTAATCGCCGGCAAACGAAAATCCGAGATTTCCCGTAAATCCCGGACTCGGCCCGTATAGTCAAAAGTATACAAATAAAGTACCCAGGGAGTAAACTCATTTCCCGAACGATTTTTTAAATTATTTTTTCACCACTAAAACGCATGAGACTTGTAGTTTTAAAAAATGTTTTCATTTTTGATGAGACGCTTAATGAAAAAGGTTTAATCGCCGGCAAACGAAATCCCGCGTTTTCCCGTAAATCCGGGGCTTGGCCGTATAGTCGAATGTATACAAAGAAAGTACCCAGGGAGTAAACTCATTTCCCGAACGATTTTTTAAATTTTTTTTTCAACACTAAAACGCATGAGACTTGTAGTTTTCAAAAATATTTTCATTTTTGATGACACGGTTAATGAAAGAGGTTTAATCGCAGGAAAACGAAAACTCGCGATTTCCCGTAAATCCCGGGCTTGGCCCGTATAGTCGAATGTATACAAAGAAAGTACCCTGTGAGTAAACTCATTTCCAGAACGATTTTTTAAATTATTTTTTCACCACTAAAACGCATAAGACTTGTAGTTTTTAAAAATGTTTTCATTTTTGATGAGACGCTGAATAAAAGAAGTTTAATCGCCGGCAAACGAAAATCCGCGATTTCCCGTAAATCCCGGACTCGGCCCGTATAGTCAAAAGTATACAAAGAAAGTACCCAGGGAGTAAACTCATTTCCAGAACGATTTTTAAAATTATTTTTTCACCACTAAAACGCATAAGACTTGTAGTTTTTAAAAATTTTAAAAATGTTTTCATTTTTGATGAGACGCTTAATGAAAGAGGTTTAATCGCCGGCAAACGAAATCCCGCGTTTTCCCGTAAATCCCGGACTCGGCCCGTATAGTCAAAAGTATACAAAGAAAGTACCCAGGGAGTAAACTCATTTCCCGAACGATTTTTTAAATTATTTTTTCACCATTAAAACGCATGAGACTTGTAGTTTTCAAAAATGTTTTCATTTTTGATGAGACGCTGAATAAAAGCAGTTTAATCGCCGGCAAACGAAAATCCGAGATTTCCCGTAAATCCCGGACTCGGCCCGTATAGTCAAAAGTATACAAATAAAGTACCCAGGGAGTAAACTCATTTCCCGAACGATTTTTTAAATTATTTTTTCACCACTAAAACGCATGAGACTTGTAGTTTTAAAAAATGTTTTCATTTTTGATGAGACGCTTAATGAAAAAGGTTTAATCGCCGGCAAACGAAATCCCGCGTTTTCCCGTAAATCCGGGGCTTGGCCGTATAGTCGAATGTATACAAAGAAAGTACCCAGGGAGTAAACTCATTTCCCGAACGATTTTTTAAATTTTTTTTTCAACACTAAAACGCATGAGACTTGTAGTTTTCAAAAATATTTTCATTTTTGATGACACGCTTAATGAAAGAGGTTTAATTGCCGGAAAACGAAAACCCGCGATTTCCCGTAAATCCAGGGCTTGGCCCGTTTAGTCGAATGTATACAAAGAAAGTACCCTGTGAGTAAACTCATTTCCAGAACGATTTTTTAAATTATTTTTTCACCACTAAAACGCATCAGACTTGTAGATTTTAAAAATGTTTACATTTTTGATGAGACGCTGAATAAAAGAAGTTTAATCGCCGGCAAACGAAAACCCGCGATTTCCCGTAAATCCCGGCTTGGCCCGTATAGTCAAAAGTATACAAAGAAAGTACCCAGGGAGTAAACTTATTTCCCGAACGATTTTTTAAATTATTTTTTCACCACTAAAACGCATGAGACTTGTAGTTTTTAAAAATGTTTTCATTTTTGATGAGACGCTGAATAAAAGAAGTTTAATCGCCGGCAAACGAAAACCCGCGATTTCCCGTAAATCCCGGCTTGGCCCGTATAGTCAAAAGTATACAAAGAAAGTACCCAGGGAGTAAACTCATTTCCCGAACGATTTTTTAAATTATTTTTTCACCACTAAAACGCATGAGACTTGAAGTTTTCAAAAATGTTTTCATTTT
This sequence comes from Hydractinia symbiolongicarpus, assembly GCF_029227915.1. Lineage (NCBI taxonomy): Eukaryota > Metazoa > Cnidaria > Hydrozoa > Anthoathecata > Hydractiniidae > Hydractinia > Hydractinia symbiolongicarpus. The sequence goes on along the minus strand of NC_079878.1, from coordinate 33,493,917 downwards.
TGATGAAACGCTGAATAAAAGCAGTTTAATCGCCGGCAAACGAAAATCCGAGATTTCCCGTAAATCCCGGACTCGGCCCGTATAGTCAAAAGTATACAAATAAAGTACCCAGGGAGTAAACTCATTTCCCGAACGATTTTTTAAATTATTTTTTCACCACTAAAACGCATGAGACTAGTAGTTTTAAAAAATGTTTTCATTTTTGATGAGACGCTTAATGAAAAAGGTTTAATCGCCGGCAAACGAAATCCCGCGTTTTCCCGTAAATCCGGGGCTTGGCCGTATAGTCGAATGTATACAAAGAAAGTACCCAGGGAGTAAACTCATTTCCCGAACGATTTTTTAAATTTTTTTTTCAACACTAAAACGCATGAGACTTGTAGTTTTCAAAAATATTTTCATTTTTGATGACACGCTTAATGAAAGAGGTTTAATTGCCGGAAAACGAAAACCCGCGATTTCCCGTAAATCCAGGGCTTGGCCCGTATAGTCGAATGTATACAAAGAAAGTACCCAGGGAGTAAACTTATTTCCCGAACGATTTTTTAAATTATTTTTTCACCACTAAAACGCATGAGACTTGTAGTTTTTAAAAATGTTTTCATTTTTGATGAGACGCTGAATAAAAGAAGTTTAATCGCTGGCAAACGAAAACCCGCGATTTCCCGTAAATCCCGGGCTTGGCACGTATAGTCGAATGTATACAAAGAAAGTACCCTGTGAGTAAACTCATTTCCAGAACGATTTTTTAAATTATTTTTTCACCACTAAAGCCCATGAGACTTGTAGTTTTTAAAAATGTTTTCATTTTTGATGAGACGCTGAATAAAAGAAGTTTAATCGCCGGCAAACGAAAACCCGCGATTTCCCGTAAATCCCGGCTTGGCCCGTATAGTCAAAAGTATACAAAGATAGTACCCAGGGAGTAAAATCATTTCCCGAACGATTTTTTAAATTATTTTTTCACCACTAAAACGCATGAGACTTGTAGTTTTCAAAAATGTTTTCATTTTTGATGACACGCTGAATAAAAGAAGTTTAATCGCCGGCAAACGAAAACCCGCGATTTCCCGTAAATCCCGACTTGGCCCGTATAGTCAAAAGTATACAAAGAAAGTACCCAGGGAGTAAACTCATTTCCCGAACGATTTTTTAAATAATTTTTTCACCACTAAAACGCATGAGACTTGTAGTTTTCAAAAATGTTTTCATTTTTGATGACACGCTGAATAAAAGAAGTTTAATCGCCGGCAAACGAAAACCCGCGATTTCCCGTAAATCCCGACTTGGCCCGTATAGTCAAAAGTATACATAGAAAGTACCCAGGGAGTAAACTCATTTCCCGAACGATTTTTTAAATTATTTTTTCACCACTAAAACGCATGAGACTTGTAGTTTTCAAAAATGTTTTCATTTTTGATGAGACGCTGAATAAAAGAAGTTTAATCGCCGGCAAACGAAAACCCGCGATTTCCCGTAAATCCCGACTTGGCCCGTATAGTCAAAAGTATACATAGAAAGTACCCAGGGAGTAAACTCATTTCCCGAACAATTTTTTAAATTATTTTTTCACCACTAAAACGCATGAGACTTGTAGTTTTCAAAAATGTTTTCATTTTTGATGAGACGCTGAATAAAAGAAGTTTAATCGCCGGCAAACGAAAAACCGGGATTTCCCGTAAATCCCGGGCTTGGCCGGTATAGTCGAATGTATACAAAGAAAGTACCCAGGGAGTAAACTCATTTCCCGAACGATTTTTCAAATTATTTTTTCACCACTAAAACGCATGAGACTTGTAGTTTTCAAAAATGTTTTCATTTTTGATGAGACGCAGAATAAAAGAAGTTTAATCGCCGGCAAACGAAAACCGCGATTTCTCGTAAATCCCGGGCTTGGCACGTATAGTCGAATGTATACAAAGAAAGTACCCTGTGAGTAAACTCATTTCCAGAACGATTTTTTAAATTATTTTTTCACCACTAAAACGCATAAGACTTGTAGTTTTTAAAAATGTTTTCATTTTTGGTGGGACGCTGAATAAAAGCAGTTTAATCGCCGGCAAACGAAAACCTGCGATTTCCCTAAATCCCGGACTCGGCCCGTATAGTCAAAAGTATACAAAGAAAGTACCCAGGGAGTAAACTCATTTCCAGAACGATTTTTTAAATTATTTTTTCACCACTAAAACGCATAAGACTTGTAGTTTTTAAAAGTGTTTTCATTTTTGATGAGACGCTGAATAAAAGAAGTTTAATCGTCGGCAAACGAAAACCTGCGATTTCCCGTAAATCCCGGGCTTGGCCCGTATAGTCAAAAGTATACAAAGAAAGTACCCAGGGAGTAAACTCATTTCCCGAACGATTTTTTATTTTATTTTTTTACCACTAAACGCATGAGACTGGTAGTTTTCAAAAATATTTTCATATTTGATGGGACGCTGAATAAAAGAAGTTTACTCGCCGGCAAACGAAAACCCGCGATTTCCCGTAAATCCCGGGCTTGGCCCGTATAGTCGAATGTATACAAAGAAAGTACCCTGTGAGTAAACTCATTTCCAGAACGATTTTTTAAATTATTTTTTCACCACTAAAACGCATAAGACTTGTAGTTTTTAAAAATGTTTTCATTTTTGATGAGAAGCTGAATAAAAGAAGTTTAATCGCCGGCAAACGAAAACCCGCGATTTCCCGTAAATCCTGACTTGGCCCGTATAGTCAAAAGTATACAAAGAAAGTACCCAGGGAGTAAACTCATTTCCCGAACGATTTTTTAAATTATTTTTTCACCACTAAAACGCATGAGACTTGTAGTTTTCAAAAATGTTTTCATTTTTGATGAGACGCTGAATAAAAGAAGTTTAATCGCCGGCAAACGAAAACCCGCGATTTCCCGTAAATCCCGGGCTTGGCACGTATAGTCGAATGTATACATAGAAAGTACCGTGTGAGTAAACTCATTTCCAGAACGATTTTTTAAATTATTTTTTCACCACTAAAACGCATAAGACTTGTAGTTTTTAAAAATGTTTTCATTTTTGATGAGACGCTGAATAAAAGAAGTTTAATCGCCGGCAAACGAAAACCCGAGATTTCCCGTAAATCCCGGCTTGGCCCGTATAGTCAAAAGTATACAAAGAAAGTACCCAGGGAGTAAACTCATTTCCCGAACGATTTTTTAAATTATTTTTTCACCACTAAAACGCATGAGACTTGTAGTTTTCAAAAATGTTTTCATTTTTGATGAGACGCAGAATAAAAGAAGTTTAATCGCCGGCAAACGAAAACCCGCGATTTCTCGTAAATCCCGGGCTTGGCACGTACAGTCAAATGTATACAAAGAAAGTACCCTGTGAGTAAACTCATTTCCAGAACGATTTTTTAAATTATTTTTTCACCACTAAAACGCATAAGACTTGTAGTTTTTAAAAGTGTTTTCATTTTTGATGAGACGCTGAATAAAAGAAGTTTAATCGCCGGCAAACGAAAACCCGCGATTTCCCGTAAATCCCGGGCTTGGCCCGTATAGTCAAAAGTATACAAAGAAAGTACCCAGGGAGTAAACTCATTTCCCGAACGATTTTTTATATTAATTTTTTACCACTAAAACGCATGAGACTTGTAGTTTTCAAAAATATTTTCATTTTTGATGAGACGCAGAATAAAAGAAGTTTAATCGCCGGCAAACGAAAACCCGCGATTTCTCGTAAATCCCGGGCTCGGCACGTACAGTCAAATGTATACAAAGAAAGTACCCTGTGAGTAAACTCATTTCCAGAACGATTTTTTAAATTATTTTTTCACCACTAAAACGCATAAGACTTGTAGTTTTTAAAAATGTTTTCATTTTTGATGAGACGCTGAATAAAAGAAGTTTAATCGCCGGCAAACGAAACCCGCGATTTCCCGTAAATCCCGGCCTGGCCCGTATAGTCAAAAGTATACAAAGAAAGTACCCAGGAAGTAAACTCATTTCCCGAACGATTTTTTAAATTATTTTTTCACCACTAAAACGCATGAGACTTGTAGTTTTCAAAAATGTTTTCATTTTTGGTGGGACGCTGAATAAAAGCAGTTTAATCGCCGGCAAACGAAAACCAGCGATTTCCCTAAATCCCGGACTCGGCCCGTATAGTCAAAAGTATACAAAGAAAGTACCCAGGGAGTAAACTCATTTCCAGAACGATTTTTTAAATTATTTTTTCACCACTAAAACGCATAAGACTTGTAGTTTTTAAAAGTGTTTTCATTTTTGATGAGACGCTGAATAAAAGAAGTTTAATCGCCGGCAAACGAAAACCCGCGATTTCCCGTAAATCCCGGGCTTGGCCCGTATAGTCAAAAGTATACAAAGAAAGTAACCAGGGAGTAAACTCATTTCCCGAACGATTTTTTATATTATTTTTTTACCACTACACGCATGAGACTTGTAGTTTTCAAAAATATTTTCATATTTGATGGGACGCTGAATAAAAGAAGTTTAATCGCCGGCAAACGAAAATCCGCGATTTCCCATAAATCCCGGACTCGGCCCGTATAGTCAAAAGTATACAAAGAAAGTACCCAGGGAGTAAACTCATTTCCCGAACGATTTTTTAAATTATTTTTTCACCACTAAAACGCATGAGACTTGTAGTTTTCAAAAATGTTTTCATTTTTGATGAGACGCTGAATAAAAGAAGTTTAATCGCCGGCAAACGAAAACCAGCGATTTCCCTAAATCCCGGACTCGGCCCGTATAGTCAAAAGTATACAAAGAAAGTACCCAGGGAGTAAACTCATTTCCAGAACGATTTTTTAAATTATTTTTTCACCACTAAAACGCATAAGACTTGTAGTTTTTAAAAGTGTTTTCATTTTTGATGAGACGCTGAATAAAAGAAGTTTAATCGCCGGCAAACGAAAACCCGCGATTTCCCGTAAATCCCGGGCTTGGCCCGTATAGTCAAAAGTATACAAAGAAAGTAACCAGGGAGTAAACTCATTTCCCGAACGATTTTTTATATTATTTTTTTACCACTAAACGCATGAGACTTGTAGTTTTCAAAAATATTTTCATATTTGATGGGACGCTGAATAAAAGAAGTTTAATCGCCGGCAAACGAAAATCCGCGATTTCCCATAAATCCCGGACTCGGCCCGTATAGTCAAAAGTATACAAAGAAAGTACCCAGGGAGTAAACTCATTTCCCGAACGATTTTTTAAATTATTTTTTCACCACTAAAACGCATGAGACTTGTAGTTTTCAAAAATGTTTTCATTTTTGATGAGACGCTGAATAAAAGAAGTTTAATCGCCGGCAAACGAAACCCGCGATTTCCCGTAAATCCTGGGCTTGGCCCGTATAGTCAAAAGTATACAAAGAAAGTACCCAGGGAGTAAACTCATTTCCCGAACGATTTTTTATATTATTTTTTTACCACTAAACGCATGAGATTTGTAGTTTTCAAAAATATTTTCATATTTGATGGGACGCTGAATAAAAGAAGTTTAATCGCCGGCAAACGAAAACCCGCGATTTCCCGTAAATCCCGGCTTGGCCCGTATAGTCAAAAGTATACAAAGAAAGTACCCAGGGAGTAAACTCATTTCCCGAACGATTTTTTAAATTATTTTTTCACCACTAAAACGCATGAGACTTGTAGTTTTTAAAAATGTTTTCATTTTTGATGAGACGCTGAATAAAAGAAGTTTAATCGCCGGCAAACGAAAACCCGCGATTTCCCGTAAATCCCGGGCTTGGCCCGTATAGTCAAAAGTACACAAAGAAAGTACCCAGGGAGTAAACTCTTTTCCCGAGCGATTTTTTATATTATTTTTTTACCACTAAACGCATGAGACTTGTAGTTTTCAAAAATATTTTCATATTTGATAGGACGCTGAATAAACGAAGTTTAATCGCCGGCAAACGAAAATCCCGGACTCGGCCCGTATAGTCAAAAGTATACAAAGAAAGTACCCAGGGAGTAAACTCATTTCCCGATCGATTTTTTAAATTATTTTTTCACCACTAAAACGCATAAGACTTGTAGTTTTCAGAAATGTTTTCATTTTTGATGAGACGCTGAATAAAAGCAGTTTAATCGCCGGCAAACGAAAACCTGCGATTTCCCTAAATCCCGGACTCGGCCCGTATAGTCAAAAGTATACAAAGAAAGTACCCAGGGAGTAAACTCATTTCCAGAACGATTTTTTAAATTATTTTTTCACCACTAAAACGCATAAGACTTGTAGTTTTTAAAAATGTTTTCATTTTTGATGAGACGCTGAATAAAAGAAGTTTAATCGCCGGCAAACGAAAACCCGAGATTTCCCGTAAATCCCGGGCTTGGCCCGTATAGTCAAAAGTATACAAAGAAAGTACCCAGGGAGTAAACTCATTTCCCTAACGATTTTTTATATTATTTTTTTACCACTAAACGCATGAGACTTGTAGTTTTCAAAAATATTTTCATATTTGATGGGACGCTGAATAAAAGAAGTTTAATCGCCGGCAAACGAAAATTCGCGATTTCCCGTATATCCCGGACTCGGCCCGTATAGTCAAAAGTATACAAAGAAAGTACCCGGGGAGTAAACTCATTTCCCGAACGATTTTTTAAATTATTTTTTCACCACTAAAACGCATGAGACTTGTAGTTTTCAAAAATGGTTTCATTTTCGATGAGACGCTGAATAAAAGCAGTTTAATCGCCGGCAAACGAAAACCTGCGATTTCCCTAAATCCCGGACGCGGCCCGTATAGTCAAAAGTATACAAATAAAGTACCCAGGGAGTAAACTCATTTCCAGAACGATTTTTTAAATTATTTTTTCACCACTAAAACGCATCAGACTTGTAGTTTTCAAAAATGTTTTCATTTTTGATGAGACGCTGAATAAAAGAAGTTTAATCGCCGGCAAACGAAAACCCGCGATTTCTCGTAAATCCCGGGCTTGGCACGTATAGTCGAATGTATACAAAGAAAGTACCCTGTGAGTAAACTCATTTCCAGAACGATTTTTTAAATTATTTTTTCACCACTAAAACGCATAAGACTTTTAGTTTTTAAAAATGTTTTCATTTTTGATGAGACGCTGAATAAAAGAAGTTTAATCGCCGGCAAACGAAAACCCGCGATTTCCCGTAAATCCCGGCTTGGCCCGTATAGTCAAAAGTATACAAAGAAAGTACCCAGGGAGTAAACTCATTTCCCGAACGATTTTTTATATTATTTTTTTACCACTAAACGCATGAGACTTGTAGTTTTCAAAAATATTTTCATATTTGATGGCACGCTGAATAAAAGAAGTTTAATCGCCGGGAAACGAAAATCCGCGATTTCCCGTAAATCCCGGACTCGGCCCGTATAGTCAAAAGTATACAAAGAAAGTACCCAGGGAGTAAACTCATTTCCCGAACGATTTTTTAAATTATTTTTTCACCACTAAAACGCATGAGACTTGTAGTTTTCAAAAATGTTTTCATTTTTAATGAGACGCCTAATGAAAGAGGTTTAATCGCCGGCAAATGAAATCCCGCGTTTTCCCGTAAATCCGGGGCTTGGCCCGTATAGTCGAATGTTTACAAAGATAGTACCCAGGGAGTAAACTCATTTCCCGAACGATTTTTTAAATTTTTTTTTCAACACTAAAACGCATGAGACTTGTAGTTTTCAAAAATGTTTTCATTTTTGATGAGACGCTTAATGAAAGAGGTTTAATCGCCGGAAAACGAAAACTCGCGATTTCCCGTAAATCCCGGGCTTGGCCCGTATAGTCGAATGTATACAAAGAAAGTACCCTGTGAGTAAACTCATTTCAAGAACGATTTTTTAAATTATTTTTTCTCCACTAAAACACATCAGACTTGTAGTTTTAAAAAATGTTTTCATTTTTGATGAGACGCTTAATGAAAGAGATTTAATCGCCGGCAAACGAAATCCCGCGTTTTCCCGTAAATCCGGGACTTGGCCCGTATAGTCGAATGTATACAAAGAAAGTACCCAGGGAGTAAACTCATTTCCCGAACGATTTTTTAAATTATTTTTTCACCACTAAAACGCATAAGACTTGTAGTTTTTAAAAATGTTTTCATTTTTGATGAGACGCTGAATAAAAGAAGTTTAATCGCCGGCAAACGAAAACCCGCGATTTCCCGTAAATCCCGGGCTTGGCCCGTATAGTCAAAAGTATACAAAGAAAGTACCCAGGGAGTAAACTCATTTCCCTAACGATTTTTTATATTATTTTTTTACCACTAAACGCATGAGACTTGTAGTTTTCAAAAATATTTTCATATTTGATGGGACGCTGAATAAAAGAAGTTTAATCGCCGGCAAACGAAAATTCGCGATTTCCCGTATATCCCGGACTCGGCCCGTATAGTCAAAAGTATACAAAGAAAGTACCCGGGGATTAAACTCATTTCCCGAACGATTTTTTAAATTATTTTTTCACCACTAAAACGCATGAGACTTGTAGTTTTCAAAAATGTTTTCATTTTCGATGAGACGCTGAATAAAAGCAGTTTAATCGCCGGCAAACGAAAACCTGCGATTTCCCTAAATCCCGGACGCGGCCCGTATAGTCAAAAGTATACAAATAAAGTACCCAGGGAGTAAACTCATTTCCAGAACGATTTTTTAAATTATTTTTTCACCACTAAAACGCATCAGACTTGTAGTTTTCAAAAATGTTTTCATTTTTGATGAGACGCTGAATAAAAGAAGTTTAATCGCCGGCAAACGAAAACCCGCGATTTCTCGTAAATCCCGGGCTTGGCACGTATAGTCGAATGTATACAAAGAAAGTACCCTGTGAGTAAACTCATTTCCAGAACGATTTTTTAAATTATTTTTTCACCACTAAAACGCATAAGACTTGTAGTTTTTAAAAATGTTTTCATTTTTGATGAGACGCTGAATAAAAGAAGTTTAATCGCCGGCAAACGAAAACCCGCGATTTCCCGTAAATCCCGGCTTGGCCCGTATAGTCAAAAGTATACAAAGAAAGTACCCAGGGAGTAAACTCATTTCCCGAACGATTTTTTATATTATTTTTTTACCACTAAACGCATGAGACTTGTAGTTTTCAAAAATATTTTCATATTTGATGGCACGCTGAATAAAAGAAGTTTAATCGCCGGGAAACGAAAATCCGCGATTTCCCGTAAATCCCGGACTCGGCCCGTATAGTCAAAAGTATACAAAGAAAGTACCCAGGGAGTAAACTCATTTCCCGAACGATTTTTTAAATTATTTTTTCACCACTAAAACGCATGAGACTTGTAGTTTTCAAAAATGTTTTCATTTTTAATGAGACGCCTAATGAAAGAGGTTTAATCGCCGGCAAATGAAATCCCGCGTTTTCCCGTAAATCCGGGGCTTGGCCCGTATAGTCGAATGTTTACAAAGATAGTACCCAGGGAGTAAACTCATTTCCCGAACGATTTTTTAAATTTTTTTTTCAACACTAAAACGCATGAGACTTGTAGTTTTCAAAAATGTTTTCATTTTTGATGAGACGCTTAATGAAAGAGGTTTAATCGCCGGAAAACGAAAACTCGCGATTTCCCGTAAATCCCGGGCTTGGCCCGTATAGTCGAATGTATACAAAGAAAGTACCCTGTGAGTAAACTCATTTCCAGAACGATTTTTTAAATTATTTTTTCTCCACTAAAACGCATCAGACTTGTAGTTTTAAAAAATGTTTTCATTTTTGATGAGACGCTTAATGAAAGAGATTTAATCGCCGGCAAACGAAATCCCGCGTTTTCCCGTAAATCCGGGACTTGGCCCGTATAGTCGAATGTATACAAAGAAAGTACCCAGGGAGTAAACTCATTTCCCGAACGATTTTTTAAATTTTTTTTTCAACACTAAAACGCATGAGACTTGTAGTTTTCAAAAATGTTTTCATTTTTGATGAGACGCTTAATGAAAGAGGTTTAATCGCCGGAAAACGAAAACCCGCAATTTCCCGTAAATCCCGGGCTTGGCCCGTATAGTCGAATGTATACAAAGAAAGTACCCTGTGAGTAAACTCATTTCCAGAACGATTTTTTAAATTATTTTTTCACCACTAAAACGCATCAGACTTGTAGTTTTCAAAAATGTTTTCATTTTTGATGAGACGCTGAATAAAAGAAGTTTAATCGCCGGCAAACGAAAACCCGCGATTTCTCGTAAATCCCGGGCTTGGCCCGTATAGTCGAATGTATACAAAGAAAGTACCCTGTGAGTAAACTCATTTCCAGAACGATTTTTTAAATTATTTTTTCTCCACTAAAACGCATCAGACTTGTAGTTTTTAAAAATGTTTACATTTTTGATGAGACGCTGAATAAAAGAAGTTTAATCGCCGGCAAACGAAAACCCGCGATTTCCCGTAAATCCCGGCTTGGCCCGTATAGTCAAAAGTATACAAAGAAAGTACCCAGGGAGTAAACTCATTTCCCGAACGATTTTTTAAATTATTTTTTCACCACTAAAACGCATGAGACTTGTAGTTTTCAAAAATGTTTTCATTTTTGATGAAACGCTGAATAAAAGCAGTTTAATCGTCGGCAAACTAAAATCTGCGATTTCCCGTAAATCCCGAACTCGGCCCGTATAGTCAAAAGTATACAAAGAAAGTACCCAGGGAGTAAAATCATTTCCCGAACGATTTTTTAAATTATTTTTTCACCACTAAAACGCATGAGACTTGTAGTTTTCAAAAATTTTTTCATTTTTGATGAGACGCTGAATAAAAGCAGTTTAATCGTCGGCAAACTAAAATCTGCGATTTCCCGTAAATCCCGGACTCGGCCCGTATAGTCAAAAGTATACAAAGAAAGTACCCAGGGAGTAAAATCATTTCCCGAACGATTTTTTAAATTAATTTTTCACCACTAAAACGCATGAGACTTGTAGTTTTCAAAAATGTTTTCATTTTTGATGAGACGCTGAATAAAAGCAGTTTAATCGCCGGCAAACGAAAACCTGCGATTTCCCTAAATCCCGGACCCGGCCCGTATAGTCAAAAGTATACAAAGAAAGTACCCAGGGAGTAAACTCATTTCCAGAACGATTTTTTAAATTATATTTTCCCCACTAAAACGCATAAGACTTGTAGTTTTTAAAAATGTTATCATTTTTGATGAGACGCTGAATGAAAGAAGTTTAATCGCCGGCAAACGAAAACCCGCGATTTCCCGTAAATCCCGGGCTTGGCCCGTACAGTCGAATGTATACAAAGAAAGTACCCTGTGAGTAAACTCATTTCCAGAACGATTTTTTAAATTATTTTTTCACCACTAAAACGCATAAGACTTGTAGTTTTTAAAAATGTTTTCATTTTTGATGAGACGCTGAATAAAAGAATTTTAATCGCCGGCAAACGAAAACTCGAGATTTCCCGCAAATCCCGGCTTGGCCCGTATAGTCAAAAGTACACAAAGAAAGTACCCAGGGAGTAAACTCATTTCCCAAACGATTTTTTAAATTATTTTTTCACCACTAAAACGCATGAGACTTGTAGTTTTCAAAAATGTTTTCATTTTTGATGAGACGCAGAATAAAAGAAGTTTAATCGCCGGCAAACGAAAACCCGCGATTTCTCGTAAATCCCGGGCTTGGCACGTATAGTCGAATGTATACAAAGAAAGTACCCTGTGAGTAAACTCATTTCCAGAACGATTTTTTAAATTATTTTTTCACCACTAAAACGCATAAGACTTGTAGTTTTTAAAAATGTTTTCATTTTTGATGAGACGCTGAATAAAAGAAGTTTAATCGCCGGCAAACGAAAACCTGCGATTTCCCTAAACCCCGGACTCGGCCCGTATCGTCAAAAGTATACAAAGAAAGTACCCAGGGAGTAAACTCATTTCCAGAACGATTTTTTAAATTATTTTTTCACCACTAAAACGCATAAGACTTGTAGTTTTTAAAAATGTTTTCATTTTTGATGAGACGCTGAATAAAAGAAGTTTAATCGCCGGCAAACGAAAAC